>NW_027529424.1:6992722-7081393 GCF_008692635.1 Crocuta crocuta | reverse complement strand
AAGAACAGCCAATCCAGCCCAGCAACTCTCTCTCCAGCTGCGTAGCCTCCGGCACTTATTTCTTTCTTGAGCTTAGTTTTGCTTACTTAGAATCCCAGGGTTTGCAATAGATTAGTTCTGGGTTCTCTTCAGGAACAAAGATTCTGGGGCTGTATGACTCGATGCAAAGGTTATGCCTCTGTCTTCAGGAATTGTTACCATTTGTTCAGTACTCCCTATTTTCCCTGAGGTGATTTCTTAAAAATGTTTGTTTATTTTTAGAGAGACTGTGTGAGCAAGGGAGGAGTAGAGAGAGAGGGAGACAGAGAATCTGAACCAGGCTTCGCACTGAGAGTGCAGAGCCCAATGTGGGGCTTGAATCCACGCACCGTGAGATCATGACCTGAGCTGAAGTCGGATGCTTAACTGACTGAGACCCCAGGCGCCCCTATTTTTTAAAAATTTATTTGCTTAACTTAAGTAAGCTGGAGGCCCAACACGGGGTTCGAACTCATAGCCCCAAGATCAAGAGCCACACTCTTTACAGGCACCCCCGAAAGCCATCAGTTTAGTTCTTCCGTCTAAAACCCAGATTTAACCCTGGATCCTGGTGTTAGACCAGAGCCCGTGTTTGTATCCGGCCTTGGGGGACAGGGTGGGAGGGTGCAGTCTTTTATCAAAACGGGGCCACATCTTGGGAGATGATGCAACGAGCTCTATTACCCCCTCCGCTGCCTGTGTGAGGTTTTGTTAGTCCTGCAGTTAAGGTCAGGCAAAGGCTTCCTTCACACAGTGAAGACTGTGTGTCCCTTCAGGGGGGCCCGAGCTTCCGAACAGAATCCCGGGACAAAACAGGCTTCCCGGAGCCTTGGTCGGTGGGGGCTGGTGTAGCCCTATGGCCCCAGGAGGTGACCGCCTGCAGGTGTTAGCTTTCTCATGCTAGAAGGGGCTATTTCTTGTGTCTGCTCTGACAGTGGTTGTTGAGTTAAATGCATCATTTCCCGAGTCTAAAATCTGGGTACAACAGGCTTTCTATGTGGGATGGTTCTAGGGGAAGAGACACAGCTATGCTGGAAGTACCTGGACATTTGCTGGAGGACTTACCCGAGTTTTTTGTTGTTGTTGTTTAATTGAGATACAGACATATAACATTATATTCGTTTCAGTTGTACGACATGGTGATTGGATATTTATATACATTGGAAAGGGATCACTGAAAAAGTCTAGTCACTGCCAACTTTTTTTTTTTCAGTTTATTTCTAAGAAATAAATGAGAAAGTTTATTTCTAAGATATTAAAGTCATTCTCAGGGCGCCTGGATGGCTCGGTCAGTTAAGCATCTCTTTCTTGATCTCGGCTCAGGTCATGATCTCGTGGTCTGCGGGATCGCGGCCCTGCCTCAGGCTCTGTGCTGACAGTGTGGAGCCTGCTTAGGATTCTCTCTCTCCCTGTTCCTCTGCCCCTCCCCAGCTTGCACTCTTTCTCTCTCAAAATAAACATTAAAAAAAAGGCAAGCTATTCTAGTTAGAAAAATACATTAATCTTTGTCATATTCCCCTCCCCACTGTTTGAGTATAGAATAAAATAAAAGAATTGTTGAATCATTGTTGAAGAGTGAATGAAGGAACTGGTGAATAAAAGGGATAGATGAATGAATGAATATCTGTGGAATGAGATCGATCTTGCAAGTGGTGGTCCAGAGGCATTGAGTTTGTCCCGATTCTCAGTGTGGTGGCATTTGACCCATTTCTACTATATTCACACCACTGACTACGGTACTTTAACCTCTGACCAACCCAGGGCAAGTCAAGGATCTCCTACTCACTTGGCCCAAGTTCACGATGATGCTTGTAAAACACACACCAGGATGGAACGGTAGAGATACAAGTGGGGGCGTGTTTTATTTCTTTCAAGCTTCCTGGCATGGCTTTCCCGAGGTCCTGGCCCGAGTTTCTTTTATCCCTGGTCACGTAGCCCAGTAAGCTTTATCATAATTGTATTCAGGAGATTTCTCCTGTACTCCGAGAGTCCCTTACTATGTTTCTTTCTTTCTTTTTTTTAATGTTTTATTTATTTCTAGGAGAGAGAGAGGGAGACAGCATGAGCAGGGGAGGGTCAGAGAGAGAGGGAGTCACAGACTGAAACAGGCTCCAGGCTCTGAGCCGGCAGTCAGCACAGAGCCTGACGCGGGGCCCGAACCCACGAACCGCGAGATCATGACCTAAGCGAAAGTCGGATGCTAACCGACAGGCGCCCCCCTTACTATGTTTCTAATTCTTCTCCAAATGGGAGTGTTCAACTAATCACCAGCGGAGAAGTAGACTACCCATGCGGGGGGTAGAATTTAATTCTGTATCTGTCTTAAAATTCTCATTCGACATAGGAAATGACTCCTGTGACTCCTATGGTATGAACGACATTAAGAAAGAGCGAGATCATGTGTTCAGGACACATATATATATGAAAGAGGATCTGATCCAAATTGTAGACTAAAGCTTTTGGACTGTAGGAATTGGACCCCATTAGAGGTGGTCAGTTAACACTTTTGTGTAAATGAATAAACGATAAAATTTTAGATAACGCCTGCCTTTGGTGTTTTAACTGGCCATCCTGACTCCTTAATATTTAAACATTTAAATACTTTAAAATTTGTGTTTATTTTGGGGACCCTTGGGTGGCTCAGTTGGTTAAGTTTGTCCGACTTCAGCTCAGGTCATAATCTCACGGTTTGTGGGTTCGAGCCCCGTGTCGGGCTCTGTGCTGACAGCTCAGAGCCTGGGGCCTGCTTTGGACACTATGTCTCCTTCTCTCTCTGCTCCTCCCCTGCTTGTGCTGTCTCTCTCTCTCTCTGTCAAGAGTAAATAAACATTAAAAAAGAGAGAGAGAGAGAACAAGAAAAGACAGAGCAAACAGGAGAAAGGGCAGTGCGGGCGTCAGGATGAGTGTGTAGGAAGGGTGGACACAGGGAAGAGTTTGGGGCACTTGGGCAGCAGAGAGCCTGGGTGGCTGGATCACAGAAGACAAGGGTGGGGGTGGGGGGAATAGAAGGCAACAGAAGACCAGAGAAGCAACGAGGGACATCTAGGGGGGCACCTTGTGGGCCAGGAATGAATGTGAGTTTTATTCTAAGTGTGGGGAGATGTCATGGAGGGCTTTGCACGGGGGCTCCACCTCCTCTACTTCATATTAAAGTGATTCCAGAGTGCTCCGTGGCTGCCGTGTGGAGATCGGACTGGAGAAGGACAGGCATAGGAGCAGGAAGGCCACCCAGGATGGGTGGGGGTGGCGCCATGACTGAGTGTGGGTGACACAGCGGCTGGGCAGTGGAGACGTGCTCGGAAGAACGGAGTCGGGGTCCAGACTCTGTGACGGAGTCTTTGTAGATGCCTGCACAGATGAGATACACCAGTAACCTGACTGGAATCCAGGTTTAGAGTAATAAAAACAGGGGCACCTTTGTGGCTCAGTCGGTTGAACGTCCAACTTCGGCTCAGGTCATGATCTTGTGGTTTGTGAGTTCGAGCCCCACATCGGGCTCTGTGCTGACAGCTAGGAGCCTGGAGCCTCCTTCAGGGTTTGTGTCTCCCTCTCTGGCCCTCCCTGCCTCTCTCTCTCTCTCTCTTTCTCTCTCTGTCTCTCTCTGTCTCATCTCTATCTCTATTTCTATCTCAAAAATAAACATTAAACAAATTTGAAAAATTTAGAATAACAAAAACAGTCATTAGTGCATTAAGATTCTCCTTTTCTTCTTCTTTCGAAGACCCTTCTCCTCTTATTCATCTGGAAAACTCCAAACTACCCTTCATCGCTAGCTCATCACATTCTCTTGTGGTGATTTCTCTTATCCCAGAATGTCTGCTGCTGTCACATCACTTCCAGCACTGGGCGTAATTGAAAGAATTTTTAAAATTCAGTTTGTTTATTATTATTATTGTTATTATTATTTCTTACTGTTGTGATTTTGTCATCTAAACTGTATCTGCTATGTAGAGAGCCTGGTTTAGCAATGATTACCGTGAAGAATAATTGCTGATTCATTTCTGGCAATGAATGTTTATCTCTACAAACATTTTAAATATGGGTAAGTTTTGTTACATACACATTCTTATGTCCTTGATTATTTTGAGTGGAGGCTGTACTGCGGTGCACATTATTATTTTAAACATTATTATAAAGGTTCTAAACATTAGTTTTAAAAGTCTACCATAGGATTCTTGGGGAACAGTGTTCTATTATTCTTTCTGCAGAATTTATTTAAAAAGAATGCCCGGATTAAGGTTAAGAAATGGGATCCTGGGTAATAGCAAAGGTGGGACCTAGGAATTTACGGTTTGTAATGATGGCTCCTTGTAGACTTTCTGCTGTTATCTTGGATATCCCTCAGTGCTCACTTCAAGCCCCGTGTTCTCCACAAAGCCTTCCTGTTCAGTGGCTAATATTCCACCGAAATCTGTTGAGCTGTAGAACTGGGTCTGGGAATGTGGCTGCCTGATCAGCAGCTGCACTGCCCAGGTGCCATGGACGGCCATCGAAGTTCTGCCCCTTGGAAAATAATTGGAAGTCAAGCAGCGCACCCCTCTCAGGCTTCAGCCTTAGACTACTGCACATGTGTTCTTTATACTCTTTTCCCTTTGGACTAGAGCACTGAGTAGCTCATGACCAGCTCTGACCGCTCAGATGAAGAGAGTCCCCTCCAGCATTGCAGAGAAACAACATGGAAGGAACTGGGTCCACGAGTGGCCACTTACAGTAGAGCAGGTCACCTACCTGGGCGCCGGGTGATCACGTGAGGGAGACCTAAGTCTCTCTGTTATTGAAACCACTGCGTTATCGATTTTTTTTTTCAGAGTAGCTAAGCCTTTAATTCTGTCTATATAAGCCCTGGGACTTGAAGTGGAATGCTATTGCAACAAAAATCTAAAATATGTGTCATTGAATGTGGTGGTGGTAGAGCAGATATCATAGTCTGGAAAGCTCTGTTCTAGCGTATGAGACAATTAGATGAATGAATCCATGTTCTAATCTTCATTTTGATCAATGCTTGCCTCTGTTGAACTGTCATACGTTTGATTTGAATCTTACTTAGTTCTCTATGTGCTTAGTCAGCATGTTGAAGGAGTACTTAGTGTGTCTTAATAATAATCCATTTGCATATTGTTTTATAGTTTACAAGGTACTTTTACATTTCTCTTAGAAAATTTTTATTTTTTTCATTATTTTATTATTATTTTTTAATGGTTTATTTATTTCTGAGAGAGAGAGAGACAGAGACAGAGACAGTGTGAGCAGGAGAGGGTCAGAGAGAGAGGGAGACACAGAATCCGAAACAGGCTCCAGGCTCTGAGCTGGCTGTTAGCACAGAGCCCAACGCGGAGCCCCAACCCACGAACCGTGAGATCATGACCTGAGCCAAAGTCAGATGCTTAACTGACTGAGCCACCCAGGCGCCCCTAGAAAAATTTTAAATATTTATTTATTTTAAATGTGCGCATGTGCATGCGAGAGAGAGAGAGAGAGCACACAAGTAGGGGAGGGGCAGATAGAGAAGGGAGGGAGAGAATCCCAAGCAGGCTCTGCACTGTCAGCATAGGCCAACATGGACCTGATCCCATGAACTGGGACATCATGACCTGAGCTGAAATTAAGGGTCAGACATTTAACCGACTGAGCCACCCAGGACTGTCCCAAAGTGCTTTTATATTTCTTGGTGCATTTACTCTTCTCAAAAATAACGAGATGTTGGGATTTATTTATCTAGTCAACATTTATTAGGTGTCTTTTTTGTGCCCTACAATGGCCTGAGTTTGTAGATAACTTATCAGCCTGGGGCTTTTGTCTTAAAAATGATTTCGCTTAAGGACAAATTAGAAGGACAAATAGGAGTCTCAGGTGAGGGGCACCTGGGTGGCTCAGTCGGTTAAGTGTCCGACTTCGGCTCAGGTCATGATCTCACGGTTTGTGGGTTCAGGTCCCGTGTCGGGCTCTGTGCTGACAGCACGCTCAGAGCCTGGAGCCTGTTTCAGATTCTGTATCTCCCTCTCTTTCTGACCTCCCCTGCTCACACTGTCTCTTTCTCTCTCTCTCAGAAATAAATAAAACATATAAAAATAAAAAAAATAAAAATAAAAAACAAAAAAGGAGTCTCAGGTGAAAATCACAGTCATGACACAATCACGGTAACCATCATGGCTACTTTTGCATCTACTCTCTCCGACCTGGTGCATTAAAGCTCTATTTATTGGACTAGCACTTCTCTATTCAAATGGCAAACTATCCAGAATCTCTCGAGGTTTGTAAAGTGTATTTATAAAATAATTCAGGGAATAATAATTTTTATTTATATATTTCCATCCATTAATTTTAACCCTGAAGTAAAAAACAGATTATGTTGATTGCATCCAGTGGGGCTGTAAGTCAATCTGTCGATGGTGAGTTCATCATATTCTGAGAGCATAGAAGGTAAGTGCTTTTGGCGGTAGACGTTGTAGACCAGTACCAACCTGAGAGAGACTGGACGGGGCCCCTGAACAGAGGTTGGATTACACTGTTTCTTAGAGTACCTAATATAGCACTTTTGTTTTTATCATGTTATGACTCAAAGGCTGATGGATGATTTGATTTCTTCAGGGTCACTTTGCCCAGACAAAGAAGCAGAGGCTTGAAGACAGGCAGTGAGGGTGAGAGCAAAATAAAATATATAACAGAGGAGGAAGAATCACCGGGCGGAGAGGAAAGGGGCAGGGTGGGTGGTGGGAGGGAAAGAACATGATGGGGCCTGAGCCGGGTAAAGGATAATTAGAAGGACTCGGGGCCTGTGGGGAGAAAGGAATAAAAGAAAACAAAACAGAAAAAGGAGAAGAGTTAGAGACAGTAGCTTTAGCCCAAATCAAAGTGTGGAAAGAAGAATGAGAACAAAATGAGAGATTCTTTTGGGGCTAGGTCCCTTTTAAGTGGAGTTTGAAAATGCATCGATGTTGAGACACTGAGATTTAATTTTTTTAAATGCTTATTTATTTTTGAGAGAGAGAGAGACAGAGAGACAGAGAGACAGAGAGAGCACGAGCAGGGAAGGGGCAGAGAGAGAGGGAGACACAGAATCCGAAGCAGGCCCTGGGCTCTGAGCTGTCAGCACAGAGCACGACGCAGGGCTCAAACACACAAACCTTGCGATCATGACCTGAGCCGAAGTTGGACGCTTAATCAACTGAGCCACCCAGGTGCCCCAAGGTACTGAGATTTAAAAGACAGGGAATTGGGGCTCTGGGGTGGCTCAGCTGAATATTCGACTCTTGGTCTCAGTTCAGATCATGATCTCAGGGTTGTGAGTTCGAGCCCCAAGCTGGGTGTGCAGGCTACTTTAAAAAAAGGAGAGGCAGGGCAACAAAGGGGAAGTGAAGTGGTCGCCTGAGACGTCTGCTTCCCTCTGTCAGCTCAGCACAAGGGGCCCTTGAGCGTGAAGCCTTGGGCTTGACTTCTGTCTACAAAGCGTCCCCCAGATCATCACTATGGTTTCAATTGGTTTTGAAGTGTGACTGAAAGAATTCTTTTGTTTTACTTCAGGCCGGCAGGTTTGCACTGTAACTATATCTGCTTTTCTACATCTCTGGTTGACACTGGGTTGACCTCTGCTTACCTCATTCTTGCTAAAAAGAAACATATCTAGTACCATCCACCTTTGTGATAAGAGCACAAGAAAACAAACAGTGGAAAGGCCCTTTAGAAGCAGATGACCTAGTCTTCCCCGTAAGAGCCACGCTACTAGAGAAGAGCCCAGGGACGGTCCGCTGTAGCTCTGTCACGAGAAGGGGGGACATAGTGTTTGAGCTCAGGGGCTGAGAGCTTTGTTCTGGGCACAGTTCTAAGCTTACCCTGACAAGGGCTTGCTGTGTGTGGTAAGTTCAATGAATAAATAAGGTGAAATGTGATTTCTTAGCCTGTGATTCTGTTTCCACCCATAATTTCCATGCCCAGCTGAGGATCAGTGGCCTCAGGCAGATAGGCCACGTCATTAGAAAGAGCCTCCAGGGATATCCAGTTGACAGTTCTGTCTTCTCCTTGAATAATTAACCTTCTTCTCCACCTCCATCTTCCTTCTCTTGGTTTGACACAAACTACCCGAAGGTCACCAAAGCCCTCTAGGTTGTTCTAGGAATAGGATTTTGGGCCACCTCGGTGATGTGAGGCTAAAATACAGTCTGTGCCAGCGAAATATCAGGCACCCAGCATATTTTTGAGAAGCGCTAGTGACTGATGATTTTCCTTGTCTCTCACTTGCACAAATACCGTTGTCTTCAGTCAGGGAGAAGAGGAGATAAAAAAACAACTTTGAGTTTGGGAAATAAATCCTATTTAATTTATGTAATTGTTTTAACGTATGTGTCATAATGAATTAACTGACACATTGACGGAGTTGAAAGACTTTTGAAGATGGTTTTGGGTCTAGAAAGCCAAGTCTGAGGATTAGTGAATGTGTTGGAGGAAATAACGGTCAAGGAAGGAAATTAGAAATGACTGCAAATACGCAGAAGGGGGCTCCAGAAATGCGGATTTCTGAAAGTAGGTGAAATCCAAGGATTTGAAGGAGTGGAAAGCCTCCCACGAGGGAAGTCTTCCAGATGTCATTTCCATTTCATACCTTCACTTCTGTGCCGTCTTCTCTGTGAGCAGGCTTTCTCAGGTGATCTCACCCAGATGCATGGCTTCCTGGTGCCCATGACCCAAGGTCCTTGAGCCCCAGCTTTGGCCTCTCCCCCATCCACCAGGCTTCTTCAGCCACTTTCTGATAGTTCTCCTTGGGTAGCTAAAAGGCATCTCAAAATTAGCATTTAAAAAACATCTCTTTGGGTTTCACCTTCCTTGCAACTTTCTCTGCCCCTTCTCTCCAATGAACCGCCTACCATTTTTGACCGTATCGGCATTCCTGTCTTCAAAGGTGATGCCTGCTTCCAATTTACCATCAATTCTGTTGGCTCAACTTTTAAAATATCCATCCATTTCTTCCCCTTGTTCCTGCTTCACTCTGATGTGAGTATATCAGATGTTGCTTTACTAAAATATTTGTCTCCCTAATTTTTGTCCCCTTTTCACTCTCGTTCATTCCCACATAACAGGGAAATGACACTAAAACATTGGGGCGCCTGGCTGGCTCAGTTGGTTAAGGGTCCAACTCTTGAGTTTGGCTCAGGTCATGATCTCACAATTGTTGAGATGGAGCCCCACATTGAGCTCTGTGCTGACACTGTGGAGCCTGCTTGGGATTCTCTCTCTCTCCCTCTCTCTCTGCCCCTCCTCCACTTTTGCACGCACGTGGTCTCTCTCTCTCTCAAAATAAATAAATAAATAAATAAATAAATAAATAAATAAATAAATATTTAAAAACTCATAAATCAGAATCCATCATTCCTATTTGAAACCCACCCAAGATACTGAGCCCAATGACCGTGTGCTTGGAATAAATCTCCAAACTCATACAATGACCCATGGGTCACTAAAGTGATTCAGCCACCTCTTCATCCTCATTTCCCGCACTCCTGGTCACTTCTTAGACTGCTGCATTCGTTAGCACATTCAACAGATATTTACTGGAGCACGTTCTGTGTGCTCAGAGCTTTGGCACTGGGGATGGGCTAGAGAACAAAGCACAAAAGAATTCCTGCACGCTCACAGTTTCCATTTGAGAGGGAAGGTGGGCGCTAAGGTATACACCCAAAAAGTCAAGCTAGGAAGCGACAAGTGCTATGGAAAGAGCTGCATAGGGCAATGGAAGGCTGCGGAGGTGTTCTGGTAGGCTAAGGTCAAAGGTGAAACTTGGGCAAAGAGTTGAAATCGGTGAGGGAAGTAGCCAAAGCAGGTGTTTGGGAGAAGCGTTCTGGGAGGGACAGGATCTAGAATAAAGGTCCTAACGGAGGAGTGTGAGTGCTATGTTATGGAATCTGCAAAAAGGCCCGTGGTCCAGAGGGTTCGGTGTGACTTGCTTCGCATTTATTAAGGATCTCTCTGGCTGCCATGTTGAGAATGGACTGTCGAGGGGCAAGGAGGGGTGTGGGAAGAGCTCTGCAGGTACTGCAACGCTAGGCAGTGGCTAGGGTGAGTAAGGGATGCCCCACCGTGGCCCCCCTCAGTGGAAGTACTTGAGGAAAGACTCACAGAGGGCCACGTAAATGGCCCTGGGACTGAATGCCACTCTGAATTTTGCAGTACCCCTGCAGACCTTCGTCAGCCTCATTCTAGCTCTTTGCCATAATCTGAATCTGCGTTGTTCATGCCGGACGTGGTGAGAAAAGATCACATTCTAAGCTTATTGAGAAAGTTAAGTCACGGTTTCTTGCCTGATCACGTGAGGTGGGGGAGGGAAGGAGAAGTATCCCAGGATGACGCCCAGGGTTTTGGCGTGAGCAAGGATGGAGGTGCCATGATTTGGGGTGCAACCCTACCAAGAAAAAACTTTGTCATCAGCACAGCACTTCATCTGAGGGTCCGGAATGAATCCCAGGACAGTCTGTAGTGACCCGAGGCCATCAGGATTCAGTCCCGAGCACAGCCAGGAATGAGAATCCAGTGCTTTATTAACTCCTTTTTAAAAAAAAATCTAGCCTTGGATATTACCTACAATAAGCATTATTATGAACATTAGAAGAAAAGACTCCCGTTAATGCAGCGCAGTGGAATGGTAAGAAACCTGGCCTTCGACTCAGAAATCTGACTTCAAATCCTGTTTCGAATGCTTCAAACTGTGTGATCTTAAGTAAGTTACTTGACTTCTCTGGTTCTCCTTATCTAAAAAAAGAATGATAGCTATCTTACATGGAATTATAGGAATTAAAAAAAGGTGAGATATGTATTAATATGCTTGGAAGATAATAGAGGCTCAAAGGTTACTTAAGTGATATTCTAATTGACTTAAAAGATTCCAAATGTTCTCACTTGTATAAAAGAGTTTCCTAAACATACAAATCCCCAATGTAATTCATTTCAATTCTATTAAAGGAGATGCCTTTTGAGTTGATTAGAGGGTTTTTAGCTGCAAATGAAAGAACACTCAGTTAAAATAGATTTCAACAAAGAGGAAACATTATCTTATATAAGAAGAGATGCCATTTAGGGTGATGGTATGGTTTCTTTGATACATTCTTCGGCCCAGTGTCTTTCTGCATTTGTATTCCACTGACCATAGGGTGCTGACTTCATCTTTGGGTTCTGCGTCTCGTGGTCCCAGGATAGCTGCTTTTTGGTTCTGCAGATCCCACTTGCAGGTAGCCTGAGGCACCCCAGGGAGAAAGACCCCTCCTGAAAAGTTCCTATCAGACTTTGTGTATGTCTCTCGGCCAGAGTTTCATTACATAGCTGACACCAAGCCTGTTGCTGGCAAAGGGGATTGCATTTGGCATTGATATCTTGGATTCAGCAACTTTCTCCCCAGAGTTGGGGAGGGGCCCATTTTCCACAAGCGTATGACCCCTGGTGCTTTGAACAAAAATAGTGTTCTGTTAGCAAGGAAGAAAGGCGGGGGAGGGGGAGGAAATGGTTGTGGTGTAGGTAACCAACAGCGTTTTTCACACCATCCTCATCTTCTCTGAAGGGAGGAGGGAGTCAGTGGTTATTGCCAAACTCAGATCAAGAATATGGCACGATGGCGAAGACATTGGAAATTACAGTTGTGTGGCCTTTATGCTCGGGCATTGACCATGCTTTCTTTTTTCAGTGTCATTGGTGACATGGCCAAAATACGTCATGAGCACAAGGCAACAGCAATCTTAGAGAAATCGCTTTGATGAGTCTTCTGGCTTTGTTTTTATTTGGCTGGGTTTTTTAGACCAGTCCATTTGTCATGTGGATTGGACTGAAGGGACATAAAATTAGATCTTTACCCAAGGAAGGAGAGAAATTTTAATATATAGAGAGGGAACTAAAGAGCAAGTAGACACTCAGGATACCAATCCAGTAGAAGGAGGACTTAAAAGATTAGTTTTCAGAGTAACCAGAGTGGACAAAATGCTCATCAGTCTGCGATTTTCCTCTTACCTGGTGTCATTTTCTTTACTTCTAATATTAGCCCCTTATTCCTTAGTGTCACTTCATTTTATATCTGAAGAATAGCTTGTGTTTAATTCGTTTGATGTTCTTTTAATAGTGTTTTAATCACTGTATATGATCATGCAATGCCCCGAGCACATTGGCTGGAAAATGGTTTATAAATAAAATTATTGTTATTATTGTTATCTTTATCTCTCCTAACAATACTCATTATATTAAGATTATATCTAGGCTAGAAATAGTTCAACATATGTGATTATATGTAATCAGTCTATTTTTTCTGCTTTTTTTTTTAACACTGCTCTTGCACTCAGCTTTGTTCTTATCGCTAAACAAAATATTGCTTATAAGTTGTAAGTAACTGCGATTTGCTTTGAACAGTAATTCTTAACAGGTTTCAACAAGAGTCTGTTCCTGGTAGGACTGGGATCCAAGGAAACTCCTCGTTCCCAATGGACATGTATTGATGCTGGGTGTAGCTGTACGTGGAGATTGAACTTGTACTTGGAGCCCAGAATCCTGAGTGTTTCCAGAGGCTAAAACTATGATTGATAAAAATATCAGAAAAGCCAATATTAGCTTGATAATGGAAACGACTCATACTTGTTAGTACCGTCTGCACACGGACTAGGCTGTACTTGGCTGTGAATTCCCTACCATTGTCAGGGATCTAGTGGATTGTCTATCACGCCACTGATTTGGGATGTTGAGAAAAGAACTCGTATGTTCAATAGAAGATACTGTTCAGTGGCCTCCCAAGCAGATTCCCTTCCTCAGACTCTGCGTGCCTCAGTTTCTCTCTGTGAGTTGAGTAACAACGCTGACCGTAGGACCACCCGTCCAGGGCCCTTCAAGGCCATAATGCAGTGCGCTTTCTCATCAGCACATTTTGAAATGTTACAAAGAATATTATGATGCTTATCAGTGTTAAACAAGGAGTAATAGATGTCTGGAGGTGGCAGCTGGCTGGTTTTGGGGGAGGTTCAAGTGCAGATCAAGGTTTACGTATCTGATTCTCTATGTGGGTCAAAGTGTCTCCCTCTTCTCTGTGTATATTAACCAGTCTATATTATATAACATTTTCGTAAGTGGGAAGTTATAGTAGTTAAAGGTATTACTGTGAAGGCCACCACCTGCGCTTCTTCACCTGATGGGTGATTTTGCCAAAGCAGGTGTCTGTTGGCATCAGAACTGGCCAGATAGGAGCATCAACCATGCAAATGCATCCTGTTAGTCAAAGAGGCACAGATGCAACCAGGCAGCAGCCCACCGAGAACGGTGCAGCAGTAAGAGGTGTTATGTTGAGGGCGAAATCTGAGGCCCAAATGGGAAATCTGAGATCACTTTGCCAGACTCTGGGGAAGGACAGAGATGATGGTGACATTTGAGAGGACCATCATCAATTAAGCAACCGAAGAAACAAAACCAAAAAAAAAATGAAAAGTGTATTTTTGGTTGTGAAGTTTCCAACCCAGCTCAAGTCCAGCTTTTCCCATGAACTCTTCCTGGGCCATGCCTTCCAGCGTTGAGACCTCTGAGTTCTAGATGGTCTAGGAAACCCATGTGGTCCTGAAGTATTTATTTGATTGCTATTAAACTATTGCAGTCTTAGAAGGGAGCTAGCTGTCAAAACCTTTAAAAAAATCAACAAGTAATTTTTTTTGCAGCTATTTATTTTTTGATACAGTTTTTTTTTTAATGTTTTATTTATTTCTAGGAGAGAGAGAGAGAGAGACAGCGTGAGCAGGGGAGGGTCAGAGAAAGAGGGAGTCACAGACTCTGAAACAGGCTCCAGGCTCCGAGCTGGCTGTCAGCACAGAGCCCGATGCAGGGCTCGAACCCACGAACTGCAAGATCATGACCTAAGCGAAAGTCGGACGGACGCTTAACCGACTAAGCCACCCAGGCGCCCCTGCAGTTATTTTTTTTGTAATCATCAAATTCTAGAAAGGATTTTATGTATCTGTCTATATGCATATATTTTTAAAATTCGTTTTGTTTTAGGAGCGCCTGGGTGGTTCTGTTGGTTAAGTGTCGGACTCATGGTTTCGGCTCAGGTCATGGTCTCAGGGTGTGTGAGACTGAGCTCCGCCTTGGGCTCCGCGCTGATGGTGCAGAGCCTGCTTGGGATTCTTGCTCTCGCTTTGTTTCTGTCCCTTTCCCACTTGTTCTCCCTCCCTCCCTCTCTTTCTCCCTCAAAAATAAATAAATAAACTTAAAAACTGTTTTAGGGGCCCTGGGTAGCTTAGTCGGTTAAGCGTCCGACATCAGCTCAGGTCATGATGAATCGGTTCGTGGGTTCGAGCCCTGCATCGGGGTCTGTGCTGACAGCTAGCTCAGAGCCTGGAGCCTGTTTCAGAGTCTGTATCTCCCTCTCTCTCTGACCCTCCCCTGCTCACGCTGTCTCTCTCTCTTAGAAATAAATAAATTAAAAAAAAAAAAAACTGTTTTAAAAATGAAATTCGTTTTGTTTTTAAGTCAAAGTAAATGCCTTCTGGACCTCTCTCTCTGTAATTTTTTAACCATACCTCTACTACTCTTGTTTGAGTTTGCTCACTCCTACGAGATGCGGTCTGTTAAAGCAGACAAGCCCCTGCGTCCTAATCCCTCGTGCCGGCAGTTTTCTCTGCAAGGCCACCGTCGCCTGGGGTAGCTGGCTCTAGGCAGACTCACGGTAGACCAGATGCCCACCTTCTTTTTGTGGCTCTACCTTTTTCAAGTGTATCTGGAAGAAGGCAGTTGCTGAGTTCTGCTGCTCAGTGTGTTTGAGGTCATGCCAGGTATTATCCTTGTTCTCACGAAGAGTGTAAGTGTGCAAACAGGGGGGGGCTTAGCACCAGGCAGCACAGAGCTGCTGACACGCAGGAGCTGTGAGATGCCCCTTTGGCAGGGATGCAGTATGAAGCACCCACCTTCTCAACTTGGACCAGCCATGAACAAAGAGGCCACAGGATGGGTGCTGACCCACCCTGGTAAAGGGCTTCCTCCCTGTAGTTCCATTCCCTCAAGTTGTTATTCTTCTCCTGCCTGATAGATGGGGAAGCATGGGTGGTGGACAAAAAAACAAAGAAACACACACACACACACACACACATACACACAAATGAACAAACAAACAAATCCCAAACCCTTCATTAGTCCAACACTGTTGCATGGCTCCTGGAACTTCTCAGATTTGGTCTGTCACCTGTCACTTAACTCCTGAATGTCAGACCAAAGGAGGAACCACAAGCCAGGTCCGCTCCCAGCCCGGCTACCTTATGTCCCAGGAGCCACGAGAAACGAACAGCTTCATTTCTTCTGACTGAAGACTATTTGCTGTAAAATTCTTGCCTCTGACCGGGTCGAGCAGTGACAACGTCAGGGTAGAAGCGTCAAGGAAGAATGGTCAGATGCAAGTTTTTAAACGCTGCTCTCCCTTAGTGTTTAGGGCGCCCCACACATTTGTTAGGCCTGCGGAAGTTCCTTTTTTTTCAGTCCAGTGGATTTTCTCTTACGTATCTAATTTTTATTTTTGAGTTCTTTTTGAATTCAGATGATTCGATGTTTCTTTTTCACTGTTGAGCAAAATTAAGCTAAAGGTTTCGTGTATCTATATTGAAAAAGACTTTCCCTTTGCCACCTAGTTCTGTGCTACTTTCTAGAATAATTACAAATCTTTGGTTTTGTGAAGAATGATGTGAGTCGATTTATCCTAAATTTGATAAATTCCTTTTCTGAATAGTTTCCTTCTCATAATTTCTTTCCTGAAAGTTGTCCTGGAGCTATAAGCTATAACTTATTTATTTATTTGTTTGTTTATTTATTCCGTTAGGTAAGTAAAGCTGGGCCAGTTTAATCTTTCAGGGGCCTTCAAGGGGCTTTGAAATTATCCCACTTACTAACTTTGAAAATTGAAAATAATGCTAATGGACATTCCCTGGTTTGCAAAGCAAGCAAATTAATTGGTAGTTATTGAAATTATTACTTGTCATTAAACTTTTAATTTCCTTAAAATGGTTAGGTATAACATAAAAACTTGTTAATTCTAATATTTAGCTAAGTGTACAGTTTATTAGATTTTCTTGTTAGTGTTTTCTATATCATAGTTTAATTTTCTGTAAGTGTGTTCCTTTTTTAGTTTTAATTCTACTTGGGCACCTAGGTGGCTCAGTCTGTTAAGCATCCAACTTTGGCTCAGGTCGTGATCTCGCAGTTCATGAGTTCAAGCCCTACGTCGGGCTCTTTTCTGACAGCTCAGAGCCTGGAGCCTGCTTCAGAATCGGGATCTACCTCTCTCTCTGCCCCTCCCCTACTTGTGCTCTGTCTCTCTTCTCTCTCTCTAAAATATAAATAGCCATTAAAAATTTTAATTCTAGCTGCATGCTATATCTCTGTGTACTCACTACCGCAGCAAGCTCTGGGCTGGCCATGTGGTAGGCGGCCAACACGTTTGTCGGTGGGCTCATTGACAACAGTGTCCAGAGAAAGAAGTTGCGGCATATATTCGGAACATCTGCTTTCTGCCATTGGTGATTAACTGCTGGTCTTTTTATTTGAGCAGCTCGTGAAGATCCTGATGTGACCATCCTAGACAGGATGACAGAAGATTTTTAACACTGGAACATTCCTTTGTGGAGTTTTAAAAACTTCAAGTAAATCTTTTATAGGATAAAGTAGAGACTTGAACTTTCATTCCGTTCTCTAGGGCAGTGTCTCAACCTTGGCAAAATCACCCTTTGGGCCAGATCATTCGTGGTTGTGGAGGGCAGCCTGTGCGCTGGAGGAATTTCTCCCTGTGTTCTATTCTCCAGGTGCCAATAGCAGCTGTGACAACCAGAAATGTTTCCAGATGTTGCCAAATGTCCCCCTTGGGGAGTGGGGGGCGGACCATGATCACCCTGCTTGGGAACTACCCTTCAGGAACAGAGTCTACACTGGAAGCGTTGAGATGTAAAGGGCCAGCCGGAAGCCCCTAGATTCGTGCTGTCTGCACGGAATCTTTCTGGCCTTGGGGGGAGGCAATCCCAGGCTGCGTGGATCTTAATCCGACGCGATGGGGTGGAAGTAACAGCAATGGATGAAGGTGTCGCTGTGTTCTCCCTGCTCTCCTGCCTCTGTCTTCCTGGAGGAGGAATAGTCAGGGCTCTGTGCTGAGCGTCGCCAAGACTTGCCTGGTGTAAAAGCTGTTTTCCCAGAGCTGGGCTCGCTGCCTGAACTCTGGCTTCCACGGATCAGGCTGCTTTGTCCAGAGCTCACACTTGGTGTCCCTTCTATGACGCTTCTATGGGAAAGCATCATTTTTCCTCCTGGGGACCCTTCAAGAAGAAGCAACAGATGCAGCTTCAAAGCAACATTCAGAAGTTCTCTTCTCTCTGCCTGCCAAAGTCTACTTTCCTTCTTCCCTCTGGTCCCCAAGTCCTAGAGTGGCAGGTGACCGTTTAACCCGGGGAAAGATGACACCTCTCATCAGCGGGACACTGGACCAGACCACGTTGCTGAGCCCCTGCCGTGGGGGTAGAGGAGGAAGTGTTAAGGGTGCAGCTGAAATTCTGAAGAGCTGCCGATCAGAGGCACATTCGCCGAAACTTCCCACTGACCCAGATACTCTGCTATCTTGAAAGCTTTATCTTCTCAGACAATGTTGACTAACAGCTTTTCTTTTATTCTGCCTCCTGTTTTAAAAGAATAACAAATAAGCTTAATTCTTCACCAAATCTTCAGCAAATGTCTTTTAATCCAACGCAATGGTAGTTATTTTAAGAAGGCTGGCAGAGGACTGTGGCGGTTTTCTATTTTTCGGTCTGGGCTTTTTTGTTGTTGTTGTTGTGTTTTTTTCCCTCATACAGAAGCACTCAATCACATTTAACCTTGGCTTGCACCCAGCCACATTGACTTTGCTTGCACAGAACTGATATAACTGCCTTCAGCTCTTCTATTCTCTTTTCTGTCTTCCTACTAAGCCTTACAGTTTAAATAACAGATTAAAACACTCCCCGCACACACAGAGGAGATTCATAGATACCACGGATCTTTGCTCCCTATAACTTCGAGGATTGGATTCCACACCCAGGCTGGGTCTGTCGGAGACAGAGAGAGGCTGATGGAAGCACCACGCTTGAATGGAGGGAGAGTGCGCCTGGGGAAACCACCTGATGCTTGAATGGAATGGCCCTCGGAGGGGACTCCTTGGGCAGCCAGAGAGAGAGACGCGCTCCCGGGGTCAAAGGGATTGGGGCATTCCTTGCCCCGCAGAGGTGCTGGCGACTCTGTTCTCCAGAGATAAGAGCAATCTAGAGATTCTTCATCTATGTTACCGAAGGGACGGGCTCTCTGCATACCTCCCGTGGGGCCCCCTCTGGTTATTATCTGCCCTGTAAGACTGGAGTTTTGAACCGGTTCTCCAATGCTCTGGTGGCCCCGAGATTATTTTTCTCACCCCTCGGCCCCACCCGACTTCTTTTAAACAAGTTTTTTTAATTAGAAAAACATCTTGGGTTTAGAGAGAAATTGAAAAGATAATGCAGGGTTCTGGTCTACCCCTCCCCCAGATCCCCCAGTTGACATCTTATGTTACTTTGGAACCGCCCCCACCTCATTTTAAGAGCTCATTTTCCTTTCCACTTGGAAGGAAACCACAGAATTGCCTACTAATACTAGTAATGATTAGGATCCATAGGATACATTCGTGTTTTACCAGTTGTTTGACAACGTCTGACTGGGGTTTGTTCTGTTCTTCATTTTAAGAGGCAAAAGTTTGTACTCAGACCTATTGTCAGGTGGGCAAACTGTGACATACGAGACCGAGCTGGCTTTACTAATGAAGTGTGGGCAGGGGGAGATCAGACCTCAGTCACTCCTGCCAAATCCTGGGGTCCACGGATGAGGCCATCTCTACAATCCAAAAATCTTAGCAATTTCCTCCTGGGTGATCGGAGCCATTTTATTTCAGATTGCCTTCTTTTGCGTCAAATGGACATCGCTAAGGCGAGTAAATGATTGGACGTAATTCATAGAGTTCCTGTCCATAAAATGATTTAAAAGACTTGTTACAGAAAGAAGCCATGAGAGGTGGGTAAAGCTTGGGCTGATGTCTGGTGCACAGTAGTTATAAATAACATTGCTTTATCAAGATCTATTTCTGGATGTGGGAGAATAAATAATGAAGCCTCTAGAGAATGCTGAGTGGCAGATTTATTTTGCTAACAAAATAAAGTGATTATAGAGAATTAGGAAAGACTGAGCTGGGAAGGCCTCCCTGCCATGGATAGACTCCAAGGAGGTCAATGTTCTGTTTGTCTTCTTGAAGGTGCAGAAATAAGGGCACGGATGAGGGACAGCAGTTATCAAGGAGCTGTCCTCTTTCACTAATAGTGCATTTTTGGACAAGGAGAGAATGGTTCACAGGAAGCATTTGGTTCACAGCCATGTCCATTTCCAATCTGAGTCCACTCTCCATTTCAGATGGAGGTCTTAAATATGGGACACTTGTGTGTAGGTGTTTGCTTATGTGCACCTTGTGGAGGTACATGCCCTCCCCTCCCTCTCCCTCTTCCTCTTCCATCTTTCCAATCCCAGGGCCCCGCCTCTGAAAGATCTTGCTTCTGCACCTAGGACAAACCCCGGATGAAATAAGAGAACTCTGCTAAGGAGGAAAGATGAAATTGTGGACTTTCTCCATTACCCTTGGATTATAGTTAATAAAATGATTCTTTTAATCCCTGAAAGGAGGTTTAAATCAATAGCAATAGAAACTAACCATGTGGCCCCTGGTCATAAACCTTGTCTCACCCCAGGAGAAGAGTGGGAACCAGTGTACTATAGACTTTTGTGCTTTTCAGAGGAAGACAAAACAGAAAACTTAGCTTGTCATTCTTCTCAAGGAGCTTTCACTGGGAAATACATCTGGACAGAACATTCTCGTTTCATGTGTAATGAGATCATTACACAGATCTTAGGTTCTGTAGGAATCCAGGTAGAAGCAAGTTGAGATGGTAGCTAAATGTGGCTCAACTCAAAATGAAATTGGGGATCAGACAGTGACATGTGAATGAGGGCTGTTAACTGAAATGGAGACACTAATCTCTACAGTGAATGTTTATCAGAGTGGATCAGACTGATCTTCAGTTGGGTGAAAGGTACCCTGTCTCTACCAGGTCTCCATTTCAGTTACTGCTGTGTGAAGTAAGGGCCACAGTCTAACGCTGCCTCTCTGTTTTAGCCCTCCATGGGGCTCTCCAATGCCTCTCCTATTTAATCGTTCTGTGATTGCCCGTCTTCGGGGCCACGCGTGTTCCCTGACATCATGGCGGCCGGCCGGGTCTTTCCGTCCGGGTCATTGTGGTTATCATCACACTGCAGTTTGAATACTGGTGTTACTGGTTAGCCTGGGATAAACTGCGAGTGTTGTAACTCTAATGAAGACTCACGTCTCAGCTTGCTAGGTGGTGGGTAGCGGGGTTGCTTAACACAGCACTTCAGTTCAAAGTGAAGGCGAGAGGGAGTGGAGATTGTAGATCATAGATCACAGAGCAGATGCGAACCCAGAAATGCCAGCGTTCCCCACTTTGCAGAGCAAACTTGCAGGCACACGAATTATCGATGGGACTCACCAACATGTGTGCAGGGAAAGTGAAGCCGACAGAGCCATTGGAGGACTCCAGCCAGCTCATAAGAAGCTTATAACTCCTTGGCAATTTGTTTAACTTGGGAGTTATTGCAAAGTCAGAAAGGTATTGGGCCCCAGGGATATTGGCAAGGTTGCTGGGAGTCTCCCACTGTGAAAAGCAAGCTTTGCTAATGGGATTTTTTTTTTCTTCAGGTGTTCAGTGTTGAGTTTTTCAGGCCAAGACTTCTGGAAAAAGCAACATTAATCACCTTGGCATGTTAGGTTAATGGGACTGGTGGTTACAAAGACTCCCCTATTCTAGTATGTTCTACTAAGATCTTCCCATTTAGAGGATCAGATTCATTTATTCATTTATGTGTCAGTAAACAAATATTGGGGGAGGTCTTGCGTGTGCCAGAGGCTGTACCAAATATCTGAAGACAGATCTTTCTTCTCTGGTCCCTGACCTTGTGTCCTGTGTGCCGACCTTCTACTTCTGTGCCCTCACGTTCCCTGTTTCTTTTCTCAACTCCTGATTCTGGAATTCTGATTTGAAAGGTATGGAGAAGATCTTTCCAAAGAGAAAGAGGTTGAAATTATTCGTGGCTTATGTATTTATTCATTTAAAACATATTCGTTAAGAACCTAGGATAGGAATAGGTAATTGGGGCAGACTTTCTACAAAGGAAAATTTGCCTTATCCGCATTCCACAAAATAAGCTGTTTTTTTTTTTTTAATATTTTTATTTATTTCTAGGAGAGAGAGAGACACAGCGTGAGCAGGGGAGGGTCAGAGAGAGAGGGAGATACAGACTCTGAAATAGGCTCCAGGCCCTGAGCTGGCAGTCAGCACAGAGCCCGACGCGGGGCTCGAACCCACGAACCGCGAGATCATGACCTAAGCGAAAGTCGGACGCTTAACCGACTAAGCCACCCAGGCGCCCCAAGCTGTTTTTTTTTTTAGAGAGAGAGAGGGCGCAAGTGAGCATGGGCAGGGAAAGAATGAGAGAGGGAGGGAGAGAGAAGGAGAGGGAGAGCAAGGGCGAGCGAGTGAGAGAGAGGGAGAGAGAGTGAGGGAGAGAGAAGTGGGGCTCACGGGGACTAGTGTTCTACCTGAAGTGGGTCTGCAGCTCACCAGAAGTGGGGCTCAACCCCACCCGACGCGGGGTTCTAACTTACTGACTATGAGATCATGACCTGAGCCAAAGTCAGATGCTTAACGGCTGAGCCCCTCGGGTGCCCCACAAAATAAGCTTTCTTAGGCTGAATTTCTTGGACATTACAGAAATAATAATTGATTGCTGTGCATATCCTGGGGTCCAAGAGACATCTGAATTTGTGGGATTCATACTTTAGGGTGAAGAAAAAATTCAGGAGAGTCACTCTTTTATGCTTCTGGACTAGGAGGTTAGATGGGGGCAATGCCTCTGATTTGGGGGGGTTCCCAGGGACCAAACACACTTTCCCCCTATTTTCACCACTTTCTCTGTATCCAGTCACTAGTTGAGTCCCTGTGACTTCATGTCTACAATGTTTTGCATATGTGTCTTTTTTTGTTTTCTTTTCAACTGCTGATTGCTTCTGTCCAGACTTTTTATTGCTTTTGCATATATATCATTACAGTAGCATTCAGGTCAAAGATCTCCTTATCTCCAAACTTTCCCAGCTCTGGATCATTTCCCACACCGCTGCTGGACTTTTTTGCTGCATTAGATCAGCCCTCTCCTTCAAAACAATACTATTGCCTCTTGAGCTAAGAGGAGCATCCCAGCAGAGCATCAAATACTGCATCTAAACAAGCCTGGTTGTTCAGAATGTGGACTCTGGGGGCCCCTGGGTGGTGCAGTCAGTTAAGCATCTGAATCTTGATAGGGGCTCAGGTTATGATCTCACGGTTTGTGAGATTGAGCCCTGTGTTGGGCTCTGCACTGACAGCATGGAGCCTGCTTGGGATTCCTTCTTTCCTCTCCCCTGCTCACGCCCTCTCTCACACTCCCTCTAAATAAATAAATAGACTTCAAAAAAAAAAAAAAAGAATGTGGACTTTGAAATCAGAAACACCTGTGTTAACATCCCAGCGGGGCCTACTGAGCTTCAGCGTTACCCTCTGAAAAATGGGGATGACACCCATACTTCAGTGAGTGGGAAAGGACACTTGGGGGCTCGTATGCCCTGAAGCCTTCTTCTTCTTCTTTCTTTTTTCTGATTCCTCTACAAGCAAACGTTTTCCTCCTTTTAATCGGCACCTTGTTTGCATCTGTCTCAATGCTCTCTGCTTTGTGCTGGGCTTGTAGTCAGTGCCTCACTGTCCCTCCTTCGCCTTCCACCCCCCCGCCCCAATCTGGCTGTGGACTCCTCAATGGCAAATTCACCTTTGCCTGTCTTCTCCTAGTGCAGTCTGCAGCGGAGGATTCTGGGAGTCGGCTTGTTCATTTGCCAAAGGTTGGCGTGGACTCCTCTGTGGCTGGTTGAGGTACGGCCATCCACGATTGCAGCTGTTTTTGTACATAAATGTTTGCCACAGTGCAGCTTAGGGTTTTTAGAGGCAAGGCGGTGGCTTGTTTGCCTTTGTATCTCTGGCACACAGATGCTCAATACACAGGAAAGAGTCAGTAAATATTAGCTGAATGGAATCTGCAGGGGTTAAATGACAGACTTATTGCATTGTACATCCTGATTCCCAGGCTATGACCTTTTCAGGGCTCCAGGCTGGTTCACTTCCTCAGCCTACATTCTTCATTCTGGACGCCTGAGAAAAATGCCGGCTGATAACGGGGTAGTTAAAAGGACTCTTGGGGCGCCTGGGTGGCTCAGTCGGTTAAGCATCTGGCTTTTGGGTTCGGGTCAGGTCATGATCTCCCAGTTTCATGAGTTCGAGCCCCCTGTTGGGCTCTGTGCTGAGAGCACAGCCCAGAGCCGACTTGGGAGCCTCTCTCTCTCTGCCCTTCCCTCGTTTGTGCTGTCTCTGTCTCTCTCAAAATAAATAAACTTAAAATAAACTAGAAGGACAGAAAAGCTCTGAGCAGGAGAAATCACTTATCCCTGGCAGGAAAAAAAAACAACAAAAACCCAACAACAACAAGAAAAAAAAAGTGATTACATTGATTACATTGGTAGGTGGCAAAAGCCACATGACACATATACAGGTGTACCAACAGTCTCTCCTTCCTCAATATCAGCTCTGCGGTACTTGAGAGGCGAGGAAACTGGGTCCCATTGCCATATCCTGAGCGGAGTGGTTAGAATCGCTGGCAGGGTTAATAAAGGCTGTTGAAGTTAAACTTCCGTTAGTGGTTAACTCCCTCCTCTCTTCAGGTTCCTGTGAGACCCCTGACAGATGCTGTGAGCTGCAAACGTGTCCAAGCTCTTTAATTCTGTGCATGGTGTCTACACTCGGGGGTAAGGCGGAGGGCTGAGGGGAGAGCCAAGTTCACGAGGAGATGGTTTCGCAGTTCTGTACAACTCAGAGCTCCTCCGGGCGTGTGAATGAGGCTGGCCCCCGAATGAGAAATGCCAAGTACGGACCCGACATAGGAATTCACAGCACTCGAAGCAGGAACCAGTGAATGAACCCGAGGGGGGAACAGACTCACACTTTCAGCTGTCGCTTTGCCCGAGTCCGTCGTCGTCCCAGATGGTACGTTTTCTGGGTCTTGGCATCCGTGAAGTGATGGAGACCCTTCACGTCCAAGGCTCCTTCCTAAACTCCGCAGGCCAGGCCACATTAGCAGTCCTTGCCAGAGACACACAATTGTGGGAGGGAATTCTGTTTGGCGCTGCGGTCAAGTGTTGCCAAACGATATTCCTAAAAGTTTTCAAAAGTCTGCAGTGGGATTACAGGGCTCGCAGAAGCCCCTGCCAGGCCTCGGACACAGTGGGTGGGAGGCAAGAAAGACCTAGGTTTGAATAAAGGTCAGTTGTTTTCCCGATGAAGGACGTTGAGGGACGTCAGTGAGGTAGTCACCAAGGACCCCTGCTGGAGACACCCCCTTTGAAGCTTTCTTATCAGTAAGATAAGGTCGTGGGTACTTTTCTTACTGGGCAACTGTGAAAAAATGTTTTATGTACTGGATTTGTCGGGATTCTCCCGAGAAACGGAACCAAGTGAGGGGGTGTGGGGGTGTGTGTGTGTAGAGAGATTCATTTTCAGGCACTGGTGCAGGTAGCCGTAGGCGCCGGCCAGCCTGCACTTTGCGGGCACGGCAACCAGGCAGAGCCCCTACTCTGTGGTCCTGGGGCGCAGTTCCTTCTTCTCAGGGGGGAAGCTCAGTCTTTGTTCGTAAGGCTTTCGACTGATTGGGTGAGGCCCACCCACATCGTGGAGGATAATCTGCTGTACTCAAAGTCTGCTGATTTAAATTACATGTAAAAAAAAGAGAGGTGGGGAGACAGAGACAGAAACAGAGAGAGAGAGAGAGAGAAACACAGAGAGAGAACATAAGGAGCCAGAGGGAATGAGAGCTCTCGGGGGCCCCTGCGTCTGGCTCAGGCATTTTCACACACAGTATATTTAATGGGTAATTTTATGCGTCAGTTTACTAGACTGTGGAACCCGCTGTTTGGTCACACAGCCTAGACCATCTCTGCGTCTTTCTGTCAGTCTGCCTGCCTCTCTCCTTCCCTCCCTCTTCTCTTTTCTCTGTCTCCCTCTCCCCATCATATTAGTTTCTTCTATTATTTTGGTTTCACTTTCCTGACCGTGGTCACCATTTTCTGCCTCCTTGTTGCCTGCTGACTTTGCCTTTTGTGCTGGCCTCCTTTCCACCCAGGCTGACCACAGCCAGACCTTCCCTGCGTCCTGCAAAACACACTCCCAGAGCGCCCCGCTGTCACCGGGACAGCCCCGACGCTCGGTCCTCAGCTTCCCGGTGCTTCTCCTCTGGCCCGGAGCTCAGCGTCGTGACGAGTCTGCAGTCTTGGGTGTGGTTTTGGGGGGGGGTCTCCCCTTCTTGAGATGGGTGACCACCCAGCCTCAGAGCGCAGCCCAATCCCAGATCAGACTCTTGACGGCTGCCATCCTGCTTGGCCCACGGCGGCAGGCTGTGTAGCTCACGGGTTCAAGTGCGCAGAGGGGCAGTCCACGTGACCAGGGCCATGGCGTCGTTCAGGGTCACGGGGTGGTGGGGTGTGCTGGGGGCCCCCCAGTGACACTTGCAGATCACATACGCAGTGAGACCCTGTGCTGCCAGCGGGGGGAGTGAGTCTTCAAAACAGCAGCAGCCTGCACAGTACTGAGCGATACTCAGATAATAAGAGAAGTATTCCCTGTAGAGATTTGGTGGCCCCTGTTCTAATTTTACATCGGAGGAAAACTACCCCCGAAAGAATAGGGAGAGGCGGAGCACCTGGGTGGCTCATTCGGTTAAACATCTGACTTCGGCTCAGGTCATAGTCTCACGGTTTGTGGGTTCAAGCCCTGTGCCGGGCTCTGTGCTGACAGCTCAGAGCCGGGAGCCTGCTTTGGATTCGGTGTCTCCCTCTCTCTCTGCCCTTCCCTTAGTCACATTCTGTCTCTTTCTCTCTTTCTCTCTTTATTTCAAAAGTAAATAAACATGAAGAAGAAGAAGAAGAAGAAGAAGAAGAAGAAGAAGAAGAAGAAGAAGAAGAAGAAGAAGAAGAAGAAGAAGAAGAAGAGGGAGAGGCATCTTGAACACGTGTGCTGGAAGCAGCCTTCCCAGAGCAGGACAGGACTGAAGTCTTTGAGCCCAGTGAGGACATTTTCAGAGGAAGAGTCAGAAAACCCAAGCTCAGAGCGACACAGCTAGGATTGTCAGAGTGCAGCCTAAAACTAGGCCTTTTTCTTTCTTTTCTTCTCGTAGTCTGAGTCTTTTTCTCAACAAGAAACAGAAAGCGGATATGTCTGGTAGGCGGGGAATAATTCCACGGGTAAATCCCTGCTGGTGACTTCCCTCGCACAGCTACTTATAAAAACATCCAGCCATCCAAGGAGAGGGAACGTAGAGCCGGGTGCTTGGAGCCCATGGCTGCTTTGAAGGGACTCTCTTTTCTGGCCCCCAGCGCCCCTCTGACACCGCCAGAACCTCCTAATGCCAGATTTGGTGGCAGAGGTTCATCTTTTTAAACCAGAAATTGTCTCTCCCTGTTTTCCAGTATATAAAATTGAATGGCAGTTAAAAATAACTTTTTTTGGAGAGAGAGAGACAGAGAGAGAGAGAATCCGAGCAGTAGAGAGGGGACAGAGTGGGAGAGAGAGAGAGGATATCAAGCAGGCTCTAAACTCAGCACAGAGCCTGACACGGGGCTTGATCCCACAACTCTGGGATCATGACCTGATCTGAAATCAAAAGTCGGATGCTCCACCGACTGAGCCCCGCAAAATAACTTTGAATAAGCCCAACTGTTAGGCTCTTATTTTCCCCATAGTTGTTTTTTATCCTGTCTCCCTGGACATTTACCCGCTGAGAATTGTCAGGGCCATCATAACTTTCCCTGGAGACCGCTTTCTCATTTTCCATTCCCTCCTCTGCTCTCAGACGACTGTGCACAGCTGGCAGCACCCACTCGCTTGCTAAGAGCATCTTCTAACTGCAGTCTGTGCTTGCGTCTCGCCCTCCCCGCAAACAACAACAACAACAAAAATCCCAGACCAAGCTAATAAGAAACAGAAAACAAAAGCCTCCCCACATTATTTTTGCTCAAGTTACTTCAGACATTTTGCTAAATTTCACCTCGGTTTGAGTACATAATAGGGTGGCAAGTTTATTTCATCAAATCTATAAAATGTCTAGCTCTACAGTCTTGAAGATTTGTTTCCCCAGAAACCCCAGATTTAATTTTACTTTAAAGAACTGCATAGAATAATTTCTTTAGAGTAGAGCTTTTTTTTCCCTATAAACACTGAATTACACTCTGCCTGCCCTTCCCACTGAAATTAGTCCGACGTGCAGGGATGACGTGCAGTGTTTTGTAGAACTTGCAATTGGCAACGGGTTAAGGCATCACAATAATGTAAATCGGCCGCAGCAACAGTATTAGCAAACGCATGTGTTGAGCACCTACCGTGAGTCAGGCTTTTACATCTACTGTTTGTACTCATTTTTATAGGTTCAGGGATAAGCATGATTCTGATGTACGGGTAGAAAGACTGAGGCTCTGAAGCCCAACAGCGAACACCCAGGACGGTGCACTGGCTCCCAGGCTCGCTCACAGCTGAGCCTGAGCTCCGTTCCCGAGCCCTCTGCTCCCTAGTGCTCATTGCACTTGTCACGAAGGAGCCAGTTGTACCAGACTGCGTGTGTCTTCCTTTCCAGTGTGGGGCACTTGTCTCCAAGGCCACCTAAGGCAGAGCACTGTGTGAAGACGGTCGGACAGAGAAGGGCAATTTGGGAGAGTGTGGAGAAGGCGAGGACTTTGGATTTGGTCTGACCACTTCCCTAAGTGACTGTCTTTTAAAAAAAAAATCTTTTTAAATATTTATTTTATTTTTGAGAGAGGGAAAGAGAGAGAGAGACAGAGAGACCCAGATAGAGACAGAGAGAATGAGTGGAGGAAGGGCAGAGAGAGGGGGACACAGAATCGGAAGCAGGCTCCAGGCTCTGAGCTGTCAGTGCAGAGCCCGGTGTGGGGCTGGAACTCATGAACCATGAGATCATGACCTGAGCCAAAGTCAGATGCTCAACCCACTCAGCCACCCAGGTGCCCCAGGAGGACTTTCTTATTTGGAGTTGCCACTTGACCAAATTCTGTTGTCACACACATCAAGGCAGTTTTGGGGAGAGAAAATAGAGGACTATCTACAGAAGGTGGGGGTGAGGGGATTTTGAAGAAAGAGGTCTCGCTTCCAGTTATCTATGGCTGGGTGACAAACTCTCTCCGAACTTAATGGCCTAAAATAATGGCATCGTATCGTTACCTCTTTGGTTCTGGGCCCTGTTCTGCGGTTCTCACTCGGGGAATGTCATAAGAAGCTGTACCACTGCCGTGCTTGCGCACAGAGCTGGAGAACTCAGCATGGGGCCTGCCGCCTGATGCCTCCTCTTTGGTCTCTCCAGGTTGTTGGCTTCTGGAAAATCAGAATCATCTCATGGTGGCTCAGGGCTCCCAAGAGGTGCAAAGAGATGGACAGCGATGAGGAGGGAGTGAGACAGGGGGAGAGAGAGCCATGCAGACCCACGTGGCCTATTGCCATCTAGCCTCAGAAGTCATGTGGCATCACCTCGTCCCATCTGCTTCCTCGCAGCTGTCCCCAGGAGGGAGATGGGAGTAGAGACCCCACTTCCCACTGGAGGTGCGGCGAGGTGCTGAAAAGACCAGGTAGAATCAGAACTACCGCCGCCGACATGTTGGGGAAACACGCTCTGCTAAGGGCAGTGTCGCTTCGGAACGAACTGCCTGGCACGTGGGGCTCTGTTTTCCACTCAGGAGAGACGATGAGTTCAAGCGGCTGAGCTCCAAGAGCCTTTGCGGCTCGCATACCCGGGGGTCCCTGCGAATGAGTCCGTGCATCTGTCACAGTACAGGCCGTAAGGCCGCCGTTGCTGACAAAGTCCCCGGAAACCACAGGATTCACAGCGGCCACTGTGCAATCCTAGTCGCATTTCAACAAGTCTGAGCCGAAGACCGTGCCCTCCGTGGGTGTTCCTGGAGGTCTAGATGCAGAGCAAGTCTGTTCAAATCAGGGCCTTTAAGGATGGAAGGATACGATCATATGAATGTCGCCTAACCCTCCCATCTCCCAGCTAAGAGGATGGAGTCTCACAGGGTGAATGCATAGACCCGCATCGCCTTAAGTGAGATGCTTAAAACAGGAAGGTCCTTACAAAGAGCCCATGAAGAAGGGGACTGATTTTTAAAATCTGGGCATAGGGGAAGTGGTTAAAGAAAATTTATCCTGGAAAAAAGCAACATTTGAATATTATTTTTAAAACTATGTGACTATGCTTCACATGGAAAAAAAAAGAGATTATATATTTGTTTAGAGATTTAAATGATGATTTAAAAGCATGTCTGCAGTTTGGCCTCTTGATACGGTCCAGCTTTTATCTCCAAGGATTTTGTCGTATGTTACTTGTGCCTACAATATGCTCCAGGGTTTTTATTAAGTGAACGATGCACTCTTTAAATGTAGAGAGAGTAGGAAAAATGTCTCATATTTATTTTGCACGGCTTTCTAGCACCAAGTAATGTTCTGGGCACAGATTAGATATATCACAGGTATTTATCAAGTGATACTTGGTCATTGTTCGATTCTTGATGGATGCTTCTATGTGCTGAGTCCTTCATGCTGGTTGGGACCCACAAGGCAGAGCCTAGGTGAACAGGATTGTGGCACTAATGTCCCCCCAATGAGACCTTTTATCCATCTACTGCTCTCATGTGAATGACCGCACCTTTGCAGATTAATAGAAACGATATCCTTGTTGCCTTTGATGCCAGCAAGCTCCTTCCAGAAGCTGGGCTCTGGTCTCAAGGGCGCTTGATGCTTGAGGGCATCCTCAGCGCCTGTTTCCCAAAGGATGCTTCTCACTCTCCAGGAAGGAAGATGCATCAGAGGATTTGGTCTTCTGTGATTCGGGTCTCGTTTACTCAGCTCCATCCTCAATGTGGGGCTTGAGAGACCATAGGAGGGGATGGCGGGGGGCACAGGCCAGCAAATAAGTGGGACCTGTGTCCCAGAAGTTGGGCTGTAGAATGCCACCTCCCAAGGCAACCAACTTCCTGGTGTGGTAACACCCGCGTTTTCATTGCAGAGAAAATACAGCCGCCCTACGTGTGGTTAACAGGATACAATCAGGACACCTTCGGCTTTCCAAACTGAGTGTGACCCCGGAAACACCATTTCACTTGACCTGCTCGCCATCTTCTGTTCTCCCTTGGCTGCGGGCATGTCTAATGCCGAGAGTCCGCTCTCCCTCTGCACAGCTGTCCTTGCGCCCGATGGCAGGGATTTCTCGTGGTTCCCGAGCACAGGTGAGCTCGGGGGGCAGGTGCGGCAGCTGTTCGCGGCTATGCTCGAGGTAGTGCAGGTGCTTCCCGCACGAGAGACACAGCCGAGGCCAAGGATGTCCTTCTAGCGCTGTTTGTGGCCAAGGTTGTGGCCCACGGCAGCCAGTTCATACCGTTCTCCTTTCTGTAGACCTGGGGCTTTCGGAAAGATACACCTGCCAATTGTGAAAAACTAAATAGCTGAATGCGCCTCGATCAATCAACCGTCAGAGTACCTCACAAAGAAGTCCTTTCCCACTTAGGACGCTCATCACTACCATTATCATCCGCCTTAAGTATTCATATAATGACAGCAGTATTAAGAAAGAGTGGATGAGCGCAGAGCCGCATTTACACTACCAGTGTTTGGTTATAATTAAAGCAGGCTATTTAAAGGGACAACTGAAGAATATTATGGCTCTAGATTATCTTTTCTCTCCTCTGCCCCCAAAATAGTCAGTTCAATAAATTAATTTACAAAATGATCATGTAATAAAATCTTAAACCAAGTAGTTATGATTTAGAAGCATGTCTGAGATTTTGGCTATCGATAGAGACCAGTTTTTATTTCCAGTCATCTGTGTGTTTTAGTTTTGCTTACAGTACATACCCAAGCGTTTTTATAAAGTGAATTAGGTACTAAATATTGACTAGAGATTTGACTTTGCTCCTTGTATGGTCGATGTTAGGTAGATGTAACGCAAAGCTCCAGTTGGGTCTTCTTAATGTGGTGAAAATTGCAGTGATTTAGTCATAATGTTCCTTCCAATTTGCCAGCCGTATTTTATGGGCACACGGCGGGCTTCACTCTGTTGGCTGTATGTTAAAACCATATTTTGTTAATTAGAGGCCTATAATAAATACATCACTCATTTTTATGGTATATGAGTCCCCTTGATTCAGAAAAGTTTGACATCTGGCTCCGATTAGGTCTCACGGTGTGGCTGTGGAAATTCCCCGACCCTTTCTTCACCTGTTTGGGGGAAAATGAGGATGGAAACTTACATTCTGCAGAGAAAAGTTGAAAGGGGGGGGTTTGATCATTACAAACAGGGTTATTTGGGATGAATATAGTAAGCTGAGCAAATATCCATGGCATCAGGACCCTGGGGAGGATTTTTCAGGGCTTGCAATATATTATTCTTTCTTTCTTTCTTTCTTTCTTTCTTTCTTTCTTTCTTTCTTTCTTTCTTTCTTTCTTTCTTTCTTTCTTTTTCTTTCTTTCTTTCTTTCTTTCTTTCTTTCTTCCTTCCTTCCTTCCTTCCTTCCTTCCTTCCTTCCTTTCTTTTGTTGGGTCGGTGGAAAATATCAAGTGATACGCTCCCTTTAATTCTTTGTGGCATGGGGCAGAGTATAAATAAATCAATACACTATTTGTTCAGCAATTTGGGGAGAAAGTATTATTTCTCTTTAGGGAGGTCCAATTAGAGCAATAAATTGTATTTTATATACTGACCTTCTTTATTTTTTGTTCAAATACAAACTAATGGCCAATATGTCATTGATTATATTTGGGCAACTTCTGAAAACAGGAGCTTAGACCTGTGACCTCTGGGTTTGTGTGACCTTTATGTGCGTCAGGTCTCCCTTCTGCACACTGAGCTAGGGGACAATCATAGGTTGTGGGAACCAGTCCTTTGTTTAAGCTTATCTTGGTGTGCATGTCAACCTCAAAATGCAAAACAAATCTGTTGTGATTATGAAGAATAAAGACAGGCGATTCTCCTAACTGGAATGGCAAAACCGTGGGAACTTGAGTCTCTTCCTACACAAGAATCCATAACGGCCTAAAAAGCTTCCCTCACTTATTTCTTAACAAATATCTAGTCATCACCACTAAGTGCAAGCTTCTTTGCTTAGCGTTCCAAGAGGTACCATGATGTATACAACACTGCCATCACTTCCAGATGCTTCTGAGCCTGATTTAGGTAGATCCAGGATGGAGGGACCGGGATGCATCTTGTTTATAATGTGTGTTCAGTCCTTCATGTAATCGTGATTCGACAAATATTTATCGGGTATTTGTGCTAGATGCTGAAAATTGAGAAATGATGAAAAGATACCTATTTTAAGGGCTTAGGATTTGGTGAGGGAAATAAGATGAACACCTAACCTTAATACAGTGGTGGGAGCAGGGCGGGGGTTGGGAGATAGCAGGAATCTGGCTCAGTGGTCTCTTTCAGTTCACAGCCTCCAGGGGGCGCTCCAGGGAGCACACACCATTTCTCTTCTCCATTCACTGGCCTACTTTCTCTTAGCCCGCTTGACACCTTCTCTTTCCTAATGCGGTGGCTAAAGATCCTGTTTCCTCAATCATTAAGAAAGTGAGAACAATCATAAAGGAACTTCCTCCTGTCATCACCAGCACAACTACTACCCTATTGTGAATACCTTCTGTCTGGACAAAAATGGATGAACTGTTCTTTTATTTCAAAATAAGGTCAATCTCTCTTTTATACACTATAGCCCACTCCCTCTGATCCGCTTGAGAACATCGTTTCAGCGTCTCTCTGTCCTGCACCATCAATTTTTTCTCTCCCTTGAAAAGAATTTTTTGTTCATTTATTTTGAGAGAGAGTTTGCAAGTGCGTGTGAGTGGGGGAGGGACAGAGAGAGAAGGAAAGAGAGAAAAACCCAAGCAGGCTCCACGCTGACAGTGCAGAGTCCCATGTGGGGCTCAGTCCTACAAACTGTGAGGTCATGACCTGAGCCGAAACCAAGAGTCGCAAGCTTAACCCCTGAGCCACCCGGGCTTGCCCCTCAAGCTTTCCTCTCTCTTCTAATGGATCTTTCCCATTATCATCAAACTTGCTGAGCTATCAAGTCTAAGAAATACCTTCTGCTCTGGTGCCACTTCACGTCCCTGCATCCCTTTGTAGCAAGCTCTTCGAAAGCATCTTTTACAATCACTGTCTTTACTTCCTACCATCTTGTTCTTTCTTAAATCAATGCTAGTCAGGATTTACCTCCATCACTTGACTAATTTTTTTCTCAAGGTGATGAATGGCCTTCATGTTACTAAACCCAGTGGTTCTAGATTCTCTCCTTACTTGACAGCCCTTGGCCCATTTTGCATAGCTTTGTGTGGTCTAGGACACCACCCTCAGTTCCTCTTCACTAAGCCAACTTTTGAGTATTGCAGAGTCCTAAAGCTGAGTCCTTCTTTCTCTCTTCTATCCTACTCACCCCCACCCACTGATTTCACTTAATCTTATGGCTTTAAATACCTACATAACCTGACAAGTCCTCCACACTTATATCTCCAAACTAGACTTCGCCCGTAAACTCCAAACTTGAATATCCATCTGCCTATGTGTATGTCTGCTAGGGTGTCTACTAGGTGTCTCTGGTGTGTCACCTAAAAAAAGGGACCGATCCTCCCCTCCTCCTCCCCTTCTGCCCTGCTCCACCCATCCTTCTTCATCTCAGTAAGCGGTTCCTTCATTCTCCACGTTAATGGAGCAGAGACTTTCCGATGCACCCTCTGCTCCTCTTTTTCTTTCACCTACATCCGAAATGTTAGCAAAACCTATCAGCTCTATCTTCAAAGTCTCTCTTGATTTTGACACTTCTTGTCACTTTCACCTTTTTTATTTCACCCACCCACATTTTTCTCCTGTATAATGGGCATATCCGCTTCCTTCTTAACTGCATCTCTGCATCCATTATCTTCCACAAGCTCTTTGTAGAGCGATTCTTTGATGTAAATCTGGCCGTGTCACTCTTCTGCTCAATGTGCTTCTAAAGGCATCTCATCTCCCGCAAAGAAAAAGCCTTTCTTCAGTCTTGTCTTATCTGCCCCCTATTTCCTTCCTAAACTCATCTCCTGCCACCATCCATTCAGACCCTGCCCTCCGGAAGGGTGTTGACCATGGCCAGTAGGTCTCACCTCAAGCTTTTGCACTGTTTTCCGCTGTCTGGGATGCTCTTCCTGAGACGTTTTATAGGATTTCATCAAGTCTCACCTCTTAAAGAGGGCTCTCCTCATCAGCCTAATTTATATATATATATATTTTTAATGTTTTTATTTCTAGGAGAGAGAGAGAGACAGCGTGAGCAGGGGAGGGTCAGAGAGAGAGGGAGTCACAGACTGAAACAGGCTCCAGGCTCTGAGCTGGCAGTCAGCACAGAGCCCGACGCGGGGCTCGAACCCACGAACCGCAAGATCATGACCTAAGTGAAAGTCGGACGCTTAACCGACTAAGCCACCCAGGTGCCCCCTCATCAGCCTAATTTAAATCGAAATGCCCTCACTCTACCCCTGGCCCTCCTTATCTCCCTTACCCCTACTCAACTTTTCTCAGTAGTGCTTATTGACCTCCCACGTATATTTTCTTAGAGGCTTCTTCATTGTTTGTTTCCCTCCACTCAAATGTAAGTTCCCTACAGGTAGGGACTTTGTCCATTTTGTTGAATGCTGCATCCTCAGTGCTTAGAACAGCACATAGCTTGTAATGGATGTTCAATTAATAATTGTTGAGTGCATGAATCAATGAATGGCCAAGGTACTATGAGAACATAAAGGGCCATGTGATTAGTTTTGTCTGGAAAGATCTGTGAGGGCTTCACAGAAAAGATGGCTGATGGGTTGGGGTGGGTTGGATTTTAAACATTGCAGAGGTGGAAGGGGGTGTTTTGCTGCCACATGGGATGGATGTTGAAAGCAAATAACAACGTAGACTGGGGAGAGTTGTTGATGGACTGTGAGCTCCATCAAGCCCGCCTTTTAGTGAAAGTCAGCAGACTCCATTTTGACAGAGAAATGAGCCGATTGGATCCGATTTAGAGTTCAGGTCATTTGATGAGAGTGTGGAGGGTTAATGAGTATGGTGGGGGAGGGGTGGGAAAGTGAAGCTGGGAATATGAGATGATCACAATTGTTGGGGAAATAGTACCCTTGGGGAATGGCATGGACTTAACTTCCCATGTTCAGCATATGTGCTCATAATAGCTCTGCTTAAGGGTAACAGTTCCAGAGGCAGACAAAGGACTTACCCTCTTGAAGTATGAAACCTGGGTTACAGCTGGGGGTATTTTGATCATCTGTCATGTGGGTGGACAAGTCTGAGATGGTAGGGCTGAGGGTGGGGACAAGCTCCGTTTCTAATTAGGGCAGGTGTGGAGGTGGTGTGCAGCTAGTTATGATGGGGTTTGGAGGGAGAGTGCATCCCTCCCCCCGACTTATCGTAGAACATGAACAAACACGGAATCCTGGGTTGGACGGATCCTTGGGCTGAATCAGTATGGTACGTTGTATATTCTTTGAGCTCCATGCTTATTGTCATGTTTCATATTTTGACATATAACTGGGCCAATACACAATTCTTTGGGCCATATCCTGTCAGTATCTTTTATTTATCAGCTGAGTTCCACACAGCTGATACGATCACTTGTTTACCTTGTCTGCCGATTGTAGAATGGATCCATGCCAATCTCCATGGGTCTCAGAAATGGAGGAAGTGGCCGGCCTGGCTACGACACAGTCCTGGTCATTGTCAAAACCTTACTTATAGCTTTAAGTCCCTGTAGCTACAAAGATATAGAGATAGAGATAGATAGAGATACATATGCATCTATATATGAGCCTTTGGTACATTTTTACAAAAACAGAAGCTTCATAAACAGTAAAATAGCTCAGAAGATTGGAAAGTCATTTCACAGATGTCAGGCTCAAATTCTATACAGGAAGTAAAAGTTTTACTGGGAAAGAGAAGAGTTACCCCCTTTTCTTCTGCCTGGTAAACTTGTTCTAATTTTCCTGGATGTCAGCGTAATACTGTCTTCTCCTTTAACCTGACCTACTCAAAGATGGCTTCTCACTTTCCTCCGTTTTTAAGAAAATATTTATTTATTTATTTTGAGAGAGAGAGCAAGCAGGGGAGGGGCAGAGAGAGAGAGGGAGACAGAGAGGGAGACAGAAAATCCCAAGCAGGCTCTTCTCTGTGAGTGCAGAGCCGGATGCGGGGCTTGAACCCATGAACCATGAGACGGTGACCTGAGCTGAAATCAAAAGTTGGATGCTTAACAGACTGAGCCATCCAGGTGCCTCCCCACCCCCAACATGCCCCTGCCATTTTTAAAGCCAATATTTTTTTGTTTGCTTGCTTTCCCCCTCTCTGTGACTTCCTGGTGTGGGTACTCTTCTTTTCCCTGCTAGCAAACGGAATGTTTTTTCAGCCACTGTGGTGGGCGGTACAAGTTTCTTTTCTTGGAACAACTTGCCTATTTATTCTCATCATAGCTTTGTTAGCGACACTGGCATCTCACTATCACCCATTGCTGTGTTCATTGTCTTCTTTCTGGTTTTCTTTTTATTCAGACAATTATCTTATTCATAGAGGAAATATTGAAAGCAAGATGATGTTTCTCCCACCCCCTTCCTTTTCTCATGCTTCTATCTTTCCTGTGGATGCCCGAGGTACTGAAAACAAAAGGCACTTTGGGAGAGTGATGTGCCTCACACTCAAGCTTAAAAAGGGAACACTACCTGTTTCCTGCCGAGTCGAGAAGACGGTTGAAAAGGAGGCATCGGGTCTCAGGAAAATATTCCTCTAGAAAGTCGTCTATGAACATTCAGGCAGCACTGGGCCTCTGCCAGCTAATGCAGCATGGCAGCCAACAGCACGGCCCCAAAGCCGGGGTGCTGGTTTGGAAGCCTGGTCCTGCCACCGCCCTCAGGATTTCACTCAGCCCCCCTACCCACTCCCCACCCCCGGAACTCGGGCTTTCTAACTGCGTGATGGCAGTAATAGCACCTACTCGGTGACACTGTCGAGAAGCTCAAGGGAGCTAGTACACGTGATACGTGTGTGCCCGATCCATATGGCAAGAGCTCTTTGCTCTTCTGGTTACTTTGGAGTTCACACGATGGCTGGGAGCCTCGAGACCCACTACTCCTCTCCATCGCAATGGCTTTTCATTTGGTAACTCCACATCCCCAGCTGCTGCTGTTCTCCATCTGTCTGTCCGTTTCCCCCTCCTATGGCTTAATCCTTTCCGCCTTCCCCACTCTCTTACTGTGCCACCTCTTTCGCTTACTCCCAGAGCCCCCAGGGATGGCGGTCTGGGTTACCATGTGCAATTGTTTCCAATTCTCTCCACACACCATGTTCTGCCTGTTGGAGCAGATGTTCTTGCAGCCCGTGAGGCTGGTGCTGCCTCCCTGGTTGCCACTCCCTTAGCTGGCCCGCCCCGTGCTGGGTCACGTTGGCCAGTGTCTGAGATACAGCGTTGCCCCTTCCCTCTTTTCCTGCCTCATCTCTTTCTATATGAAATGGCTTATTCCTTCTTGGAATCTCTTGATTAACTTGGGTAATTCCTTTCCACTGGAATGTACAGTCTTCTCTCTTATATCCGTGATTGGCCCATCTTTTCTTAACAGTATCAATTTCATGAAGGTATGGACCTTGCTTTAAACACTATGTTCCCCTAGATACCTTGACTGTTGTGGACCCCAGAAACTGCGAGACAGATACGAATTTCCCTTTCTGAGAAAGTTAGCCTCTGTGGGCCAGCACACTCTCTGACCACACTAGTGATGCAGAACCCAAATGTTCATTGTCAGCTTTCCAGGGGACCCCTAGAATCTGCCCGTGGAATTCGGTACCTATCGAAACTAAGGCTGTAATTATACTTTTCTGTCACAATTTGAACTTCTCAGCATAAAGGTAAGCCAAAGTTGGCGAAAGAAATGTTCAAGCAGTAAGGAAGCAATGTTTCAAGCGTTGAAAAATTGGATTATTAAATACAGGTGAAATGAATGGACTCGTTTACATCAAAGAAGGCTGTTGAGAAGAAACTTAGCTTTGCTGAGCTTTGTTACAATAAACAGAACTTTGGACCCAAGTTCATTACTGTCTCCACCGAAGACAAGTAAAGCAGTTTGCTGATATTTTAAAAGGGAGAGTGAAAGTTAGTTATAAGGTAAGTGGCAATAATTACTTGCTGGTGGGTGGTGAGGATGCAGCCACCTTAGAAGACTTATCCTTATGATAGATTCAAATGTTCTATAGCATTTGAAGGGCAGTGTTGCTCAGGGCAGGAGAGAGCGGATGCGGTTTGGAGGTCCCTTGCAATCCCATTTGCTTTATTTTTTTTAGAGCTGCCTTAGTCATATACTTGCGGATTAAAAGACACTTCGTATCTAGTGACTCCACATCTAGCCTGACTCGTAGGGGCCCTGAGTATTCTCAACTACACTCTGAGGTCTGAAGGAATCCCTCAGCCACCAAAGCTATCCAAGGCATTGGGCCTTATTTTTAAACACCTCACCAACAACACTTGGCCTTATCAACAGTATTTATCCCATAGAAGATTTCCCAGAGTTATCTTAAAAACATTACTTCCTTTTTTCCCAACCCCCTACCCACCTCAGAAGGACAAACAAAACCCTAACTGTACCTCAGACTTTTGAGAACTGGTGCACCAGGACAGACACATAAAAAGCTGTGCGGTGGAGGGAGTTACAGAGTGAGAGAATGAAGCACTGAGTCTCATGGAAGTGTGCATTTGATACATTTTCTGGCTTGGCTTTGTAATTTTCTTTCTTTTTTAAAAATGTTTGTTTGTTTATTTACTTATTTATTTAAAAAACACATGACCGGAAGAGGGGCAGGGAGCGAGAGAATCCCAAGCAGGCTCTGCACTGTCAGTGCGGAGCCTGACGTGGGGCTTGATCCCACGAACCATGAGATCATGACCTGAGCTGAAATCAAGAGTCAGAGTCTTAACTGATGGAGCCACCCAGGTGCCCTGGCTTTGTGATTTTTATAACTCTCCTCTTAAAAGGTTGCATTATTTTGCACTGGGCTGTTGGCCTAAAGCCATGACATAAGCTCTGTTTGAGATCTGTTACTTGTCAATAGTTCATTAACTTAGTTTTCAGTTATGAAGAGGATATAAATAGTGATATATATAAATGGGTTTTATGTTTGTGTTGGTTCATACAAGGCTTAGTTGGTTAGTATTTCAGCTCCTTGAGAGTAGAAATGTATGATATAATTTTTTGTTGTTTTCACAGTAATGAAGATAAAACGTTTCTTGGTGGACACTCAATTAGTAGAACTGAGAAAAATGGGTTGTCTTCAATAATGTAGAGGGTGTATTTTACCGCCAATACTCAAAAGTTTTATTTATAGAAGTGAGAGAAACCCAGATGTCGTAGGGATTGTTATAGGGTATCAGAAAGGGGAGGGAGTTATGGCAAAGAAAATTATAATTTAATACAAACTAAAAATACCAGTTGTGCTTGGAAAACGGAAAACATGGGATATATCTCTGGAAAAGCTGATGACAGGGAGAAGGTATAACAGCCAAGAAAATGGGTAGTAAAAGCAGACAGAGTTAAGAGGAATCTTCTCGAGGAGGAGACAGGCTGCCTCAAGAGGGATATAAAGCCGGATGTTTGCACTTTCTGTGCAGAATAACTTTTGAGATTAGGCCGACTGGAGGCGGTCAGGTGCCAGGGTCCCTTCATTAGGAGGAACGGGAAGAGACTGTAGGCCATTCTTTCTGATTTCCCCCCTCCCCTGTGCCCCCAATAAGAAAGTAAGTCCATTCACAATTAGAGTTTGACTTACACTTACTCTTGTGTCAGGAATTCTTCAGATGCCTTCCTGGTGTCTGTCCATCTGCTTGTCGTCAGAAATGCTTTGAAAGGAGCATGCAACCTTTCATTCCACAGTTAAACACTGAAGGCAAATGTCCTAATTTTCTAAATTAGGAAAATACTTTGACACACATCCAAGCTCAGCTGAGTGAAATGAACCAATGAGTGAATGAATGAATGAGTGAAATATTGGTATCTCTTTTCTGTGTTGACTTAGAGGGGTACTTAAGCCAAGGTGGGCGAAGGAAAGTGTCCACGACAGAGAGGCTGGAAAAGCCCAGCAGCAGTTCAGTAGTTTGGGCTGAGGTCAGTTGGTGCTTTTCAAGAGGAAGCTGCCCGTGGAAGTGCATCGCTGACCAGCTGCACAGATAGAGATCCTAGAAGGAGTGTCTCCACGGAGCTACAGCCCTCACGTGTACCCTTCTCGCCTTACGTGACTGGCGAGGCTCCATTTTATGAGGCTAACTCCACTGCAGAGGGGCTTCATTTCCAGACGATTGACTGATTCATTCATTCACTGCTACTTTCACAAACACTGGGCTCCTTTAACGTAAGCCTTCCAGGTTTCCCTCCCTATGAACCACGGAACTTTGGAGAAGTAGGGAGCTACGTTGACTTGGGTAACACACACACACACACACACACACATACACACACACAACCAGTTAAGCATCTGGTTGGGACTAAAGTCCAAGTCCCCGGTTTCCTCAAACACAGAGGGTCCTGGTGTCTCACTGATGATTTCCAAGTCCTGCTGCCATATCAATGGGCTTTATCTTTACGCTTCCTTTCAACAAATGCCTATATGGTTGAAGTCTCTGAATTCCCATTCCTTCATGTTGTCATTCAGTTTGATTTTTGGCTCTGTTTTGGCATTATCTGTCATTTCACTAACACATAGCACTCGCGCCATTAATGAACCAATCTTTCTTCCCTTTGTAATTTTTTCCATTAACTTCGTGACCTTTTTAAAAATTTTTAAATTAATTTTTAAAAAATTATTTGAGAGACAGAGAGAGAGCAAGGAAGGTCAGAGAGAGAAAGAGAGAGAATCTTAAGCAGGCTCCATGCTCAGCACAGAGCCTGATATGGGGCTCCATCCCATGATCCTGGGATCACCTCCTGAGCCACCCAGGTGTCCCTACATGACCTTTTCTGTAATGCTCTTTGCTCCAGATCATTGGGTAATGTTTTTGAGTGTGATGCAGGTATGTCCTTCAATGTGCCGCTACAGTGGGGGCCTGCCTGGATAGCTAGTCAAGGTACAAGTGAAATATAATTTATGTTTTATTGAGTGTAAAATATGCAATTCATATCAATAAAATGATATAGTCAGGTTTTTATAAACATGAATCTCATAAAGGATAAGGCCAAGGAGACTTGGAGAACCTTTAGCGGAGGGCTGTCCCTTATGTAGGTCAAATTCCTTGGAAGACAGAACTATCAGAGTGGTCTCTAATTTCTGGGTGACGGGAACCTAAGATTTTGCTGCAAGAAGTGTGCCTTACCTGATACAGACCTTTATGAAATGCCCTCACAAGTTTTAGCAGGTTTTTAAAAGTTCTCAATGACGTTTTTGAGTCTAATATATGCAATCGGAATTTGTCTCTTTCTAATGGACTATCACAGATAGGCTTCTTCCTACAAAGCAACAGTAAAACATAAATGTGATCCTGACTATATGAGGAAATAAGATCACAGCTTGCCCCAGGTTTGTACGGAGACATTGAGTGGTTTTCCAGGCGAGTCGATGAACACATTCCCCAGGCGTATACTAAGCAGGTCTTCCTCATCCGATTGGCAATTTTATTGCCGAAGAATTCTGATGTCTGACACATAAAGCGTGAGGACTCATTCTTACAGAGAAAAGTCTAAAAATCTAGTAAGTAATGCAAACACCATAGTAAACAGAGAAAAAAAAATCCAGCTTCCGTTGTGATCATCTGAAATTAATTCATTTTCCTGTCCCTCAAGATCTCGTCTTGACAAGAAAATATGTAACATGTAAACAGTGTGAAAAAGAAAGCAAAAAAAAAAATTATGTATCATTTCCTCACCCAGAGATAACATTTGTTACTTTGGTTGATTACCTTTTAATTCTTTGCCTTTTTCTGTTGTCTTGAAATTTTACATTGTGCATAAGAGCAATGAGTTGTTGATAAAGTCACTCATTGTCTTACTGGTCAGATTCCTGCTCCGTCAGACTTCTTGCCTTTGGAGCACGTGAGGACGTTCTGGAAGGCCTGACTCTCGTACTCCAGTGCCAGCCTTAAATAGGGCCAGAGATACACCAGTAAACTAGTAATCTTCCTCAACTGTCTTGTGGGAACTATTAAATAGTATCCAATGGTCTTTTGCAGAACGTAAAGTACAACCACACTCAGTAGGATGATTATTACAGTAAAAAACAATGTTTGTTGACTGCTTACTACATGTCATCTTGCTGAATCATTTTTTTAAGTGTTTATATATTTTTGAGAAAGAGAGAGAGAGAGAAAGAGCGAGCATGAGTTGGGGAAGTGCAGAGAGACAGAGAGGGGGGCAGAGGATCCAAAGCTGGCTCTGCACTGACCGCTGAGAGCCCGATGCAAGGCTCGAACTCACAAACCGTGAGATCACGACCTGAGCCAACCAACTAAGCCACCCCGGCGCCCCTCATCTTACTGAATCTTTACAAAAACCAATGAGACAGGACAATGTATTTTATCCAGATTAGCCAGGAACAGAGAGAATAAATAGCTTTTGCAAAGTAACATAGCTGGTAAGCAGTAGATCTGGGATTTGAATGCAGGTTGTCTGATTCCAGAGTCTGTTCCCACGAAAAACTATGAAAAATTGCTTCTTAGCGTACTTGACATCCTATATTTTTAGGGGACATTCCGAAATAGCTCTTACAGAGAACCTTTCTGTTTCTACCTGGGGAGGACCTGGAATGTTTATTTTCAAATGCCACCGGGGTATTTATAATCTGGTGCCAAAAACTTCATTAGATTTATTCTGTTGTGTCGGAGCTCAGTAAAATCCAAAACTAGTGTACGGACAAATTTAGTGTATATATTATATTCCAGTAAAACTCCTAATCCCTGAGGCGCCTGGGGGGCTCAGTCAGCGAAGCATCCCAGGCTTGTTTGTGGCTCAGGTCATGAGCTCATGGTTTGTGAGATGGAGCCCTGTGTGTCGGGCTCTGTGCTGACAGCGCAGAGCCTGCTTGGGATTCTCTATCTCTCCCTCCCTCTCTGACCCTCTCCCCTTTCTCAAAAGTAAATAAGTAAGCTTTCATGTAAAAAAAAAAAAAGAAAAGAAAAAAAAGTCTCAAAATTTCCTATAATTGTTTCTAATTTTTACCCCTCAGAGACCAGTGTCTATTCCAGCATCTTCTTTCTGTTTTACCATAATTACCCTTTCTTTTTAGTCTTTATCTAAATACTGTTCCAATTCCCATATGTCTAAAAGCACAGAATTCTATCTCTGGCGCATTCTGCAGACATTTGTTGAGGACTGCCTAGGCCATGAGAAGGCACAGACGGACGTTCCTGTCCTAAAGGAGCTCTGTGTCTAGTGGGAAGGCGGGAGGCAAGGACGGAAATGAAAGCGCAGCATAACCGGTGCCCCACTCGGACCATGTGCAATGTGACCGCAGCTCAGAGGACACGCTCACAAACACGAGAGGTATCGGGAGAGCTGTTTTCTTTGGGTAGAAAAACTCACCCCTTAAACTGTATTCATAACACGACTTCCACTTCTATTCTTGAATTTTCTTTTCTCCCAAGCTCTGTCACCTCAATGACAATAGCATACATGCCAGAAAAATGCAGAAGGGATTGAAAACTGTGAACCAGCCAAGCAGTTCAATGTTTCTTTTGAAAATAATGAAAAGAAATCTATCCCCAAACTCAGCAAAACACATTTTATTAATAGAGATGGCCCTTGGTGATTCAATATCAAACAGAAACAAAAATCCTACAAAGGTCTGACATCACTAGATGATGCTAATTTGGTCTGGCCTGCAAACCCGGGCAGGCCCAGTGCTGAAAATGAACACACACAGCCTGGAGGGGAGCGACCCAGGCCCTTCTGCTAAGGGGGTGCGCTGGGCTGTAATTTCATATTGTTACATAGCCCTTTGAGATCTTTGCTCCCTGCAGAAAATCCGTGGGAACTGCTATTCTGGAAACTTCTTTCTTCTTCCTTCCTTCCTTCCTTCCTCCCTTCCTCCCTTCCTTCCTTCCTTCCCTTCTTATTTTATTTTACTTTATTTTATTTTTTTAAATTTACATCCAAGTTACTTAGCATCTAGAGCAATAATGATTTTAGGAGTAGATCCAGTGATTCATCTCCTATGTATAACACCCAGTCCTCATCCCAACAAGTGTCTTCCTTAAGCCCCTTACCCACTTAACCCCTCCCCCACCTCAACCCCTCCAGCAACCCTCAGTTTGCTCTCTGTATGTATGTATGTATTACGAGTCTCTTATGTTTTGTCCCCTTCCCTGTTTTTATATTATTTTTGCTTCCCTTCCCTTCTGTTCATCTGCTTTGTATCTTAAATTCCACACATAAGTGAAGTCATATATTTGTCTTTCTCTGACTGACTTATTTCTCTTAGAATAATACACTCTAGTTCCATCCACGTTGTTGCAAATGGTAAGATTTCATTCTTTTTGATTGCCGAGTAATACTCCATTGTATGTATATACCACATCCTCTTTATCCATTCATCCATTGATGGACATTTGAGCTCTTTCCATATCTTGGTTATTGTCCATAGCGCTGCTATAAACATTGGGGTGCATGTGCCCCTTCGAAACAGCACACCTGTACCCCTTGGATAACTACCTAGTAGTGCAATTGCTGAGTTCTATTTTTAACTTTTTGAGGAACCTTGGAAACTTCTTTATTCTAACTGGAGCAGTTTGGAACGGTTCTGTGTAACAGTGGTGGTCTGTAAAATGAATTCCGTACAACTACTAATTTCTGTTTTCCCTATAAATGTTCAAATCGCAAAGTGACCTGAAGTCGTGTGGTTCATGATATAACATATGCTTTGTGGGGCTCTATTGTTTTTTGTTGAGGTGTAGGTCTGCCCAAGTGAGGGAGATGCACTTTTCTTTAATTTTTTAGTCTTTTTGATTTGTTCCAAGCCGTGTTCTCTGGATGCACGACTTTTCAAGGCTCAGTAATCCTGGAGCATTGCTCTCATGTTTCCTACTCCTCAGAATCGCCTTGGATCGAGCAGCCTTGGAAGTTAGGAAGAGTCACCAAATCCAGGTCAGCAGAATAGCACACACATAGACGGTTCCAGTGGACGTTGGTGTCAAGTCCATGGGTATTCTTCATTCCGTCTTGAACATAAGATGCAATTTATAATCTACTTGATGAGATTTGTCATCTAAACACTAACTTTAGCCTATCTCAAGTCTTGCACTGAACTTGAAAAACAAGCGCCCTTTGTGACAGTGGCCTTTGTAGTTATCTTGCTGGGCAAGATATTCCAGCAGAGGTGGGATCTGGGTGAGCAGCGAGGACAGAGAACACCTCAAAGATGAGTGAAGAAATAAAGGCCGAAATGCTCCTGGGTGTCGTTGGGAATGTAAGATTGGATGGGGAGTGTAAAATCCAGGGATGATATCTCTTGAGTAAAGAAGATGGAGTTTAGAAGTGGTAGAAAGTAGGGTCACTTTGGAGTTTGTAAATTGGAAAGTGACAGGATGAAAATGAGACTCATGTAAGTTTTATCTGTCAGTGGTGTTCAAGGAAGAGATAAGGATGATAATATTCAGTAATTTATGGGGCGCCTGGGTGGCTCAGTCGGTTAAGCATCTGACTTCGGCTCAGGTCATGATTTTGTGGTTGGTGAATGCGAGCCCCACGTCGGGCTCTGTGCTGACAGCTCAGAACCTGGCGCCTGTTTCAGATTCTGTGTCTCCCTCTCTCTCTCTGCCCCTCCTCCATTCATGCTCTGTCTCTCTCTGTCTCAAAAATAAATAAACATTAAATAAAACTACAATCATTAAAAAAGTATTCAGTAATTCACATTGGGAAGAGAATGAGGATCGAGTACACTACCTTCTTTTCTCGGTGATTTTGGCTCCTCCCCAAGGTCAACCATGGTTCAGAAGCAGATGATCCTCCTTCAGAAGGAAAGTCAGAAGGTCACGAGTAGCCTCATGCTGTGTCACAGTGCCCACGTCATTCATGTCGCTTCGTCTCATCACAGAGGCATTTTATCATCTCACATCATCACAAGAAAAGGGAATACAGTACACCGTGGTATCTTGAGAGAGAGAGAGAACAGAGAGGCCACATTCACACAGTTTTCTATTAGTCTGTTGTTATAATTCTTCTATTTTTTATCAGTTATTATTGTTAATGTCTTACCATGCCTCTTTTATAAGTTAAACTTTATCACAGGTGTGTGTGGATGGATAGACGGATAGGCAAGAAAACAGAAGAGGTAGGGTGCAGTCTCAAGCATCTGCTGGGGCCCTGCAGTGTGTCCACGTGGATGAGGGGGACTCATGTATAGTGTAGTCCCTGGGGGTACAGAGGAAAGCGTGGATGTCACATGTGCATGGGAGAGAACATCACCACGTGATTTCTAACTTGATCCAAGAAAAGGAAAGCAATACAAAGGCTTTGAGCTTGGGCAGAGAAGTAAATGGAGGCACCACTCCCAGAGCCGGTGAAATTAGAAGGTTGAAATGATTTCATGTGAGCAGAGGACGATTTCACTTTGGCCGTGCTGAATATCAGGGCGGATGGAACATCGGCAGAATGTAAATGCTCAATATTTGGAAGCCATCAGCAGGGGAGAAAAAGGCAGCAAAAAAATACAAGGCGAATCAAAAGCTCCTGTGTTTCCTGGAGCCTCCACAAGATTTCAAGGATGATTTTTTTTAAAGCTTGAACTTTCTGCACCTGAAAATTTTGTGTAACAAACGTATTAAGGTTTCTCCGTAAATATTGGATTTGTGCTCAGTCTTAGTTTGTAGTTTAATTTGTCTAATTGGTCTAAGAACACATTTGACTCAGAAAGCTGTGGCCACAAGATAAACTCCTCTTCTCTTTTACAATCTTGGGGGCAACTATAGCCCTTCTTTGGAGTTTTGCATTCCTGAGGGCCTGGCTGTTATTCTCCCATCAGCAAGCTCCTTCTAAAGAACTGCACGAATACGACGACGGGTGAGGAATTAGTACCAGTAGTTCTTAACCCCGGGTGCCCGTTAGAGTCACCGTGGGAGTTTTTAAATATTCCTGATTCCAGACCAATGGAATCGGTCTCTCCCAAGGTAATATCTGGACATTACTGTTTTGTAAAACTCCCTGGATAATTCAAATGGAGACGCATGATGCCAAAACCACCAGACAAATGGAAGCAATGATTCTCAACCTTTAACTTCACCTTAGAATCACCGTGGCAACTTTAAAACATATAGAGAGCGTGAGTCCTAACCCCAGAGCATGAGGAGTTCTTAAAAATCTTCAGTAATCCGGGGCACCTGGGTGGCTCAGTTGGTGAGGTATCTTATTCTTGACTTCGGCTCAGGACACTATCTCAAAGTTCGTGTGAATTTGAGCCCCACATTGGGAGCCTGCTTGGGATTCTCTCTCTCTCTCTCTGCCCCTCCTCTGCTCACATGCATGCTCTCTCTTTCTCTCAAAATAAATATCCTTTAAAAAAAAGTTCCCAGGTGATCTGATTGTGCAGCCAAATTTGGGAGCCGCTGAGCCAGCCTCTGGTCGTCTCAAGGAGCACTTTCCAACTCCACTATCTGGAACAAGTTTTTACATCTGTCGAGGAGGCAGACCTAGCCCGGCTGTGGGAGAACGCGTTTGATATTTTTGCCGCAGGCACCATGAACTCCGCCGTCAGCTAACTTCGGATTGCCACCTCCCCGTGGCCGATCGTAATGATGTCAGCGGCAGAAAAACATCACGAGGATTTTCAGATCCCAGGTTGAATGTGCGCTGTTGGCAGTTGGAAAGTTCACGTCTTAACTTGTGAAACTGAACCGATTTGCAACCAAAATAACTGTGACAACCAATGTCATTTTACAGGTGCTTCTCAGGGCCAAACTCTCTCTAAAACTCTGTGCCACAAAGAAATGTGAATATCTGCCAACCGTCGCCTGCAGCTCCAAGTCCGCTACAGAGAGGTCCGGCTGGAGGGCCAATTCTCTCCCCCCTCCCTCCCCCACCCACGATGTTCCAGACAGAGGGGTAAACCTGGGGCCCTCTCACAAGTTCCTCTTTCTACCTGCACAGACACATTGCCACCTCCTTCAATCTATAACTATTTTAGCTTTATTCTGAGTATCTTTAAAAAAGCCACATGGCTATTTGTTTTTCTCAAGTTTAATAAGAAATCTTGTCTAATATGCCCTATGCCTATGGATTGGTGTGTTGTTAAAAGATACCTCCCACTGCCAGAAATGCCCCTTGGTTTATTGAAATACTGCTTCTGCTGGTTTGCTCACACCACACTGTGTGCTGTCTAGGTCTGCTCGGCCTGCCCTGGCAAAATCCCACCGAGTCAGTGATGTAAACAATAGACTTTTAGGTCTTGCAGCCTGGTGGCTGGAGGTCCTAAGAGCCAGGTGCTGGCTGACTCCGGTCCTGAGGAGACGGCTCACTTCCTGCCTGGCTTGGGGAGAAGGAGGTGGGGGTGGGTAGGAGAAAATTCCCTGGTGTTTTCTTCTGAGGGCCCTAATTCTGGGGCGCCTGGGGGGCTCAGTCGGTTGAGTGTTGGACTCTGGATTTCAACTCAGGTAATGATCTCATGGTGGTGATCGAGCCCCGCATTGGGCTCCAGCAGAGCATGGAAACTGCTTAAGACCCTCTCTCTCCCTCTCTCTCCCCTCTTCCCCATTCATGCTCTATCTTTCTAAAATAAAATAAAATAAAATAAAATAGGGCCCCAACTCCATCTTAAGGACCTACCTCATGACCTCATCTAAATCTAATTACGTCCAAGGGTCCCACCTCCTAATTTCATCACAGTGTTGGGATTAGAGCCTCAACATTTGAATTTGGGGGGAACACAAACATTTAGTCCACAGCATCTGTGAACTCTTCCTGCTTCCATTTACGGTGATTCTGCCTTCCCTCATGTGCCCGTGGCTCTTGCTGCTGCTCTTACCATAGAATCTTCTTCTCATCGGGATTGGAAGGTCCTTGAGAGCAGAGGCGACGCATGGTGGCCCCGTATGCCCTCAACCGGCAAAATGGTGTCTGCGAGGTGGATGCTCAGGCAATTAGTGCTGGTTGGTGACACATGACCTGTTTTGCTCTGTGATTTGGGGCAGATGACCTAACCTCTTTAGGATCAGTTTCCTCATCTATAACATGGAGGTGGTGTAAACTGATTTTTTCAGGCGGTGGTGAGGATGTAGAGGTAGAGTTGTTTAGCAAATCTGATACACAGGGGGCATTGGATGAGTGCTTGCTAACTATTATGTAAACTGACAGCACCTGAGGGAGTCAGATTTGTCTGTCTCCATAGAGCAGGGAAGGTGGCCAAGGAGTGCCGGGTAGGGAATCTCATCCGAGACAGGACCGGAAGGAAGTGAAGCCGTAAGCTTTGTGAAGACCTTGCTGTCCAGATGAGGGGACAGCAAGTGCAAAGGTCCTAGATAGAAGTGGGCTTGACACACTAAACTAAAGGGATTGATGAGAGAGTGCCAGGGCCACCCGGATGACTCAGTTGGTTAAGCATCTGACTCTTTGATTTCAGCTCAGGTCATAATCTCACACTTCCTGAGATTGAACTCCACATCCGGCTCTCGGCTGACAGCATGGAGCCTGCTTGGGACTCTCTTTCTCTGTCTCTCTTTGCTCCTCTCCAACTTATGGGTGGGCTTTCTCTCTCAAAAGAAAAAGAGAGAGAGAGAGAATGGGAGAAAATTTACTGGCTCTTGGAGCACTTCTGAAGGGAAGAAGGACCATCTGCAGTGTGTGGTACAGAAAACAGCCCCACTTCCGTGATTCAAACTCTTAAGTTTTGTGTATGTATGTTACCTCGACATTTTTCAAAGCAATGGCGATGGAGGCAGGTGCGTGTGAGAGCACTCTGACGTCAGCGTCTGTCTCCTGTTAGTGCCCAGAATATATTTGGCTGATTTCGCTCTATTCTGGGCACGTGTCACTTCCTTCTCTAATACCCGGTGCACTTCTCCGGAAACGGTGTCCTACTTTGAGAATGGTACTTTCATCAAATGAAAAACAAAGACAAACTTCAACCAACTGTGTTGGAACAGCTTTTTTTTTTTGCACCCCTCCCCCCCCACACACCTTGGGCTTTAATTTCCAAATAAGCTCTCCTAATCCAAAGAGTTAGGTAGAATTGCTATTATTATCTCTATTTTACCGATGAGAAAACAGATTTCACGATGTTTCTCGGAAATCAATCCAAGCATAAATGTTTCTATGTAAGTGATTTGTAGAGAAGCATTTGTATATGTGACAAATGTAGGTCAAACCGTGTAAGCTTTTGTTGTGAGATTCTATAATTTTGAGGCAAAAAGGTCTTTCAGAACTTGTCTTGGTTGTTTAGAGTTTGTCTCTTGGGAATTTTTTTAGGATGCTTTATCAAGCTCCTATGTGAAGATGGCCTATGGTGAATTTGACATGAGTTTGAGAAAATTTCATTATGTACCTGCAGTGGTACAGTATATAGATCGTTCAGAGAGAGAAAATACATAACATCGTGATTTATTTTATGTATTTATTTTACTTGTGGTACCTGCAGAGAGTTAATTGTCACAGTTCTGTTACTATGAACTTTCAAAAATAACATTAGACTTATCTTCTTAAAGCCCAGCCTCACATATTCTCTTTTCTCACTACAAGGGACACCTCCAGAGAGCAGGTCACCAATCACAAAAATGGTTATGACCCACCCTCCTGGATTGCAGCCACCAAAGGGACGCTCCATGGGAGACTGTTTACAGAATTTCAAAATGCGTTTCTGTTTTATCTTTCTTTTTTCTTCCTCATCTTTTATACCTTCAGTATAGAGTCCTATTGGTTTTCATTTCTAGAATGAAAGTGATACTCTTTCTGTTGGCATCAGTAAGAAAGTATGTGGTGGACATATTGGGGCCACAAAAAGACACTGGACTTGAGGGTTGACTCTGGAATCTCAAGTTCCAAGCTCGACTGCAGTCAGAATTCTGCCGGACTCTTCAGTCCCGGAAGGCAAAGTTCCACTCACCACAGTGGAAATCCCAGCAATGACAACAAGAGCAGCCACTTTCCTTAAAATTGGTGCCATGTTTCCAGTTTTCTTAGGCTGAGTCTGCACTACATTGTATGGAAGTTCTAGAAGCAATTTTTTTTCCCACTGCCTTTTCCCACAAAGTCTAGCACTTGATGGACTTTTCTCCTTTTGGTAACAGTTATAACTAAAAGTTATCTTTAAAAATCAGTTATGGTGATTCTTGCGTTTTTTAAGGACAGGTCAGAGTCCATGTATTTTGGATTTTTTCTTAGTTATTGGTCATATTCTACATTAGAAAAACAAAGTCTAAATCAATTGGGGCAGGCCACCAAATAATTCAGTGATGCACGGATCACGTATCATGGTTGTTGATCAACGTATGTAAATAGAATTATCAGTTATATCAAGGATTAAAATTCTCAAGGTGACAGTACAGTGGTAGTTATTCATGAGGCATTCTGAAATTTCTCTCTGTTCACTTGCCAGTATAAGCTGCATCACCTAAACAATGTCCTGGGGCCAGACCCTCCACCTGTGCAGAAAAAGTACATCATTATCTCCAGGAAACTTCGTCCAGAATTTCTAAAGCCGATAATCCCTCTCTCACCGCTCACCCCTCCCCAAACTGTTCCCCACACAGACACTCCCCGAATTAATAGGGAAAAAAACAAGAACATCATTCAGAAGTTGAGCAAGAGTGGAATATATGCTTATGCATGTAAACAAAATATTTATTAGGCAAACAGTGTAACTCAAGCTGTTTAAAAAATAATTCCAAAATATTACCATCATAATAGATTTCTGCCGGTATTCAATCTAAATTTTCCAGTTTTTTCATAAAGGAAATGTAAATGTCACGTTCTGTGTTCAAACCAAGATTGCTCTAAGTGTCTCCTGGTGGCTGGGTGACGTGGAGGCAGGCAGTACAGGAGAAAATCAGTTTAGCAGGTGACACGGGAAGTTTGGATTCAGACAGCTTGGGTGCCTACAGATGGCTCTGCCTGTATTCTGTGTGACTTTGGGCAAATTACCTAATCTTTTTGTTGCTCACTTTCTCATCTGTAAAATGAATTTTTTAAAAAAGTCCTTCAGCGAGAGATGTGCCTACGCCAAAACAGTTCAACTCAAAAAGCTGAACGCAATCCACTCAATGATAGGGAGTAGAAGAAAGTACCAAATGAGTTCATTTTCTATCACTGTGAAAAAAAGAGGGGGGGGGATTGTTGAGTGGATTTAATGAAATAAGACAAGGCAATTAATAGCACTTAATTAAATGCTCCATGCATGTTGGCTCTTATTTTATTGTATTACATTCATATATAAAAAGTAAATATATTTTAATTGTATACATTTTAATATAACTATAAATTTATTTTACATATTTGTTTTTCTACATTAATATAGTCTTTATGCTATATTTTAAAAAATATAATGGAAAATATACACTTGGTGATATACTATGTGTTATTCAGGAAGCCAATATCAAAGCTTGTACGGATGATATTCAAATTATAATGAAAAATAGCTATGTCCTCCTTAATGCTTCCATGGGTCTGGAGAAAGTGCTAGTTGATAGTGTTGTTTCAACAGGTAAGTGTTGGAAGATGTGACAGACGATCCCGAGAACACAGCTAGGACTCGCTATAGATCCAGACGGAAGAACACTACCTGCTGAACATCAAATTTGAAAATTTATCCCTTCATCATGGGAACTTAATGATCATAATAAACTTAATAAGATGTAACACTTTATAATCATTAATTAGTTAATCTACAAAACAACTTTGTGAAGTAGAAAAGGGTCATTACCCCTATTATGATGGCTCATAGGATTTACAGATAGAGCAGTTAAGACTTAATGCCATGACCACCCAACATCCAATGTTCAACTTCCTTAGGTGAGCCAAGAAAAATTTCACCTGGTAGTAAGGACTGGAATTCAGTGCTTGTCCTTAAGCCCCTCACGGCATTTCCAATCGTTTTGATCTGCCTGAGAGATCTGTAGAGCTTCCAATCTCAGTTCATACTTGGTTCCTCCCCTCGGTTCTCACTGAAAACAGAACCCATAGGGGGAAAGACTTTCCTTTTTGTGGTCCGCGTGGATGATCTGAGAAATGATGGATGTCCTCAGCTGGTTTGTACATCTGCTCTCCTTTTTCCTGAAGGTAAAAGGAGTTTGATCCCTTGCAAGTTTCTTGATATTTTGCCAAAATTCGTAATCATGAGACAAGTTTACTGCATATTACTTTATGTTTCAAGATATTCTTCTCGAGCAGGTCTAATTTAGAGGACTTAAAATATTCATCCTTCTTCCTTCTGTCTTTATGTATGCCTTTGCATATTGTAGTAAATATGCAGAAAGAAATTTGACCTGTGGCATTATCAGACTGATATTCATATCACTGAGCAAAATTTACTTTTATAGCAGCTGATTGGACGTGAACTCTGCTTTCTCAGAATTATTTGGAGTCCATCTTGAAAGGCAATTTTACAAGATGTACCAAAATCAAAGCAGAAACATTTAGAGTGTATTATGCTTTGGGGCTTGCCGAGATAGCTCAGTTGGGAGAGCAGTAGACTGTATTATGCTTAAAATACCCTACTTTTCCTTTATTTAGCCTTTGTCAATTATCGATTCCCGCAATAAGCATATATTTAAGACCTTCATACCAGGACATGTACCAACTATGGAAAAGGCAAATAGTGATTTCAGTTTCTAAACACGTTCACAGGGGTAATCAGTAGTTTAAGATGGATGGAGCAGAGTGGTGGTGGAGAAAACTGGTTTAATACTCATCGCGGTGGCAGTTCGCATCTCTGCTTTGTCCCATACCAGCTGTGTGGCACTGGACAGTTAGCTCTGCCTTCCTGAATCTGGACCTCGTCATCTCTAAGATGGAAAGTGGAACCTCTCCATCATGCTGTTATCAGGAGGATCTCATAAAATAATAGATAAACCAACTAACGCATTGCTTGAAATACTGCAGTATTCGTAGAGTCTAGTTATTTTTTTTTACTTAGGGATTTCCTTTAGATTGAAATTCCCTTGGAAGAAAATCTTTTAACCTGACCCAGTACATCTTTAGGCCCAGAACTTCAAGCTCTCTTTCCAACTATGATGCAGGAAGAAAATTATCTGAAATGATAATTCAGCTGTTTTTTTCTGGGTTGGCCAGAAAGTTGCTTGGGGACCTAGAGGTGGCCCCTTTCCGGCAGAAGGGACTGCACTTGGGCTCAGAGTCCCACTAGATGTGAGGGGCCTCCAAAGGTGACAGTACTACGAAATTCTATTTGCTGTATGGACTTCGAGTGCGGGGCAGCTAGAATTACCAAGCGAATCCAGTAAACAGCTGGAACCCCATCTCTATGCTGCTGATGTCTCAGTAGGCTGTGTATTGCCCCACTGTCAAGGCTGCTTTCTTGCTCTCTCTTGCTCTCTCTCTCTTTTTCCCTCTGAACATAGTAATTGATGGAACAATAGTCCTCTGGGGGAACACAGACCTACACTACAGGAGAAGACGCCATCTACACCTTGCATCCCTCTCTGTTGGAACCTAGTTATAAGGATCCGTGCCTTCTCTTCTCTTGATGACCCATCCCCCCCAGGGTCACCTGTTCCAGGTAAAGCCCACGCCAGGTGATAATGGAGAGCTCTTGTCAAACCCACAGGCGGTGGCCCCCAAAAGAGTCACCTGACACCACACAAAATTCATCTTTCACTCTCGTCTTGGATTCCTTTACAGTTTGCCAAGACTCCTAATGGGAATGATAACAAAATTGGCCGCAATCCTGGGCTCATCCCATTTTGCATTTTACTATTAAACCATTTTCTTCTGTCTTTTGAGGAATTAAGAAAAAGCAGTTTGGTTACTATTATCGTTTTTTAAGTGTTCAGTTAAATGAAAAGGGTTTTTCCTTCACAGAAAGTATCTTGATTCCTAGATGATGGAGTCTCTTAATGTAAACAGTACAAATAACTTAGATTTAGGAATGTAGCCTGTTCTTAGTTCTGTTAGCCTGTATTAAAGTGATAACTCATTAATCTCATGAGTAAAATAAAGAATATGATTCTAACTGAGTTTTGCTATTTTGTTTGGATATATAAATAATCAAAACTATTGTAACATTTTTCTTGTGTTACAAAGTTAAAACCAATCATCTCTCTAACTCGGTGAAATATTTGTATCATGTCTATACATGTTTTCTTAGGTAGATAAGAGAAACACAATAGTGTAAAAAATATAGGCCCTGGAGCTATAGCATGTAGATCTGAATTCTGTCTTTGCCAGTTCCTAACTCTTTCAACTTTGGCAAGTCACTTAATCTCTTTTTGTCTTACTTTCCTCATCTATAAAATGGAGATAAAAAGTGGAGTAAGAAATAACTCACGTAAGTACAAAGTGCTTAAAATTGATGCTATGCATCATTAAATAATATAATTATGAAGTTGGAATTTGAATTCTTTACTTCAAACTGGAACGTCTAGGCTAGTATCTTCCTTTTTTAACTTGTTTTTACTTGTACATAGGAAAGCTATTCATTCCTGTGTATTTTACTAGCCATCTTAACAAAATTTCTAATTCTAACTTTTCAGTTGGTTCTTTTCAGTTTCCTAGGAAAGTAATTATCTGTTTACAATGATAATTATATCCCCTCTCTAAAATTTGTGCTCCTTATGTACTGTTCTTGTCTTATTGCATTGTCTGGAGCTTCTATAAGATTAGATCATAATAGCATCAGACATGTGGGGGCGTCTACATGTTCACAAATATTTGCCACCTTTCCCTAGCCACAATTGTACTTTTCCTCTCCAATGATTTCAGACTTAGCCATAGGACTGTTCTGGCTAATGATATGTGAGACATTATTTGAAAGAAGTTCTAAAAGCCAGATTTGATTCACCGTGCTCTATTTTCCTTTTCTCATGCATTTATCAATACTCCGGACGGAGACTACGGATTAGTCTGGCTCCTGAAGAGAAATCAGGTAGAGCAGAGTTGGAAATGACCCGTAATAGGCAGGTAGCATCAGCAAGAAGCAAACTTTGGTTGCAGTAAGCCGTTGAGATTTTGGATTCATTAGTTACTATTAGCATACATCCTTGATTTAACTTTTCTTTTTAGCAATCTCAATTTTATTCTCTGTAGTGCCTTTTAACTAAATTTTTTCTTGCATTTCTTCTTTCTCACCAGATTAAAACTCTTCCCAAATAATAAAGTAAATGCAACACCATTCTTCTTTCCAGCCAGTAGGGCCACATGAAGAACAGACACAAAATTGATGTGATGAGAAGACTGAGTGTAATTTATCATAAGATTAAATGCTCTGAGCAAGCAAGAAATAGTCTCTATCCCAATCTTATATTTTTATCTAAATTAGATGATGAGCCACACTAGAGAATCAATGCAGGACAGTTAGCCACCTCTACAGCCATTATTAGACAGCTTCACTGTTTTGCTTTGAAAAGGATTTTTTTTTAAAAAAATTAGGGGTTATCTTTTGGAGGTGTAACTGGGGGGTTAAAACATTTTTGGGTCCTTATAATTTTCAGATTTCCCACAGTGAGAATACATGTGACTTCTACAATAAGAATGCTTTAATTTTTGCAAACGGCACCAAGAAAAGTTGGGTGTGAGATGGGTGAAATGATGGGGGTTTAGAAATGAATTGACAATAACACATGGAAGCTTGGAGAACATTTATCAAGTGGTGGCAATGGTACATGTGAGAGATGGCGGGGCTAAGGCAGTGTTGGTGGGGCCGTAGGATGAGCAGGCTGGAGTGTTTTTATATACACTTGTGAGTTCAAATCAACTGTGACAGAATCTGGTGATGGACATCGGGCATTGGTGAGTTTAGAGAAGGGGTTTAAAGGACAGACAAGAATTTGAGATTACACTCTTGTTTTGATTGAGGTCATTAGGTAAATCTCATGAGTAACCAAATCACAATGAGGCAATTTTAGTTTAAGGTGACTGTGACAAATACACAAGTGAAACTGAATAATTTTTTCCATATCAGGTTACGTGTTAGAATTTCCGTGGGATGTAGGCCATTGGTACTTCTTGCATCTAACCGCAGCACTGGAGAAAATGGAGTTTATTTTAGCGATATGTTTCTGAATATTTTCTGGAGTTAACTTCTCCCGTTGTCTAGCCTGTCCTAAAAAGATTAATTTTACATCTCTATAGGTTAAATTGACAGCAGCAGAATGCACACCTCTGGGTATATTTTAATATTCCCACATTTTATTGAAATGGAAAGTAGGGAGAAGATTGGAATTTATTGGTTACTGCTTTTGGCCTCTATGTTTTCCTCAGCTGTCCATGCAGAATCCATAGAGTTTTGGCCATAAAAGCATTTTCTTATTCAGAGCAGGAATCCTATCCTTCATTTTACAGGATCCCAGATGGCTGGTTCCTTCTGTTTTTAGGGCTGTGGGAGAGTTTTCACCAGGATTGAAGCGAAGGCAGTTTTAGATCATTTGAGTTTAACGGTAGAGTTCTGTATGGCATATACTTAAAAGGATAGTAAAGAAGTATTTCCCCAGGCTTGGCTTGGTAATTAGAAGCTGCCCAATTATTGTTCTAAAATCTCATACTCGAACTAAGGTTGTTATGTAGAGAAGGCAGAGAATCAAAGATCTCTTCTTGGGTTAGTCGCTTGAACTCTTGGCTGCCAAATTCCTTTGTCTGTGAAAACGAGACCTTTATTTGCCCTTCCCAACTACATTACACAGGTGCTATTGAATGTAAGTGTGATTATATGTCTGAAACTTTCTAGAACTCCAAAGCACTATACCGATACTGGTAATGCTTATCATTTCTCAGTTATCTCCTTATACTTTCTCACCTTTTGGCCTGTTTTAGTACGTGTAGCAATTAATTCCTGACTTGGAGAAGCACCATCTGGCTATAGAGAAAATTAGAGAACAAGAGAAACATATTCTCACTACTGGTTTGTGTAATAGTTAAGGATCTAGTTGAAATCAGAGCTAAACGGGACAGTTGTTCATGAATCTGTTCAAAGAGGAAGCGTTTTATTTCTTACATGGTAGATGTTGTCATGTAGATTATATATTAATATTTAACTAATAAACAATTTAAATTTAATATATGATTTAATAATATAATTTTAATTAATATATGTTGCATAAAATTCTTTAGCTTTATAATACTTAATATATTGACATGTTGATTTATTATAATAANTTTATCAGGGACGCCTGGGCGGCTCAGTTGGTTAGTCCGCCTTCAGCTCAGGTCATGATCTCACAGGTCATGAGTTCGAGCCCCACGTCGAGCTCAGTGCCTGGAGCCTGAGCCCAGCTCAGAGCCTGGAGCCTGCTTCAGATTCTGTGTCTCCTTCTGTCTCTGCCCCTCTCCCACTCAGGCTCTGTCACTCTCCATCTCTCAAAAATGAATAAACATTAAAAAAATTTTTTAAAGGTTTACTTTATCATCCATAATTCTTCTGCCAAGCGATAACCATGGTTATTATTTTGATACAGAAACGTACAGTCTTAGTCTTTTTCTAGACACATTATTATCATTCGGTACATAAATTATAGATTTTTTTCCCTAAAATATGATTGGGATTGTATTGTGTATACTATTTGTAATTAAAAAATNTCAACTCCTAAATATTGAAAATTTGGGTTATTTCCAATTTGTATGTAAATTTGCACTATATATATATATATATATATATATAGTTCAAGATGTATGTACATACACTTCTTCGGAGCTTCTTTGCAATTCAAATCTTACTTAAAATGTTATCATACTAAAGAAGTGCAAGTGTATCTGCTCTGATTGGCACTAAAATCTCACACAGACTTTCCTACTCTCCTCACTTCCCCTCTCATATTCCACCTTGAACTCTGTGGCTTTGGAGAAACCATAAGTAATGCATCAGTATGCTTGTTGGTGAATCTTAGTTTGCATACATGAATATTTCCTTAGGATGCATGCATATATATGGTCAATTTGCCCAGCGGGCTGTACTGTTCCCCACAGCAGTGTCTGAAGTGCCTATTTTCTACCCTATATTATCTCTAAACACTCTTGGTCAATCTGAATGGAAAAGGATGGCATATCCATCCTATTTTAATTTTCATTTCTTTAACACAAATTAGGCTGAACTATTTTGGCCTCTATTGATGGTTTTTATTTCTCCTTTTGTGAATTGCTCCTTAATATTATCTAAAATTTCAGACAATATTATTGTCTGAAAGTATTGTTTTTAATTTGAAAGTTCTTTATATACTGACATTTTAAATCTATGTATTCCACTATCTTATCAGTCTGTCATTTCTTCATTTATTTTGCTTATAGGTCTTTCGAGCATGCCAGAATTCTGCAATTTTTTTTTTTGTAATTGAAAATTGCTTTATCTCTAGCATTTTCTGTTTTGCTCAGATGCTGAGCACATCCTTCCCCAACCCAAGATTACACAAATATTTACCTATATTTCATTGCTTTTAAAAAATAATTGTGTTTATTTTACATTTAACTAATTTCAGCCATCTGGATTTAACTTTGCTTTAAAATGGATTGAAACATCTTTTCTTCCCCCAAAATAATTAAGGCTTCACCCCCCCGATGATTTGTTGAATAATCTCTGTATAAAATTTTTATAGTTGTATAACTCCTTCCTAACTTCATTTTGCTCAAAAATCTCCTTCCTGATGGAGTATTTTTGGATCATCCAGTCTGTCATAATTCTTCCGATCGCGCCTTCTTTGTTTTTTGCTTATCTTTTTCTACATCACACTTTTCATTACTTGACATTACACTTGTTATCTTGTATACTTGTATTGTCCGTCTTGCTCATGAGGATGTAAGTTTCATGAGAGCAGGGACTTCTGTGGTTGTTCAATACTGTATCTCCATGCTTTGAAAAGGTCTTGTATATAAAAAACACTTTGTATATAGTTCTTGAATAAATGAATACTAAAATAAAATGTAGATTTTCTGCCTTTCATGCTATCTGACCTTGTAAATACTTTCTCTCTTATACTTTATCTTTCTTCATACAATCCATACAGTCAAAGATGGAATAAGTAGCTCTTTGACTGCCTGTGCTCTTTTTGAGTCACTGAGTTCCATTGTTACTTAATCTGGATTTCTAAATGAGACAAAAAATGTTTTTGTAGTGATAGAACCTCTGAAGAAGTTATATGTTTCATGTCGATTGTGACTGGACGTTCTTTTAGTATAGACTGGTAAACTAAATGATATTAAGTAACTGACTTTGTGATTTCAGATGCTCTTAAGAAAACAAAAGCAGTAACTTCCGTAGAAGCAAGTTTAACTTGTTTATATGTTTTGTCTTTCTAAACCCCTGCAAATGTAGTGTTATCCTAAGAGGGCCTGACCTTAATCATTTTTAATTTTATTTTCCACGGATGCTCTCTGTCCTTAGAAACAATTTGGCAGGTAACAGCACTTTTTACCCCCACTGCCAGTTCTCAGACACATAAGACCTAGATAGAGGGAAAGAAGGAAAGCAGTCTGATAGTTTCTGCAATGTTAACCGATTGCCAAGTGGAAACTTAAATCTATCCTGAGTTTCCATAGACTTCCTTGGAGTGGAAGGCTAGCCTGTAAGGAGTTTGCACTTGGAATCCCAATTTACTGCTGTCTCCTAGGCTAATTGGCTCTATATTACCACAGTACCATGTGACCACAACTGAAAGGGTGGAGAACACAATATTGCAAAGACTTGTATGCAATTTTTTAGGGGTAAGGTGTAAGTGTCAACTGCGTGGACCTTTTCAGTTGTCTTCTAGATTCGTTGAGGATTGACTCTGTAATTCATCTTACTAATTCCTGGCTTTAGTTTAATTGTTGCAAGTTTAGTTTTGTGCGGGGACCTGGAGACCTTAAGGCACTGTACATGTCATCCATCCATCATGCGGATACATCAATGTGACATTTTTGAGCTGCCTGTCTTCCCAGAATGACAGTCCACCTGGGCCATCGTCTCAAAACAAAGTGACTGTGTCATCAAAGGAAGGGTTCATTTATTCTTTCTCAAGAAATATTCCTTGACTTGAAACAAAACTGATTGAATCATAGGCTGAATCTGTGTACACCCAACACAATTTCATCTGCATTTCATCTGTTTTAAAATTGTCTTAACCTTGCTGTGGCAAGTTTTGGGTGACTTTCATCAATCTTGTCCTATTTCCTTATTGATACAGAGCCAAGGAATCAGAGACAAAGTTTTCTGGTGGAAAGCCATTGAGCTTTGGGTTCAGGAGCAATAAAGTTCTTTTTCTTTTTTTTTTTTTAATTTAAACTTTAAAAATGTTTACTTTATTTTGAGAGACAGAAAAAGAGAACACACAGGTAGGGAAGGGGCAGAGAGAGAAAGAAGGAGACAATCCCAAGCAGGCTCTGTGCTGTCAGTGCAGAGCCCGACACGGGGCTCCATCCCAGGAACCATGAGATCATGACTTGAGCTGAAATCTAGAGTCAAACACTTAACCTACTGAGCCACTAAGGCACCCTACAGAAAGTTCCTTTTTATGTATGAGGTCTGGGAGGCTTTCAGCATTTCTTGCTCTGTGGATGCCAATACCCATCTCTAGGGGGACATTGCAGGTGTAATCCTTCAAATTTGTGCAGGAAGCCAGGATATAATCAGGATTGGACAAAATAGATCAGTTCCCAAGACGGTGGGGCCCATGGCAGACTGCTCAGAGCCGAAGTATATTCCCACACCTCACCACTTTGAAGAAGTCTCCCAGAGGAGCAGGAAGACACCGAGAAGTTACCTTTCTTTCTGCCTCTTCTTCCTGTGTTCATGTCACTCTTCTTCCAGAAAGGGCTCATGTAGACAGATAGTATAGATGGGGCACTATTTCCATCACTCCAACTAGGGAGATAAATGGAGAGCCCCCAAAGCTGGACAATGTCTTTATTCTGTTGTGGCTCACGGGTCACAGGAGACATGTCTGGTTGCCATTTGGAGTAATCTAAAAAGAGGGAGGAAAGTACTTTTGCATAGAGCCAATGCTTAGTCTGGACCGCTGACTGAGAGACATTATTTACTTAGCTCCCTTAGCTCATGGGACATGTGACTTTTGGTTAGGGGAGTTAAGCTCTCAAGCCATTCTCCAAAAATGGTTCCCTTAATGGTACAGTTGAATCAAGCAAAGATTCTTTCAGCACTTTAGAAAGTGCTTAATAAAACATTCTCTAAGCACTTTAGAAAGTGCTCAATAAATGTTTTGCTGTACAGTTCTATGAGTTTTAACACATGTATAGATTCTTGTAACTACCATCACAAAGAGGATATAGAACAATTCCAACACTTCCTCAATATTCCATATGATGACCCTTTGTAGGTTCTTCCCCATGCTCGCTTTAATCTCTAGATTTGGCAAAGAGTTCTGAGCTGTGACACCAGAAACATTCTTTATAAAAGAAAAAAATTAATGGATTGGACTTCATCCAAGTTTAAAAGTTTGCTCCTTGAAGAACCCAGTGAACAATGAAAAGACAAACCACAGAGTGGGAGGAAATATTTCCAAATCACCTGTTAAAGGACTCAACGTTCGAGGCACTTTGAGAGAGAAGACTGAATAAAGCATGATCTTTTCCTACAAGAAGCCATAGTGGAATGGAGATAAGAGATCAATATGTAATAAACAACATAGGAAGAAGGATGTGATTGATCCTAACAGAACAATGGTAACCAATAAGGCAGCAGCAATGGAGAGGGGGAGGGGGCTGCGTGCCAGCCTGTGGAATTAAGGGTGGCTTCCTGGAGGCATGCACACTGATGGGAAAGGGTATTGTGGAGGAGATCACGCAAGGAAAGCCATGGAAGTGAGAAAACTCAAGGCAGAAACAGGAAAATGCAAGGTGTCTACACCGGTTAGCTCCGGGTGTCACATCCGTGTCACTGATAGTAGGATGAGATCAAACATTACCTTTCTAATACATGTGTGAATCCATGCTTCAACAGTCATACCTTCTAAGGCTGTCAGGGGAAGAGCAGAATGGATTCACTGGCTCTGCCAGAATGTAGAAAACCATTAAGGGTCATTTAAAACCAACTGAAATGTCAGGGTGGTCTATTAGAAATGTAAATGTTAACTGTGCTGTGATAAGCACAAAAAACAAAACAATGAAACCAATTAGAAGGTACTTTTGAGAGCTTCAGGCTTTGATTAGTTATAAAGGGGGAGAAAAAGACCAAATTGTTTGATTTTGTTTATCTGCAGGTGGGTCAATAATCTGAATACATTTTCCTAATATTTTATTTATTTCTGAGAAAGAGAGAAAGAGAGAGAGAGAGCATGAGCAGGGGAGGGTCAGAGAGAAAAGGAGACACAGAATCTGAAGCAGTCTCCAGGCTCTGAGCCAGCGATTAGCACAGAGCCCGATGCGGGGCTCAAACCCACCATCCGTGAGATCACGACCTGACCTGAAGTCGGACGCTGAACCGACTGAGCCACCCAGGCGCCCCGAATCTGAATACTTTGGGAAGGTGCTACATGTTTTGGGGTCCCTTAGACACCTGCCATCAGCTCATTTGTCGTTGGATGGTCGACACCTGCCCTGGTCTTCTCCGCTTCCTTTCCCTGTGTGCCATCCCGCTTGGATATAAATGAAACATCAGCATCTTTTCTACTGGGCAAAACTCCTGAAAGGATTGATTCTTTTGCTATTGGCCAACAATTGAAAATAGCATACAGTTAACACATAAGTTATGTTAAAAGATGGCGGAGTGTCGGAGTTTAAACTTATGCCACTTTCATGTTCTAGATACGTCAGGCTTAAATCTGCTTTTTTATTGTTTTGTATCTGCTTTAATAAAAAATAAGATTGTATGCATGAGAAAACTCTGATACGTGTCATTTACATTTATTTTCCCGCACATGTATTAGTTAGATGTGAAAGATTTTTTTAAATCTTTGCATTCACATTTTTTGGTGTATAGTTCTGTGTGTCTTCATGTGTGCAGATTTGTGTAACCCCTACTACAAACAGGATACAGAATGATCCAACATCTTTAAGGAATTTCTTTATTCTGATAAGCTCTCCCCACCCTTGGTTGGGCAAACAGTATCCATAAAGGAAAAATCAATAAGTTGGATTTCATTAAAATTAAGAATTTTTGCTCTTTGAAGAACACGGTTAAGAGACTGAAAAGACAGGCTGTAGATTGGGAGAAAACATTTGCAAATCACATACCTACCAAGATCTTGTACCCAAAACAAAGAACTCTTGGGGTGCCTGGGGGGTTCCGTAGGTTGAGCATCCAACTCTTGATTTCGGCTCAGCTCATGATCTCACAGTGAGTGAGTTCGAGCCCTTCGTGGGCTATGTACTGACAGTGCGGAGGCTGCTTGGAATTGTCTCTTTCCCTCTCTCTCTTCCCTTCCCTCCCTCAAAATAAATAAATAAACATTTAATAAACAAAATAAAATGAAGAACTCCTGAATGCAACAGGAAGTAAACAAATAATCCGATTAAACAGGAGCAAAAGATTTGAACAAATCTTCACCATGAAGATGAAGAGTAGGAATATAAGCCAATGAAAAGATCATAAGTCATTATAACATATAAGTTAAAACCACTCCATGCCTATCAGAACCATTATAGTCGAAAATACCGATGGTTATGGAGCCACTGGCATTCTCGAACATTGCTGGTAGGAATGCAAAATGGCCCAGCTTCTCTGGAAAACAGTGCGAGAGTTTCTTCAAAAAGTACAGAGATATCCTGTATGACACAGCAATCCAACTTCTAGGAATTTATGTTCCAGAAATGAAAGCTTAGCTTAGATTCACACAAAGACCTGTACATGGAAGTTCATAGCAGCATCATTTATAATCACCAGAATCTGGAAACAACCCAAATGTCTGTCAGAGGGTGGTTGGAAAACCAACCGATGGCACCTTATACAGTGGAATGCAAGAAATAACATAGCTGAATCTCAAAATAATCATGCTGAGGGAAAGAAGTCATGCTCCTTTTAGGACTAAGGAGCAATCCCTTCCTTTGAGAAATATCTCTTCTCAACCTGCTTATGAAATATCTTGTTTTCCCTCACTCTCTCAGGTCTCAAATGCTTTCCTCCTTTTCCATCCAAGGTGCTTGCAATCTGGCAATTTCATTGTTCATGTTTCTGATATCTTTTGCTGCATAAACCCACCCCCAACTTAATGGGATAAGACAACCACCATTTAATAATTCTCGTGGATTCTCTAAATTCGAAATTGTCCTCACCCTGAGACCATGTCTTCCTGACCTAGGATTTGATCTTTGCCCTGAGGCCATTTCTTATCCTGAAGATGCTGGCTAGCTATTACACTGCCTCCTGATTTGTTAGCTGTTATGTTTCCTCCAAATTATAATCAAAAACAGAGTAATTAATTCTTTAGTTTACTTCTTTACTCTCTCAATTTATTTTGAGGTGTTAAAAGAGAGATACCACCTTCTGCGTTCTTCCTAAGATTCCTTTCATCTTGATGGTTGAGTTCATCTTGCCTTCGCTGAAAACATCCAGGGGACCCATTGGGTTTCTGTCTATCCGTAAAAGGCCACACGTTTTAGATTTTGTTAAAGCACAACCCACTTTCAGGTACCAGTTGCTGTTCCAGTTATTGCCATCTATCAAACTCCCCTAAACTGGGAGTCGTGAAGCCCTCATCATTCTATTATGGTCTGGTAGTCTGTGGATCAGGAATTTGGACAGGGCGTGGTGAGGATGGCTTGCTTCCACTCCATGTTACCTTATCAGGAACGTGGGGTCCCTTTCAAGCCATGGGAGGCAGGGATCATCCAAAGGGTTCTTCACTTGCAGTTCTGGGTCTTGGGCTGGGATGATTTGAAGACTGTGTCATCTGACCTTCAACCAGAGCATCTGTGTGTAGCTGGAGCTTCTCCCAGCATGCAACTGGGAACATCCAGTGAACGAACATGCCAGAATAAACAGACAGAGGCTATATAATGTTTATGATCTAGCCTCGGATAGTGTTGTCTACTCCTTGCCATTTGAGCCACCCCCGCTTCCCTCCAGCCATTAAAGCCTTTATTTCAAAGCGTTCACAATTCCTTCCAGACTCATGAGTAGGGAACATAGATCTAACATCTATTAGAAGAAGTGTCAAAGAATTAGAATTAGGAATCATGTCTGAAAACCCCCACATGATTGTACCCATTCCCATATCTGCATCTCTCCTCCCAGATCTGGCCTTGACTTTCTCCTGAATGGTAGATGCACAATTCATATGTCCAGTCAATATTTCGCTTGAATTCACCAGCCTCAAAAATAAATAGAAATGGACCCACCCAGCATCATATTTCAGAGCATTTGCCCTCAGAGAAGTACATAAATTTCCTCAACGCAAGATGTTTTAAAGTAGCAAAAAGCCACAAGTAAGCAAGATGCCAACAGTAAAAGAAAACTGTGAGGTCAGCTATATGGTGTATCCACTGGATGAGACGGGATCCAGGAAAAAAGATAAATGTGAAGATTATGTAGCAATGTCTTTGAAATAGCCCATCGTGAAAAAGAAAAAAAGCATCTTGCAATGTACGCTTCCACTACAATTAACAGCAAAAAGATATACTACAAAAAATTGGAAGAATAAACTGAGGATAATTGTGTTGGCAGAGGTGACACGATGCATGATTTATTATTCTTCCTCGCGTCTCCTCCCAATTTTCCTTTTATTGCATTACTTTAATAACCTAAAACTGTATTTTACAAACCCAAAACAAAGCAAGCTGTCCCCAACTGAACTTGTCATTTCACACTTTCTGCTAAGCCCTTGTTTGTTTTCTTTCTTTTCCTGACTCTCCCATAAAGCCACTATCATGCGCATAGAGGTCCAGGCTAGATACTTCAGAGTCATCCTTCTGTCTTTAAAAAAATTTATATAACCATCATTACATACAATCAACCTTTGCATACCCCGAATTCTACTTTCCAATATCTTTGCAATGGATAATTGTTAAATAATTAATGGAAAAGAGGTAAAATTACTTTTAGAATTCTATAGAACTATACTAATGTATATTGGATTCCAATCCCTACTTCTTTGCTTACTCTCTAAACTTGTCTCGATCTTTCTGGACATCAGTTTCCTCATCATTAGTGTAAGGGTAGCATACTTGCAGTAGTTATAATTCTGTGAAAGTTAAATTAGGCTCTATGTGTAATGGCAGATACAGTGCCTGGAATATAGTAGGCACTTAATAAATGGTGTTTATATGGAACCTAAGAATCCTTACAACCATTTATATCCGCATGGTCTCCTAGCACTTCAGTGAGAAAACCAAATACACAAAACCACACAGACATTTAAAAGCAGGACGATTCATTGAAACAGCTGTATCTAAATATTCTCACTCACCAATATAATCACACACCGACCGACCGACCGACCGACCGACCTCAGGCGACTGCATGACAGGTTTACCAGCAGAAATAAGACACAGAGAAAAACCAATAGCTTTTGGTCAATATTAATCTCCCATCAATAAAGGCCCATATCTTTCCCTCTTTATGGTAATTGCCCCAGTGATCTGCTTAAAGTCCTTTAAGTACTTAGAGGGGACTGCTGATCGCATCTTATCAGGGCTCAGAGCAGCAGGGGCAAGGAGCGCCCAGGAGCTGGGGCTGGCGGTCCTGAACGAGCCTGTAAGTCTGACAAAGGGTCCTGTGGTGTCACCGACACTAGCTTGTGTTTGCCAGTGGGTTTGCCAACGGCTCTGACTTGCCTCCGTCCTCTGAGAGATGAAGGTGGCTGTTCACGGACACAAAGGAGACTCGGCTCACGTAAGCCAGTGACACAAGGACTCTCCCTGTAAGTGCTCTGGAGGGCCTTTCACATGAAACAGGTCACTCTGCTGGGAGCCACCTAGACCCCTCTTCTCCTAGGAAGTCTACTAATACGCACACTTAGAGCTTATTGGCTCTGAGGCCTGTTGTCCAGACACCCTTGGTCACCTTGTAGTAAAAGCCTGCTATTCCTGGGGAAATCTTACTTCCTTCAGTGACTTGCGTTGGTCTCCAAATTGCCATCAGGTTTGGGAATTTAGCCTCTGCTGCCGTGAGTCAGTGTCCTTGGAGAAGCCAGGCAGAGCACGAGGGCGTGGCCTGCGAGATGCTCCGCCCTTCCCTCGCTACTCCTCCCTTTCTCTGCAGGGACCCTCCTGCCTCGAGTCCACGGTAGGTTTGAAGCTATGGAATCCTTCCACAGCTCAGGAACCCTTTCTGAGCTCGGGACTTCTAGTAACAAAAAAGCACACTTACTATGGAACCTGCATGAGGCGTTTGTAACTGAACAGTGACGCCCCACGCGCATACACACACAGTCGGGCAAGGATGCAATGTCCAACAGGCTCGTTCATTTTCAGAATGTCCTTTAGACTTTTTGGGAGCCAAGTAATTCAGAAATTTACAGGACATCTCACTTTCTATATGCCTGTACTCTATTTCACTTAGTCTACCACATCTTTGTTAAAAAAATATTTTACCCAAACCTTTCCAAGTGGCACATGCTGTTTGAAATCATAATGACAGACATTACTTTGATGTTGCGTTTTATTCTTAACTTAGCCATCATTCACAGCTGCTTCTGCTTCTGCTTCAGTTGAACGAGGCACTTAAAAAGGGAAGATACTATTTGAATTAAATTTTCATTGCTCTGTAACATATCAAAAGATTGTACCATTTCTGATTTACAGTTAGGATTGGAATTAACTTCAAAAGGCAAGAAATGGAAAAGTGGAGGCATTTTCTTTCATGGTTGTTACTGGAAAGGGAGAAGTGATATGATGATAACATAAAGGTTTCTCCTCTCGCACAAAAGTGGAAATATCCATGTCTCTTGTACCTGTGTGTTTATACCTGCTTATAACGTTTGTCTACCTCTTAGCCCTTTGGACTCATATCTATGATGCAGATCACTCTTCTTTTTTTAAAAAAAAAATGTTTTCTTAATTTATTTCTAGGAGAGAGAGAGAGACAGCGTGAGCAGGGGAGGGTCAGAGAGAGAGGGAGTCACAGACTGAAACAGGCTCCAGGCTCTGAGCTGGCAGTCAGCACAGAGCCCGACGCCGGGCTCGAACCCACGAACTGCGAGATCGTAACCTAAGGGAAAGTCGGACGCTTAACCAACTAAGCCACCCAGGCGCCCCTGCAGATCACTCTTCTAATGCAATCTGGTTGCGCCCGGGCTGGAGCAATGGAGCCACAGAAATAAGAGCTTGGGACGCATCAAGGGATGGAAAACGTCCAGCCTGTTGCTTTCAGGCAAGCGTAGTATTAATAGAACCGTTTGGAGACGTGACACGCATCAGACTTCATCTGTGCCCTGCACACCTGGCTAGTGATGAAGCCAGCCTGGAACCAAGCCTTCTCATCTGTCCTACCTCCGTGTTCTTCTGGCTGCCGCAGGAGGACTCGACTTTGCAATATCAGTGCAAGAGGCTCGTTGGGAAATGGGTGCTCTGGTGGCCCCCAATTCTGAGAGCCTCTGGATCCCCTGTGTACCTGACGTTGGCTGCCCCATCCACAGAGCCTTCCCCCTGTAATCGACCCTTGGCACCTGCATCGTGTGCCGGGCAGCAAGCTTCCGTACCCTGATACCACCAGACACCGCTCCTTTGCTAGGGTCGCACGCTTGCTGCTCCCAGTCTCCAACCACACCCTGTACTTCTCTCTTCCACTTCTCTGTACCTGCTTCCTTCTTCTTTTGCTCTTTCTCAGCCTTGTCGCCTTTTGATTCCTCTCTCTTGATGAGACTCTGCCTTAAAATCCATGCCATCGGCCACATACGTATCGCCTTCACTAACACCCAATACCTCCATCTTTTACCCTCTTAGACACTGTTTTTATCCCCTGACGACCCCTACCACTGGCTTTGTCATTCACTACCCTGAGAGCACACATCCTCATAACTTCCATGGGCCCTTCATTAAAAAATATTGAAAAAAATGGAAAATATTTTATATTTTGAATATATTATAAACACACTTATTNCTAAATGATTATAATATAATAAATAATATAAAATAATAAAATTTAAATACAGTATATTTATATTATATTTAATATAATGTATAACAATAAAATTTAAATATAAAATATTTAAATTGATATTTAAAATATTTAAATATTTAAAATAAAAATAGTTTCAAAATACTTAAACTCCTATTTTATGACTGCTTTGGCAGAAAGATGACTATAATCGTCCTCCCTGAAATATTCATTTTTTCCCCTCTAATCTTAAAAAAATTAAAACATTTTCAGAGCTCCCTGAAAGTATTAGAGGCAGAACATTCTGTATCTACTCTGTCTGATGGATACGACGGACCTAGGGTCAAGCCACAGTGAGGTGCAGATTCGATCCTGTTTAGAATTCACTTTAAATGGACTTTGAGAGTGTCCAGGTGGTCACCTGATGCTTACTTATGTCCTATGACTCCCTGTTGATATCCATCCAAGATTTCTCCCATTCCCCCAACATGTATGTGTGTGCCGTTCACAGAGCAGCACTCACCCACCTTCCACATTTCTTTTTACATACAAAATTAACCCCCCTCAAAAGGTCAATTATCCCCTCATCTGATTCCTGCAAGTCTTTCTTTATACTCATCCCCTTACCTTCCCCATCCCTCTCACTTTCCCCAAGGAGGAGGTGTCTGTTCATTGCTTTTGGGTCAGTCCTGACTTTTAATTCTTCCTACATCCTTCTGAAGGTAGCCCTTTGCAAAGATCTCCTTTCCCTTTATGGGTTACCATTGGCTCTGCCCTTTCTGCTCCCAGATTGTTCTAGATCCTTCTTGCTGAACAGTGTCCCTGGCACCTACCTCCTCACATTTCTTCTCTCTCCCTCTCTCTTACATTCACGTTTAAGCTTCCGAATTTTTTTTTAATGTTTGGTTACTTATTTTTGAGAGGGGAGGTGGAGACAGAGAGACGGACAATCCCATGCAGGCTCTGCACTCTCAGCACAGAGCCTGATGTGGGACTCAATCCCGTGAACTGTGAGATTATGATCTGAGTGGATGCTTAACTGTGAGATTATGATCTGAGTGGATGCTTAACCGACTGAGCCACCCAGGGGCCCCTTTAAACTTCTAGTTTATTCCATTTGTTTTTATTTCGTTTCTTTTCTTGGAAGTGAATTTATTGGTTCCCCAAAAATATAACGCAGGCTCACTCTACAAACCAGAAGATACTGGAAGTGTAATGAAGGGAACATGGACTGCCTAGCATACCACACTTGTGTTCTCTCTTGAACTGTCCCCACTTGGTTTTATCACTTACTACTCCCTTCATAGTTTATTTTCAATTTTTTTAAATATTTATTTGAGAAAGAGAGAGAGAGAAAGGGACAGCACATGAGCTGAGGGGGGGCAGAGAGAGAGGGGGGCATAGAATCTGAAGCAGGCTCCAGGCTCTGAGCTGCCAGCACAGAGCCCCACATGGCCTTGAACTCACAAATCGTGACATCATGACTTAAGCTGAAGTCAGATGCTTAACTAAATGAGCCGCCCAGGTGCTCCTCATGGTTTACTTTCAAAGTCAATACTTGCTCTTTGTTTTCAAAGAGTAGAGACTGAGTTCAATTTTGCCCAAGTCTGTGTGCCTTGGTGTCTACTGTGTTACTGCTAAGAAACATGGACTGTGAAGACAAGAAGGACTGAAATTGCTACAATCTCTGTTTTGCTCATGGATTTAATTGAATCTCGTAGCTCATGTTGCTTCCTCCCCCTCTTTCTCCTGGCTCCTTCCAGAATTTTTTCTTCCTGCGTGCTGGTTACAAATGTCCCGTCCTGACCCGGGTGGGAACTGGGGCTTCAGTTCCCACCACCAACTGATGGGTCCCGATTCCTATTCTTGAGGAAAAGAATCTGACTGATTCCACTCCAACTTTTCTTGGTTCTTTATTTGGAGGACGGGGGCAGTGAGGGGGGCGATGTCCAGGTCACGGTGTGAGCCACGTTTTTCTTTTTATCTTCTGACTCCCTCCTACCCTGTCTATGGGATTGCCTCAGATTCAATCTTTGGGATCCTCCGATTTCCTCTTTATTCTCTTTTCCTACAGAACTCTTTCCATCTGACTACTCATTTCACATTTTTCGTTTTCCAAGTAGTTTCCTAGATATTGAGGCAGAGCTACATTCTCAAATAACCCCAATCGTAAACTTAAGAGTCATTGTGATATTTCCCTTTCATTCTCCTTCATGATGCTCTAATTTTTTTTTTTTTTTTTGTAATTGGTATCTTTGGCCTTTCTCTCTTGGACACTTGCACACACACATGTACATGTTTGATTGAATGGCAGAACTTGGAGAAAGAAAACTGGCAATAAGTATTTTTTTATTTTCTGTATGTGACAAGTGAGTGTGTCAAGTTGTTCATGGCTTAATAGGAACATTTGGTTTGGAGCTAGAAAAACTTGATTTTACTTCTCAACCTCCCATCAACTAATTGGGTAACCCTGGGAAAGTTATGCATTCTCTGGATCTCAGCTTTATTATCTCTGAAATATATTTGCCTGAAGGGAAGAGGTTACACAACATAATCTCTTGAAAACCCATCAAACATCATCTGACGCAATGATGACAATGAGTGGGTGAATATTTTTAATTTACCAAGACTATTTATTAACAGCTACATTATCACTTGAAAATATATCATCTCCTCATAATGTCCCCTATGGGACTAATTCTAATTCTAATTCCAATATATATACATGTGGACACATGAATACATATGGATAAATGCAGATGGATATATGGAGATATATAAATACACACACACATATATTCTATACAATTTTTGTGTGTGGTCCATGCTAACTTTTGGGTCACCTTAGATATTTTTAAGTTGCTAAAATCTGTTAAACCTTAATGTGAGAAGGAGCAATTAAAGCTGAGTTGATAGTGGTTTGAAAAGTGTTTACCAGAATGTTGGGTCTGTTATAATGTGCTTTGGCTTCTTGGTTGTAAATATCAGATTGTTCCTAAATTAAAGATTGTCTGTACTTTGGAATTCAGTTATAAAAACACTTAACTGGCACCTACAGTGTGCAAAGAACATAGGAAGTTTCTCACAGAAAGACCAGATGCAAATGTGAAATAGGACTAAACATAAATTGGAGGGGGCGGGAAGACCTGAGAGTTCAAGGATTGAGGAAAACTCATCCTTTCGGAAGTATCACTTACAGTCAGGACACAAGGGGATATTTGGTGATTTCTGCTTTTAAATTTGGATTTGTGTTTATTGTGAAGAATGTATACCTGAAACATATTGACAAAAGTACTTTCGAAACTGGTTTTATTATTTTATAGCCCCCATCACTGTGTATGAAATTGCTCATTTTCACATGCTCTCTCAACATTAACGGCTCTCTGGTTTTTATAATTTCAGAGGCTCATCTCCCTTGTTGCTTTTACCATTGGAGTGTTGGTCTTTTATTTATTGATTTATGACTATTTTGTATCTTGAGGCTGCTATTGTGAACAAGAAATTCTTTCCTTTACACTTTCTAACTGGTATCAATAGTCTACACGGATGTTGTGGCTTTGTTCTTTGTTTCTTGGTTTTTTTGTTTGTTTGTTTTTTAAGCCTTTTCTTTGGAACTGTTTTAGGCTTACAACAAAATTGGAGAGCAGGACAGAGATTTCCTTTATTCCCCTCCTCCCCCTCCCCCCAGCCTCCCCCATTATCCACATCACGTGAGAGAATTGTGTGTGTGTGTGTGTGTGTGTGTGTGTGTGTGTATACATACACAGGTTACCTGTATATATACAGGTTGCTTTTTCCTTTGCTTTTATTATTGGTAAGTTCCCCAAGCCCTATATTACTCCTATTTTATTCTCCTTCTTCTATATTTTTGTTTCTTAAATTTTACTCTTTATTCGACGGGTTCAAATTTTGACAGGTGAATATAGCGAAGAAAGAAGTAATAAAAAGAAAGCACAAATAAAAGGCAACATGTGGGAATATGTAAGGCATTTGGGGAAATGAAAATAGGCTAGATCGTGTACATAGGTAACAGCTGATCTTGAAGAAGGAGACGTAAATAGAAAGGAAAGAGATTCACAGCACAAGGGAAGATATTTCTAGATTTTCTAGTGAGCTTCTGATCTATATATCTAACCGCATATCTGTTGTATCCACAAGAATGTCCCACATCATACTTATATTAACACTCATACTTGTATTTAGACTGACCCTTATACTCATAGCAACATGAGCAAAACCGAAAGCCTATAATCATCTCCCCAAGCCTACTTTTACATTTGCTATGTCAGTGACCACACTCTCCAAGGACTGCCCAAGCCGAGAGCCCCACTGCTGTGTCCTTGGCTCTTGACTGTCCAGCCCACATTACCTGTTGATGTCACCTCCTCAATAGCTCCAGAACAGACCTGTTCTCTCCGTGGCACCATTGCCACAGTGGAGGACCAGTTACTCCCTGAAGGCTGATTACTTTCCGCTCTCTCATCCAAATTAAAGCAACTGTTGCCTCCTGGGTCTCGCAGATTTCAGTCTTGTTCCTTTCCAGGTTATTCTTCTTCGGGCAGCTGTGGCAGATTTCTAAAATGGTAACCTAAGGGACGCCTGGGTGGCTCAGTCGGTTAAGTGTCCGACTTCGGCTCAGGTCATGATCTCACGGTTTGTGGGTTTCAGCCCAGGTCGGGCTCTGTGCTCCTCTCTCTCTGCTCCTCCCCCACTCAAGTTCTGTCTCTCTCTGTCTCAAAAATAAATAAAACGTTAAAAAATAAAATAAAATAAAATGGTAACCTGATCGCTTTTTTTTTTTTTTAACCCTCTAGTTGTTATAGTTGTTACCAATTTCCCTTAGGATGAAATCCCTTAAATCTTTCCTGGTCATTGATCTGAGCTAGATCTGCAGTCACTTTCAAGCCCATCTTTGCAGTTAATTGTCTTTATAGTATTTACTCATTTTTATGTAGAACTGTAGATTTGGTAGCTTTTTGGAAAAATTTTTTAATCGAAGTATAGTTAATGTACAGTGTTACATCAGTTTCATGTGTACATTGTGATGATTCAAGTTTGCTTTTTAACAATCTTTGCAGTTAATTGTCTTTATAGTATTTACTCATTTTTATGTGGAACTGCAGATTTGGTAGCTTTTTGGAAAAATTTATAGTTAATGTACAGTGTTACATCAGTTTCATGTGTACATTGTGATGATTCAAGTTTGCTTTTTAACAAATACTGGGTTGGGGCTCTCATTATTTTGTTTTAATGTTTTTTATTTATTTCTGAGAGAGAGAGACAGCATGAGCAGGGGAGGGGCAGAGAGAGAGGGAGACACAGAATCTGTAGCAGGCTCCAGGCTCTGAGCTGTCAGCAGAGAGCCTGACGTGGGGCTCAAACCCACGAACCGCGAGATCATGACCTGAGCCCAAGTCGGACGCTTAACTGACTGAGCCACCCAGGTGCCCCAAGGGGCTCTCGTTATTAAAGCTAAAAGAATGCAAATGGAATTCAGCCCATTAGCCAAAGATCAAATCTACGTTATTAAAATGTAATGTTCGTGAGAAGCAGGACTAACTACCTCTTTCATGACTGTAGTCCGGCACGTAGAAATGCGGTTGGCATAATAGATGCTCATAAATATTTGCTAAATGCTTTGAATATCCTGCTACTTACAGGTATTATGATATATTGATGTTTCTGCTTTCTCAACTCCAAGAGCTCTACTCTTTCTTAACATAGCTACTATCGATCCTGATTCCCTCCTTATCAGTCAGTGGGTTTCCATAACACCCAGTATACTCCCTTGTCACAGCACTGATCACCCTGTGTGGTAAATGCCTCTCTTCCTTGTTCATATGGTAGACAGGAGGCTACCTTAGAGGACTTACGTCTTATTTATCAGTGTGTCCCAGGACTTGGCAATGCGTCGGGCTCATCATGGAAACTCCATACATACTTGCTGAAAAAGTGAATAACCATATGTAATATTTATGTTATCATTATTTATGATCTACGAACATACTTACAGTATTTACTACGTGGCAGAAATGAGCATTATGAGCGAGTGAAACAAAAATGGTTAACTGACAGAGAATTTTTTTAAAGAAAGTATAAAAATAAAAAAGTTACAAGTAAATTTCTACTGTAGGTGGTTACAATCCTATCAAGGGATAGGACTTCAATTGTCTAGAAAATCCCTTGATGATATTGGGTACCTAAGGCATTATATAATAATTCACGTGATTACTTTCTTTTGTAATGAATGTCACATTGGCTCGTTTCTCTGTTCTACCCTTCAAAACGAGGACCAGACAAGGGTTTCTGTGAGGCAAAATGCTATTTCCGAGAAGTACTTGCCTATTGGAAAGATACTTCCTTCCTGGCAACATTCAGTTGAAGCCCGTCTTATGCATTTTGAGATGCGGTTATTTCTGTGATTTAGCCGTAACATTTTTCTAGGTCAGGATCTCTACCTAGTTGGTGAAATTTGATCTTTGGCTAATGAGCTGAATTCCATTTGCATTCTTTAGCTTTTTTAAAAAAAAATTCTGCTCTGTGTTGGTCAATCACACCTTTGTTTGGGAGGCAGGCAAGCAGGAGTCGAGTGTCCCCTTAACCATTTGGGGTGACTTTCATGGCAGCTTGGAATCACGCACAGAGATGGATCTGCAGAATAATAAAATCAATGGCAATGGGGATAATTCCATCCGACAACATGGTGGTAACACCGTCCCGTAAAACTATAACCACTGATTTGTTTAGTTTTTTAAGATATGGAAAAATATCCCCAAACATCTGTGATTGCTGTTTCCGTATAATCTTTCCCTTCTTGGAGACATCTTTCATCACCCACTGGCAAAGGTTGGAAATCTAGTTTTATTGTTCAGGACAATTAATGTGCCTTCTCTTTTAACAAAGAGAGAATGCTCCCCCCCAAGAGATATTTATTTATTGACAATTTACTTATCAGGAAACAAAAATGCGACTTGCTTGTGATTCTTCCTTCGATTTGGGAAGAAATATTGGGGGAGAAGACAGATAAACAGATTGATAACATCTTTTAAAATAATAATTGCAGTCATCAAAGTTAACATATTTTGACAGGTTAGTATATTAAAAGCCATTAAAAAACAGCTGTTTCGCTGTAGGGAATTTCACTCCCAGGCTGAATCCGAAGATACATGTTGGTATTTATTTAGTAATCAATCACAGAAAGAAAAGAGCTCGAATTTTAGTTGGAAGTTTTTATTTTTATCCTTTTCCTTACTCCTGGTCTTTAAACCCGCTCTGAGGAGAGCTATACATGCCAGCCTAGTGCTCATCAAAAGCGAGCAATCACAGCTAAATCAGCATGCAAAATGCCACTCAACCTTGGGCCTTTATTAAAATTTGCTGGGACTCAATTTGAGATAGCGATCATTCTTATTAAAAAGCAAAATGTAAGATAGTTTTTTTATATAAATCTCTGGATGGAATGGAATTGTTAATCAGCATAGGCTGATGTGATTTCTCTGTTGCAAATCCTGCCGAGGGCTCAGAAGTGGCACATTACCATAATTCGTAGGCTAGAACTGGCAGCTTGCAAAAGACCTGCGAGAGTCTTTAAAATGCTTTAGCAAAGCTGCAAGTCACAGCAAAACAACACAGTAAGAGCTGCTACCCGGCGCTTCTGCCATTATATAACCAAGTTCTGGCCTCTTCCTCATCACCCGCTTTTTCTCGATGGTTCCCTGGTCTATGTGGCCGGGCGGTGTTTATACACAACGCCTCGACATAGCTTTCCTGGGCCGCATGTGCACCTGCTTGCCCTGTTCTGGGCCCGCCGTGAAGCTTCGTTGGAAGAGCCTGCCTTCTTCTCTTAGTGCACACAGTGCAGTTCATCAATTAGCCACATGTACTTAATGCATTGTCTGTCTCCCCGGCCGCATCCTTTCTCCCTGTTTGACGTCACCCTCTGTGATTTTTGTGCTGTAAAAAGTAGAGCAGCTTCCAAAAGGTACAGAGCTCTGGCTGGAGGCCCATGGCCTGTTTATCGAATGCCTGCTTTTCATCTCAAGAAAACATCGTTGGATTGGGGGGTCCAACCCTTAGAGGGAGGCAAGTCAGAAACTTGTATCATTTTTTCCCCTCTTGAGGGAGGGGTAGAGCCTCTTCTTCGGGGACAAACTCCTGGCCTACCCACTAGGGGGTGTTGGCATAAACTGCACTAAAAATGACTGAGTAGGTTGTGGAGGAATTTGCCGATGAAGTCCGTCCACTTGGTGGACGTGAACTAATGGCAGCCTGGCCTCACTAAGGATTTACAAGAATTTCGGATGTGTCTTCTGTACATGCGACCCATGCGCACATCCTTCTCATGGAAAGTCCAAGCAGCTCGGTCACTTGCGAGCCAAATTGCTATCACATAATTGTGTCTGCTGAGGACACGGGGGCCCTGAAGAAGAGAGCCGCTCGGGGTTCTGGGGCCTAGAGGTGCCAGACGGGATAGGGGAGTATCTTCAACTCTGTCTTTTGGGTTGTAGCTTTGTAGTCAGTGTCTCATTGGAAGGCCTAACTACAAAAAAAAAAAAAAAAAAAAGGCGAAAGGCTCAAACTTTAATCAGGAATCAATGATAGATGTCAGTGATACAGTCCAACTTCTTTATCTTCCATGAGAGGCCAATGGATACGCTTCCAGATGTGTGACACTCTGATAAGGACACTGGGTGGCCTCTGACTAGAGTCCCAGTGCTTTTGAGAGTGTATTTCAACGCACAGGTATTAGTGGACGGAGCACACGGGGTTTCATGTATCACATTCTCCCTTCTCCCATGGCGGCTCTCCCTGCTTAGGCTCCTCAGGTATACTCAGAGCCCATGAGCCTTTGATGTAACAGGATGATGTCCGAAGTTCTGGTAGAAAATCTGAATGGTTCAAGTCTGACTGGACGTCGGTTTAAGGTGGTGCAAATCTGCTGGGCAGATCCTAACCGCAACACGTTAGAAAACTGCAGCAATGAGAACAAAATGAACCCAGAGCCAGGGAGGAGACCGGAGCCAGATTCGAGTGGCTATTCTACCTGATGTCTCCTTTTGACACCCCTTCGGCATCCTTCATTAGAGCCAGAGAGCTGGAAACGCTTTTCTCGTTAAACACGGCGATCAGATTAAACAGATGAGATGATTCACGTGTTTTTCGAGCCCCCCAAACCCATCACGAGGGCATTGTTTCGGAGCAGGGGCACCCGGGGCTTGCGGCACACAGCGCGCCTCCCCCACCCCCAAGTCCATCTTGCCCGTTGCCTCCTCTGCGAGGACGGTGATTGCTCGGCGGCGCCGTCCGCGTGCACAGCTGGGCTTCCCATCCCCATTGGCAGCGGTGCTTCATCTGAAATGCTGGGAGTATTTGTCAGCCTGGAAGTGTCTTGAGGCTGCTTCTGGGAGATACAAGGAGGAAACTGATAAGGAGAGCATCAGAAGGGCAGTTAATTGCCTCCAGTCTCTCGGTGCCGGGAATATTTAAAATCTATGGGATTAAAGGCAGATTAAAAGCTGTGGAAGCAGGGGCCCAATAGCGCTGAAAGATCGCAATCAGCAAGGGTAATGGCAGAGAAAAAATGAATGTGGCAAATAAAATGACAGATAGGAAATTCAGATCCGCGTCTAATGCTCCCAACTCCATCTTGTAAAGTACAATTCATCTACGTGTAAATCATTTTTTGGCTTCAAGCTTATCAGCCAATCGGTGAATTAAAAATGCTCTTTCCTTGGAGGATTAAAGAGGTTGATTGAAGTCAGTGTGAAAACCGGCTAATAAGTCTGGAAATGTCAGGAGGGGGCTTCAGAGGAACTCTGTGTCCTTTCCCCACCCCCACGGCCCCCCTCTCTCCATGCTTGAAATGGGAAGTTTGCAGAGCTGTGGAGTTCTGGGACTTTGAGAAATGTGTTTGCATTTTCTGTGGGGGGCAGATGTGTCGGGACGGAGCCCTTGGACTTGCAGCGTGAACCGGGGTGTTTATATTGAAGACACATAGGAAACTAGGAATGAAAACCATTGCTGTGTAGAGGAATCAGGTCCCTGCAAGAGAACTGGATACAAACCTGGGGCCTGTAAAGTTACCACCAAGTCTCTATATTAGATTGAAACACTGTGGCGGGGAGTATTTGAACCCGGGACCATCAATTGGAAAATGACGTTTATTTGCGTTCCTGGGTTAAAGACACTATACTTTAAAGGAAAAAAAAAATACTCCCTGTACCTCATTTCTCAAAGCAATTTGAATACCAGGCCTGGAATAAGTATCTCCTGCACTGGAGCCTTGCTTCCTAAGGCAACTTTTGTTTTCAAATATGTGGCCACTTAATATTTGAGTCACGGTTTTCTTAGACGTGGTCTTTGCAGAGGGGTGGGTGCTCATGGGTGATCCGGAACCTAAGGATTCTCAGGAGGCTGGAGGACATTGCAAACGTGGGTGTCCCCTTGTTTCCCAAATGCCTAGCTGAACAAGGGAACTCCCGGGAGCCGCCCCAAACCAACACAGGTTTAGGACTCTGAGAAGAAAACTTCTTTGCTTGTCTCTGGTTTGTTTTTAACCCCAGCTGCACCAGGCATTGGGTGCTGCCTCTGCACTAACCCTTGTGTTAGGGGGGCGCTCTGCATCCGATGCCTACAGTCACCTAGGAGCATCGTAAGTAGGTTTTATAAACCCTGTGTTCCGGAGGAGGAGCTGTGACGTGGAGAGGGGAGCAGCTCTCTCAAAATGCCCCAGGAAGAAAAGAGAGAGATGGAGACTCTCCCCCAGGTCGGTTTGATGCCTGGAGTCTTTCCTCTTACCGCCCTTTGGAACTCTCCTTCCTTTTGCACTTTGAAGAATACATACAACACCCACTCCCATACATGCTCGCACACACACACCCTAATATGGAGATGTGTTCTTAGGAGACAAGACTGATGGATACGGGGGTCCTGGGGCATACCTGAAGCGATAGATCGGCTGCCTGATTTGAAGAGTCTTGGGACAGTGACTTCAATCCTTTGCATCGTTGATTTTTAGGAGGCCGCCATTAGCAATTTGTGTCATGGCATTAAGATTTTCCTGTATACTCAGCAGGATTCACAAAATCCTAATCTCCCTTGGTAAATTAACACATTCTGCTTCTAATACTTTAATATGCACACGTTTGCTAGATTGGAGCTGGAGGCTGGAAGGGGAACCAGAAAAGACAAGCATCCCCTCCTCCCTGTTGTCACCAAAATAATCACCAGGAAATGGCTCTCTTGGTTTCCATTCTTGACTCTGGAGCAACTTACTGTCTTTATTTTGATGGGTCCTACTTTCCTTACTTATGAAATAAGGTTACTCCCCTTTATTTTCATCTCTAACTTCCTCAGAAATGCTAAGAGTAAGAACGGTCCCTTCAGTACTTTGGTTTGCAAATATGTGTTTGGTTGGCTGTAGGCAAAATTGGTAGGAGATGGCTCTGCTCTTCAAAGCTTGCCCTGGATGGCAGTAGAGAAGTTCTTATCTGGAGCTCCTGGTTGGCTCTAATCTCACATCTCGAAGCCTCTTCCAGAACTTTTCTTTCTTGGTTCTAACAGTTCCTCAGTCCTTAGACATCTAATTTGGGGATGGCTCCGTGCCAAGTCTGAGCAGAGGAAAGGCAATGAGGTCAACAGGGTTTTCTACTAATTTCATTCCTTGCTTCAATCTCGACTTTGCTATTTCTTGACTAGAACTCTGATGATTCATCTTTATTTATTTTTGATAACAGTTGGTGTTTTCTTCTGTTTTAAAAGCATCATGTGTTTGTTTTTGAAGATTTGGAAACTGTCAAAACATCCGGAAGAAATTAAGAGTCTCTGCAATCCTGTCATGTGGGAATGGCCATTGTCAAGACTCTGTGTGTGTGTGTGTGTGTGTGTGTGTGTGTGAAATATACATGTTGTTATTTTGGGTCAAACAAAACTATTTTTATTTTCAGTAAGGTAGGAATTTTTATTCAGTGTTGTTAATTTTCCGTGTACTGTATCATGAGGTTTTTCTTATGCCAATAAACATGCCTCAGTGTGATATTTTTAAATTGTAGGTGCGTAATTTTAATGTATGTATACTTTATTGAACTAATCCTATTAATGGACACTGTTTTCTGTTTTGAATTTTTTGTTATTATATACATATAATACTCATGATTATCCTTTAACACAAAGCATTCATTAGTCTTTTACATATTTTTATGGCCAAGCTAATCATATTTATTGTAGGGGTTCTAGAAAATGCAGAAAAACATGAAAAGAATCAGTTGCAATGTCTACCATGGAGTCATTAACATTCGTCGCGTACTCTTCCAACCTTTTTCTATAATACATGCATGTGTGTTGACAAAAATGGGATCTTTGGCTAGTTATTGATTCTCGACCCTAACACTTAGTACTTCAATTTGCCATGCACTATTCTAGGTGCTCCACATAGGCTAATTTATTTAATTAAATCAGTATTTAATTCAATAGCCCTATGAAGTGTAGGTACCGTTATTATTCCCATTTTGTAGATAAGGAAACTGAGGCACAGTAGAGGTTAATTTGGACAGCGGTAGAGCCACCCACAGAGTGCAGGCTTTGGACAGCCGTCAGGCTGCTGGAGGTCACGGTGCCCGGGGCTAGCGTCTGGGAATAGAACCCTGACAAACACGTGAGTCTCTGGTGACTTGGATTTCTGGGCTGGTAACTTCCTGCCAGAAAACGGACTTGGGTCCCCATTGTGTCCTCCCTGAGGACAGTGTGCCTTGTTAAATTTACCAGTCCTGTGTTTCTTTTCCTCAGGGCTGTGCTCTGCTAATCTGATAAACTAATCTGCTAATGTGATGATGGACTAACGTGGGGCCCTTTAGGGTAAAAGCATATTTGCATGTTAAAGGAGGCTTTCTGGAGCCTTCTCCATTGTATAAGTATTTGGGGAACTGGAGAGAAAGATATTTAGGGGCAGCAGAACTTTTTTTTTAAACTCTGAAATGCCACAATCTAACTGACAAATGTCAAAAGTCTGGTCCTCGTACACACAAATAGATTATATTAGCACCTGAGTTTTCTTTTAAGCTAGTCCCTCTTGAATAGGTTTCTGCACGGGTAAAACTCGTTTTACTGAAAGGAGTTGGGGAGTGTTTCCTATAAACTGAAGTGAAACACTCAGAGTAGAAAGTTCATGCTTAGGCATCTTAACAGAGGGTTCAAGGTTGAAAAAAGACGAGGTGGACAGTCTCAGGGGTGCAGAGGGTATTTGGGGACCTCAGGCTACGACAACACACACTAGACTTTCTTAAAGAATAGAGCCTAGGAAATATCTACTCGTGGCTCACCTTCCTCTTTAGTGCCTGTGAGATTCATAACGGTCATTTCTGTTCGGCAGTTCGTAAATGTGAGGTCCCCCTCACTGAGATGGACGGGGACCAGGTCTCTCCAAGGAGGGACTGGCCTCCTCTGCGCAGTGCAGTACGTAAGGCGGGTAAGAGAGAGGCCCGCGAGGAGAAATGCAAGCAGCCTCTTTGCTGTCTTTGCTCTCGTTCACGCGGAGATTTGATGGTCAGCTTTCGGAGAGATCGTAGACATTAAGTGAAGGAGATTACAGAATGCCCTAGTTAGCTGTTCTCCCATGAAACACCACTTTGCTTTCCATTTGCCTTTAATTGTAACCTCAGGAGGAAGGGCAGGGATTGCAAGGGCTAAGAATTCCTTTGTATTTGCATCACAAACATCTTAGGATCTCAGGAATTTTCCATTTATTTATTTATTTTTTACATTCTGGTCAAGGAGTTTCTGTCACACCCCCAGGCACCAAGATCAACCTTTATCTCTGTTAGACCCCAGGGCAAAAGCCCCAACTCATACTACTGGTTCTCAGAGAAGGGGGAAATAGCACCCAAGGTACCAACTTGGCCAAAACATTAAAAAAATATTTTAATGTTTACTTATTTTTGAAGGAGGCAGAGAGAGAGAGAGAGAGAGAGGGAATGAGCAGGGGAGGGGCAGAGAGAGAGAGACAGAGAGGGAGACACAGAATCCAAAGTAGGTCCCAGGCTCTGTGTGCTGTCAGCACAGAGCCTGACGGACAGCACAGAGCCTGACGCAGGGTTCGAACTCAGGAGCCATGAGATCATGACCTGAGCCAAAGTCGGACGCTCAACCCACTGAGCCACCCAGGCGCCCAGAACATTTTTACTTTTGAGGTAGGCACTGCATCCTGAATTTGCAAGGGGACCATCCACTCATGCCCATGAGCGTATCTCTGAAAGCAAAGGGATAGCGCCGGACTTGCCCAGAACAGAACCCCCACCCCCTCCCCGAATCTGCATCTCTCCTCCCAAATTCGAATTGTCAGCCTTCCTAGGCCCAATCATGCAGACACGTCCCCGGTTTATCTGCTGCACAAAGTCCCGTGTCGCTCCCTGTTTGGGTTTCTCATCATCATAAACTTGCAAAGAAAGAGATTGTTCTCTCTCACCCAAATCAGAGTACCTCTCCCCATCCCTTCCCTCACTCGCTGAGCAGAAACGGGGAATTTCCGATGCTGAGAACCTTGGAGCGCCCCTCCCTGTCTCCGCACGTTGCGGCTCAATCTGATGCCCTGTGGTCCTGGGGGTAGGCTCTGATGATGGGGATTAAGCGGCTGGCTGCCCCATCTAAGTACACTGCAGGCTGTACACCACCTGTCTGCCCTTTTTTACTTGCAAAATGGAAATCTCTCTAAGCTCTATCATCTTTGACATTGCTGTAAAAAACCAGTTTTAGTGATAAGATGAACCAAACAGAATGGCAGTATGGGATATGTGGCGGGGATATATTTTTTTGACCCCATATTTTAAAACTTTGGATGCAGCAGACATATCTAAGCAAAGTTGTGCCTTGCCTGCTAAAAGGGAAGATTAATATCCAATAAATTACTTCCCCAAGTCCTTGGTCCTGAATTTCAGTTCTTAATGCACAATCCTGCACCTCATCATGGAAAATCAATTCATCTTCTTATTCCATGTTTTCTCTCTTTTTTGATTAATGTGTTTTTATTTTCACAAATGTCTCAAAGGTCCTTGCATATTATGAAATTTTAAATATATTAGTAATGTTCGATTTTTTTTTTTTTTTTTTTTACCAAAGTCACAGAACTTCCCTCTCCGAATATTTAAAAGTAGAATAGGGTAAAGGATTATCGTTTGAGAATTATTTTGATCCAATCCTTTCTGGAGGCGGTAGAATTAATTTGACCTTTAAATGTCTATGCTCTAAAAACATAATCTGAGTTAGGTAGGGGAGAGCAAAATCTCTACTAAAATGGGACGTAAAACATACAGTAGGTACTTAACGAAAAGACAAAATAATCTTAATGTAAAAAAATTGTCACGAGTCAAAATTAGAGATACTTCTTTCTTCCCCTTGCCTATGTCCTTCTGCATTTGGGTTTCTCCTAATGAACACATTACAGTGTCGTGTGACAGAATATGGATTATTTTCTAATTTGGAACCTATTGTGTGATCCTAGGACATATTTTAGCTTCCCTGACTTATTTCTTTATGTATGGAATGATAGGCTATTACATCTCACCCTTAAGACAGTAGAATATGGTGGAAAGAACTTGGGTTTGGAGGTCAGGGATACTTTGTTTTTTCACGTCCATATCGGGGTAATATCAGGCAAACTCCATAATACCTCAGAGTTTTATTTTACTGAGTTGTAAAATGAAATAATTATATTTTGATCTTAGTTTTTTTATGGGAGTTTAATGAGATTTTATAGATGTATACAGTAGGTATTCAGCAGATGTCCGTACCCTTCCTGCCGCTCCTCCTTCTCTTAGATTGTTACATTTGACAAGGGTTTGGGATATCGCAGCAGTAATGTTAACACTTGTACTGCACTTACTAGGCGTTAGGTAATCTGCTAAGCATTTGATATATTTTATTAACTCATTCAATCCTCATAATGTCCTTATGAAATAGATCACATTACTATCTCAGCTTTCCAGATGAAGCAACCAAGTACAGCAAAGTTAAATAACAGGACTAAGGTCATAAAGCTAGGAGCTAAAGTAGCTATGGCTTTGAACCTGGGCTGTCTGGTTTCTGAGATCCCACTTACAACCACTACACTCGACTACATCACTAAGGAGCCTGGCCTATTTGACTACGGGCGGGCCGATCCCAGTTGCAGGGCCCTTTGAGAATTCTTGTCCTGCTCTGCCCAACTGTTTTGAACACCCATAGGAGGGTTCTTGGTAAAGTATGTTTGGGAAACTATACAATTAATTTGGTTTATTTGTAGTAAAGCTTTATTAGAATGTCTCCAGGACACACTTGATATATTAATGCATATTGCAAAGCCCCACAATTATGTGTGTGTGTAAGACATACGGTGATACCCCAAAATTATTTGATCACATAAATCTTTTACAAGAACCCTTGGGAACACTTCTGAGGTGCATAGTTGAATGCATGTGAGTGTAGTCCAGTTATATCCTCTTGCGGATGGGGAAGTCGATGTTCAGAGATAGACGCTCCTCGAACGGCAGACGGCTGGTGGTAGAGTTGGTCTAATACTCAGCCCTTCTGCCTCTGAGTTCTAGCCCCCTTGCACTATGTAATCGTGCCCTCAGTAAAGAACCGCAGTACTGTTTCCCCGTGCTCCTGACTAGATCATTTAGTACACTGCCTAGATCTGGCACATGGCTTTCCGTTGTGATGTTTTAGTTATTTTGAAGAAGAAGACAATGCTGCTTTTCGGTGCATAATTAATGTAGCCCCCGCTGGCATTCTTTTCTTCTTATTCTTGCTCCTGGCGCTCTGCGTGAAGCTCTTAAAAGCCAGACGTCAGCTCCAGGGTAGGATCTCGCTTGGTTATCTTGGTTTCAAGTGCCTGAAGATCACATCTCCAAAACATTCTAGAGAAGTGGGTCATACGAATAAAACAGCTTTGAAACTGTTCTAAAGTCTTTGAAACACGATTCTAAAAGTCTTTGAAATAGCGTTAACCCTATCAGAGATTCGAAAATTGCATTTGAATCATCTAACAGGCTCAGGGTGTCCTGTACATGACAGAAGGTGCATGGATTCTGGCTAGGGGGTGGATTGGTAAATTTGGCAGATCAAATCTGAACGATAGGGCTAGAATTATGATAGCCTCTGCTAATCCCTGAGCGCTACAAAACAACGGGACTCGATTTGAATCAGTAGCCACCAACATCCTGGCTGGAATTTAGGGAAGTTGTTTCAAGGGAAGCTCTAGTGAAGCCCACCATTTCCCCCAGTGCTCCCCAATTCTCCATAATGATAATGCAGCTGAGTCACCCTCCCCGTCTGCAAGGCATCCATCCCTAGGGGTCAAGGGAGCTTTTGGGGGCAGGAAATTTAGTTCAGATGATGGAGGATCCTGTGTTGCATTCTGATATCAGGAGAGTAGATACTCCCATTAAAGACGAAGTCCATCAGTCAATCATTAGGCACATGAAAGCAGGACCCAAGAAAGGTCTTGATTTCTGGAGAACGGAGTCTGAATGAGGGACAAGGATAATCCCTGTCTCCCTTCTTCTCTTGTAATCACAGTGGTTTACAGATGTTTTTCTGCAGCTTCTCCTGTGGGCAACTGGTTCTGTTACTGCCCAAGAGCAAGGGCTGTGAGCAGCCTGCTTAAAATGATAGACTTGATATGCAAATGACAAGGCAAAAAAACCCACCCAAAACAAAACAGTGCCAACTGATCAGGCTCAGGAAGATGGCGTCAAGTGAGGGTCACGGTGGGGGCATAAACAATGATCAAGTTCACGAATTAGTCTTCTGTTTATCCCGCTCCTGTCACAACTAAATATTTATTAATTAAACCAGGGAAGGCTAGTGGGTACTGATGAGCAAATTAGCATATCAAACCTTGGATAAGAGTTGGAGAACACCAAGGGCCAGGGTGGGGGGCGGGGAGACGAACCTGGGAAAAGAAATAGAAGCCACCATTCAGTTTACAGTTTGTGTTGATATGAACCAAGTAATATCTAAGCGATTTGCTACATCAAAGGCAAAAACCTCATGAAACAAAATTGCCATTAATCAGTTTCAAATAGTTTTAGCTTTTGTTTTATCTCCTTTGCAAGAATGATGGATACACAGAAAATGATGACAGGAAATGGACAGGAGCTGTCATCCGATTATGACTATTTCAACTGAGCAACTCTCAAGAATATACGCAAGTGACAATCGCATTATGCACAAACTCGGACAGCTTGGTGAAAGGACTTTCTATGGAGACTCCCCTATTTTTATTTATTTATTTATTTATTTACTTACTTACTTATATTT
>NW_027529424.1:6975645-6992611 GCF_008692635.1 Crocuta crocuta | reverse complement strand
CTTGGTGGATTTTCCTAACTATCCACTTCTGGAATTTCAGACGGCTTCCATCCTTCTTACCCAAAACTTGAAACTTATAGGAAGAAGTTCCAAAGATCAATTTTCCCAAAGCCAGATCCCTGGCCTCCACACAGTTGGGTGATAAAGGATTTAAGTAGGATTTACATTTTCATAGGGGACTGCACATCATTTCATGATCCTTACCCTTGGCAGCCATTCTTGCATCTCCGGCTGCTGGCAGCCCCCTCTGCTTTCCCTCACAATCGTTTCATGTTAAATTATTTACTATTTCTCGCTGCTCACGTAAGGTCTTTTCTCTGTATATTCCTGGACACATACACAGACGGACAGTAGGTGGGACACTTCACTCTGGGTTATGAATGTCTAAAATCAGCGTTGACTCTGGTTCCTAACATTAGCTCGATATGTAGAATCCTTGGAGAAAATTCTCATTTGACTGTTTTGGGGTGGGGTCCAGGCACTGGTATTTTTCAAAAAGCTCTCAGAAGGTTTTAACAGACAGCAAAGTTTGAGCACCGCTGAATTTCTAAAGTCTTACCACTCGAAGTATCGCCAGTGATTCCTCATCTCCAACCACACTTCCAAATACATGTATATATTTATATAATATTTAAAACAACATAATATTATACATATATATAATGCTGTTTTAAATATTATATATATATTCATTTTGGGTAACAAATCCTAAATTATGCTCCATCCCAAGTAGGTCCTTAATTGAGCTATTAGATGAAGTAACTATTATTCCCTCAAACATCACCTTTTGCAAAATTATAAGATAAATTTACAGTGACTTTGAATTTTCCAAAGTGCTTTTCAAAATTCTTACTTTCTAGGGAGCCTAGGTGGCTCAGTCGGTTAAGCGTCCAACTTTAGCTCAGGTCATGATATCACGGTTCGTGGCTTCAAGCCCTTCAGGCTCTGTGCTGACAGCTTGGAGCCTGGTGCCTGCTTCGGATTCTCTCTCTCTCTCTCTCTCTCTCTCTCCCGCTTGCCCGCTCACACTCTGTCTCTCTCTCTCTCTCTCAAAAATAAATGAACATTAAAAAAAAGAAATTCTTACTCTCCTTCAGGTTTTTCCCTCTGTGCTACATGATTCTGAGAGGTAAGAATTTGGGTGATTGAGGGCAAAAAAGAAATAGCAAAAGAAAGAAAAATTTATGCTCTTAGAAAATCTTGGAGAAAAAAATGATATTTGAACTATGAAGCCTTCTAACATGTGGAGATGTAAAAACCGTACTTTGTATGGAAAGTTTCATTCTCGTCCTTGCAACTGAGAAGAAAAACACAGGGCTTTGCACACAATTTCTAAGTGGTAGATTGTCGAGGGAGAAGACCAAGGTGTTTCCTAAATGTGGTTTTTATATGCTCTTTCATATACCAGATAGGACTGCTGGCAATCTAGAAGGAAGAGTGCACACGAGGATTGAAATCTTGGCTTCTCGTATTTCTCTTATCAGAATTAGGATGAATGAGAACCAGTTTTGTCTCTTTCCAGTAACCCACTGGCTAGATGTTACAAATAGAGGAGAAAAAGGAAGGGGTATGACTCAGGTCGACATTTAAATCTTAATCTCACACAGGTCTCAGATGCCATTTAATGTGGGGTCTGGGATTAAGGGCTGAAATGAAAATCCCTCATTAGGGGCAAGTGTTCATCTTTAGGAGACAGATAGGCTTCCAAATGTGGCCCTAAAGTAGCTTTTGTGGGTTTATGGTATGTGGGAAAAACACAAACCTCCCCGCTCCTTCCCCCACACGATATCCTCACTCCTGAGTCCCTGGAAACCGTAAATACGGCACAAACATGAGTATTACTTTATACTGCGAAAGATGCGATTGGTCGGGGTGCCTCGGTGGCCGGTCGGTGAAGCATCAGACTCCTGCTCAGGTCATGATCTCACAGTCTGTGGGTTCAAGCCCCGCGTAGGGCTCTGGCTGGCAGCTTAGAGCCTGGAGCCTGTTTCGGATTCTGTGTCTCCCTCTCTCTCTGCCCCTCCCCTGCTCATGTTCTGTCTCTCTCTCTCAAAAATAAATGAAAGAATAAAAATTTGTTTTAAAGTTTAGACGTGCTGTTCCTGTACAATGCACTCTAGGTTTTTTGTTTGTTTGTTTTGTTTTGTTTTGTTTTGTTTTAAGATGTGATTGGTTTAAGGATCTAGAGAGGAAGAGGAGTTCATAATGGATTTCCCATGTGGGTCCTAAATGCAACCATGTGCTTGCTTCTGAGATCTAGGGGCGACGGAGACCCACACAGAGGAGGAGGCAGTGTGAAGATGGAAACAGAGATCAGGTGATGGGGACACAAGCCAACGAGTGTGTGCAGCCACCAGAAGCCGGAAGATCAGAGCCCCTCTGGAGCCTCGGAGGGGGTGTGGTCCTGCAAACAGCTTGGCTTCCTGCTTCTGCTCTCCATAGCAAGGATGAATACTTTTCTGTTGTTTTAAGCCGCCAAATTTGTGATCATTTGCAATAGCAGCTACAGGAAATTGATGCAGGACCCAGTATACAAGAACAGAGTGGAAAATACATATCCCACTGCATGAAGTGAGTTCTGCTGTATAGAGATATGACTGGAAAAATGCACCGAATGCCCTTGTCTGGTATTTGTTTACCAATTCTTTTCCACGAACACACTTTTTCAGCCAACGGACTTAATACATGACCCAACAATATCACCCCTGTTTGGTGGATGGTAAGCCTCAGGCAAAATCTGATTAAGCGGCTTTGGGTCTAGGTTATGAGTCTAAGGAGAGTCACGATCGAAGAGAACACATTGCAGATTCGGAAATCTAGTCCAAACAGTACACTCAGTGCCCATTCCCATAGAGTTTCCCCGGGGACTTTACATATGGAGCAAGACNTGGGCTCTCGCCATGCCTCCTGCCCACATTACACACCAACCGACGTTCGACTCCATTTGGAAGATGAGAAGGCTCTCAGGTTGTCTTTGAGACCTATTCCAGACCGTGCCGGTAGCTGTCTCCTTGATCCCACGAGAGCGACTCTTCCCTGCCCTTCCTGACCCCCTCCCCCACAATGGAATTCCACTCCAGCCTTTGTCAAGAATCTTCTCAGGTTCTTCGTGTTGATACAGAGATATGTGCCTCCCACATTACATAAGCTTTTCTTCCTGATGGATTTTAGCTCCAGAACACTCCTCCACAGGTAGACCACCCTGATGTGGGTGCCAGCATCTAACTTGTGACCTTGGGATAAACTAGCTCCCTCAGCTCATTGTCCTGGGATCTGAACGCCACCTGATGGGCTGGAGGATTTATTCTCCGGCATTTACCTTTTGGCCTTCGGAAGATAATGTAATTCTGGGTTTTTCAGGACAGCCATCAGGTATGGTAGTGAGTCCTTTGGGGTTTTTTAGTTTGCTAGTTACTGCAACGTAGCACCACAAGCTGGGTGGCTTAAACAGCAGAAATGTGTTCTGTCATAGTTCTGGAGGCTGGAAGTCCAAGATCAAGGTGTCAGCAGGTTGGCTCCTTCTAAGGGTTGTGGAAAAAGGATCTGTTCCAGTCCCCTCCTTGGCTTATCAGTGGCCGTCCTCTCCCCATGTCCCTCCACATCGTTTCCCTGCTCCATGCATGTCTGCCTCTGTGTCCAAATTCTCCCTTTATACAAGGACAACAGTCACATTGTACTAGCACTCTCCTCAATGACCTTGCTTTATCTTGATTACCTCTGTGAAGACCCTATCTCCAAATAAGGTCCCATTCTGAGGCATTATGGGTCAGGGCTTCAGGATACCTTTTTTTCCAGAGAAAGAGGAACACAATTCAACCATAACACTGGAGAAGACTTAGAAGAACAGTCACTATGGATGTCTCTTTTTTTTAATGTTTTATTTATTTCTGAGAGACAGAGAGAGAGGGAGAGAAGCGAGAGAGAGAGAGAGAGAGAGACATAGCATGAGCAGGGGAGGGTCAGAGAGAGAGGGAGGTACAGAATCTGAAGCAGGCTGCAGGCTCTAAGCTAGCTGTCAGCACAGAGCCCGATGGGGGGCTCGAACCCATGAACCGTGGGATCACGACCTGAGCCGAAGNTTTTTAATGTTTTATTTATTTCTGAGAGACAGAGAGAGAGAGAGAAGCGAGAGAGAGAGAGACATAGCATGAGCAGGGGAGGGTCAGAGAGAGAGGGAGGTACAGAATCTGAAGCAGGCTGCAGGCTCTAAGCTAGCTGTCAGCACAGAGCCCGATGGGGGGCTCGAACCCATGAACCGTGGGATCACGACCTGAGCCGAAGTCAGGCGCTCAATCTACTGAGCCACCCAGGTGCCCCTCCCTGTGGATGTCTTTACTCATTTTCATGCCAATGCCTACACACTGCAATTCCCATTGGGTTCAGTCTCCCTTCTCGCTTGGGTTCCAGTGGACCTGGAGATGTCATCAAGACAGCAATCACAGTCAGACAGGACACATGACACGCTTATCCTCCACTGGACACATTCGCTCCCCCCCACCCCCCAAGGTCCTAGGTGTTGTTTTCTTGACGACATAAATCATTTTGGAGAAGCAGTGAGGTCTGGTGATTTGAGGGGGTGTATGTGCAGGATGTCGGTAAGGCAATGCATGCACATTTGGGAGGGCAGTAGCGGGGGTCAAGTTAGAATATCTGTCTAGTCATGGCTTCATATCTGATCAGCCTGACAGGAAGCCTGGCTCCAGCTGCTCGGGGGAAGAGCCCATTTTCATCTGGTGGAACCTTCCCCTTCCCCCCAGGACTAGAAGAAAGTAAGAATCCCATGTTCTCCGTTGTACCCTCCTGCTGATCCAGATGGTTACTGTTCATTAGGCAGTATTTTTCTATATGGTGCCTTAAGGTCTCTAGAGAGCCTCTAGTCTAAAGAATGAATGAATAATAATTGGTTTTAAAAATAAAACAGGGGCACCTGGGTGGCTCAGTCAGTTAAGCATCTGACTCTTGATACCAGCTCAGGTCATGATCTCCTGGTTAGTGGGACTGAGCCCCTCATCAGGCTCTGTGCTGATAGCATGGAGCCTGCTTGGGACTCTCTCTCTCCTCTCTCTCTCTGCCCCTCCCCTGCTTGTTCTCTCTCTCTCTCTCAAAATAAATAAAAACATAAAGAAAAAAAACCTCAAGGCTAGTTTGGAAGGGAAAGGCATTGAAGCTAGAATATGGCAAAGACAAAACACAGGTAGGGAAAGAAAACCCTGCGCAGAGATGGAGTGTGGTTACCTACTGCAACCTGAGGGGTTGCCTTCATGGGTCAACGTGAGGACCCCCACTGGGGATTCCTTTGGGTTCAGTTTGGCAGAGTGAAGAGCCCATCAGCAGTAGAGTAAGAGACAGACAAATATCAGTTGGGATTCTGAAAGTGGCACTTAATAGCTATATGACCTCAGGGAATTTATTTAACTTCTTCGAAGGGACTCGTAGGCTTACAAAGATTTTTGTGAGGATTAGACAAAACTGTCTCTGCACAAACACTGTGTCTGTCCCACAGTGGGACATCTGTGTCTCTTCTCCACGCCCCACTGACAGGTGGTCAGTGGGTTCTGGAATGCTTTAAGCTCAGCAGTCTAAAGAAAATGATATATGTGAAGGCACAGATATCTGGTCTTGGTCTGAAAGAATCCTGGGTGGTTAAATCTGACTGCCGAGTAGAAAAGGCTGGAGTAATATGAAAGCATCAGAGGGTGAAGTGGGCCGTGGTGGGAATTGGGAGGGGCATGCCTTGGGTATTAGAAAGTAGGCCACATCTGGATTAAAAGGCACAAGGAAAGGATCTTGGGACCTGGAGAAGAGCTACGTTGATAGTTTTCTTTTGGAACCAAGTGACCTGACCACTTAAAATCCTATGAGGTCATTTGAGTGGGATGTTGCCTCAATCTGCTCAATGAAGTATAGAGAAAAATCAAATCATGACACTTATTTGAGCTGATGGTTTCAGTCAATAAGAAATGAAGATCATTCCTATCCAACCATTGTCATATCAAACTGCCTGAAAATTTAAGTGACTGGTTCCAATAATGTTCAAAGAGCCTAGTAGCTACTTAGAAGCATAAAACCTGTGCTAAAATTCTGTCGTAGTCTATTTGGGCTGCTCTCTCTCTCTCTCTCTCTCTCTCTCTCTCTCTCTCACACACACACACACACACACACACACACACACACACACACACCACAGGCTGGGGGCTGAAACAAGTATTTCCTTCTCACAGGTCTGGATGTTGGGAATTCCAGGCTCACGGTGCCCGTGGTGTCCGCGTCCCGTGCAGACCAGCTTCCTGATTCACAGACAGCCGTCTTCTGGCTGTGCCCTCACACGGTGGGAGGTTGTGAGGGGGCTCTGTGGGGTCTCTTTTATAAGGACACTCATCCCGTTCATGGCGCTCCACCCTCATGACCTCCTCACCTCCAACCATCTCACTGGGGGGTTAGGATTTCAACATATGGAGATTGGGGCCATTTAAACATGTAGTGCCGAACAGCAGCTTGGCACGTTGGGTCACCTTGATCTTCCTACTCCATCTACAGCTGTGAAAGTTTGGTCAGATGTATGTTTTAACTTTTCTGTTCTCAGGGCCGTGCTATTTGTTTACGTAGCAACACCACCGCCACCAAGTAAGCACTGATCAAGGCTTCTATGATACAGAAATACCAGTTTTGAGCCTCATAACTTAAATTTTAAGCAGAGCAGGTTCTCATGAATATGGCCACCTCAAAGTCTGGATCTTTTATACAAATAATCAATTTGTCTCCAGAACAGAAAACTTAACACTTTGTTAGTTTACTGTGGGGCATCACCACGATAAGCATTTAATAATCGACGGGGGCCAATGATGTTGATGTGACTAGTCCGCGCTCACGCTCCGCATTCCCGATACATGGGGGAATGTCTACTTCAGTCTGACCATTAGCCTTGTTCAGCGGCATCAGACAGAACTGTTGTGAGGGGCGTGGTCCCAGTGGAGGCACCTGGCCTCCGCCGGAGGTGACTGGAGGCTCATGGTGGCCGTCTCTGTTCAGCAGGGGAAGGAAAACACAAAGTCATGGAAAGAACAGGGAAAGGATGTTCTCTGTCTAGAGCGAGAGGAGGGTGCGGAACCAAGGTGAAGGTCTCCAGTGACATCATCGGGAAGTCCTTTCCAAAAATCTTAGTGAGTTTATACTCGGCTTTCTTCTTCATGGCTCAAGATGCAATTTGATAGGATATTCCATACGTTGATTTTCTGAGGCAAGACGACGTCTAGATGATTCTTTTTTGGCCATAGGTGGTTGGCTCCGGGGTGTGACGGCTCATTATCACATTTCATTTCAGGTATTTGATCCAGGACTAACTCAGTTAAAAGTATCAATTACCTAGGGGAATTGTCATAAAGCCCCTTTGGGGTTCTTTAATTCCAGTGTTGGCCAGGAATGAATTTATTTATTGAGGGATGCTAAATATAGCAGCTTAGTACTAAGTGACAGACATCAGAAGCAGTTTGCTTTGAGATTATCGGCTGTTTGTTGTAATCGGGTAAGTCAGGAGAGAAACTCAAGAGATGTCTCAAGGAAGACTTTCCACTTTCTTGCGAATTTTCTTTGTCTTCTCTATATGCAGACATAGTAAGATTGCTTTGCATGCCCCACCTCCCGTGTTTCAAATCATTTTTTCAAGGCAGAGTTTCAGGCAAACATGTCATTTCATTGACTTAGAACCTCCAGATTGTCTTTGCTGGACTCGTTTCCTTTTGGTGGACCTAAGAATCATATCCTACCTTTTCTCTACTTGTACCCATGTTTAAACACTGAGACAGAGGTAGGGGTGAATGGTGGTCACTATTTCAAGTACAGCCTTTCCCAGGGATATTTGCGTTTTACCTGGGAAACCACACCTTAAGCTAAAGGAATGCAATTTTAATGGCATAATTTTAGGTATTCACAAATGAGCTGAGTGGTAAGTTTTGGCAGTCAGGCTAGCCTGCTGTCCCTAAAACCACTCCAAACCCACCTTCAAGGCTAGCCTTAAATTAAAATAGAGTGCAGAGGTGCCTGGGTGGCTCTGTCAGTTAAGCCGCCGACTTGGGCTCATGTCATGATGTCACGGTTTACGAGTTTGAGCCCTGCATCAGGCTCTGTGCTGACAGCTCAGAGCCTGGAGCCTGCTGAGGATCCTGTCTCCCTCGCTCTCCGCCTCTCCCTTGCTTGTGCTCTATCTCTTTACCCCCCCAAAAAAAAATAAACATTAAAAAATTTTTTTAATTAAAAATAATTAAAATAAAGTTCAGCATTTGCAAAACTTACAACGGTTCAAAAGTTATAGAGGTTCACAGTTCACGTGGCTTTCCAGTTTTTGTGACTACAGAGCCATTGTTTTCTAGGTCAGGCTTTAAATGTTCAATCTCAATATTTTTCTTCTGAGGAGTCTCAAAGTCCGGGAGGTTACAATTTTAAAAAATCATAATCAAATTAATTCAGTTGCAAAGCCTTATAATAAAAGTTCACCCAAGAAATAAAACTTCACTGGCAGATCGTGGTTTTCAACTAAGGAATGAGGGATGACAGATACCACAGTCATGTTAACCCTAATAATATGCAAATTAATCTTCATGGCGGATTGAAGCAACAGTTTGTGTTTTCAAGGCCTGATGCCATTTTTTCTAAGGAGTCCACAAATGTTTGTTTGAAATCCACAGATGTTAGGGGGCACCTGGGTAGCTCAGTCGATTAAGCATCTGACCTTGGCTCAGGTCATGATTTCCTGCTCTCTGGGTTCGAGCCCCAAGTCGGGCTCTGTGCTGACAGCTCAGAGCCTGGAGCCTGCTTCAGATTCTGTGTCTTCCTCTCTCCTTGCCCCTTGCCCCCCCCCAAGAATAAATAAATATTAAGAAAAATAAAAAAGAAACCCACAGATGTGTTAAAAGGAAGCATTCTTGCTAGGGTGCCAGGTGTGTCTCGTTGCTAGCTTCTCATTCAGGGACTGTCAGGAGGCATTGGCCAATACAAGTTCAGGTGGCTGGAAGCCTTTTGCAAACAGTCGTGATAGGACGTACTGTTAATGCGCTCTCCTCTTTGCTCGCAAAGCCTTTGTGACGAGAGGAAATGTTGGGGGGAAAGGTCAATAAGAAGGGTAAAAAACAGTGACAAGATCCTATTCTTCTTAAACTCAGCATCTGATTGATCAGATACTGTGTAAGTGACTTTGGATTGTATGCAGCAGCCCTTGGCTGAGTGCTTACCGAGGGCCCAGCATTCAGGCCCCAATACTGAAGGTAAAGAAACAAACCAAAAAATACCTCTGCTTCCCAACTTACAGTCCAGGGGAGGCGAGAGGCAGGTAGATCAGCACCGCACAGTGTGACCCGTTTGGCTGTAGTTCTAGGGGTCTTGCAGGAGAGGGAGAAGCTCTGAGGCTGGGGTCAGGGGTCCTTCTTGCTGTGCATCGGAGAGCACCCTCTCTACGAGGGGTACGCTCTAACAAAGGCAAGGACATGTCTTCACTTCTGGCTCCATGGTGGGCACTCAGATCACATGGGTTGACTGACTGGCTAAGTAAAAAATGGATGACTGAGGAAGAAATGAGCGTCAGGCACAGGGATTACAGTCATGAGAAAACTGATACAGCTTCTGCTCTTGAGACCCTTCGTAAATTGTGACCGACATTTGGCAGACAAAGAAATGATTGATGAACATTGTCCTACATATACCCTCTGAGAAAAAGTACACGTTACTGGGAAAGAGGTTGGTAGGAAAGGGGATCTAGTTGAGGGGTCAAGAATGGCATCTCTGGCCTGAGAACGGCCATGAAGAGCAAGAGATCCAATGTGGACCTCTTGGGGAGCCTGGGTGGCTCCACTGGTTGAGTGTCTGACTTTAGCTCAAGTCATGATCTCACAGTCTGGTCTGGAGTTCGAACCCCACGTTGGGCTCTGTGCTGACAGCTCAGAGCCTGGAGCCTGCTTCAGATTCTGTGTTTCCCTCTCTCTCTGTTCTTCCCCATTCATGCTCTGTCTCTCAACGTCTCTCAAAAATAAATTTTAAAAAGTTAAAAAAAAATTAAAAAAATGTAGACCTCTTAAGTTTGAAATATCTTTGAGACATCCCAATGGAGCCGTCAGGTATGTGTTTGGATATGTGACTCTGAACCTCAGAAAAGAGGTGTGAGCTGGAAGTCCAGATTTGAGAGTCATTGATCAGTAAGAGAGTTCACAGCCATAGGAGCTGGTAAGATTTCCCAAGATGAGGGGTCAATTGGCGGAAAGCTGAAGACTGGATTTGATTCGGAAAGGCAGTGGTTAACTGCTGTTATTTTTGGAAGCCCAACATCTAAGCCATCTTCCTATGGCTGTGGGCCTCCACCTTTCATGAGACTTGGTGAGGGACAGAACACCTTACGGCAGGTGTCATAAACATCATCTGCTTGGTTTTGCAGCCCTTCCCCCAGATAGGGTGTGTGGTGCCAGTTCGCCAACTACCTGTGTGTGCGGTGGGTCTAGATTCAGGAAATACCGAATTTGCTCTTGGCGACTGAGGTGATGGAGGCAAATCTGCATTCTCCATGCAGTGGTCCCCCAGTGAAGGCAGTAGTGAAGCTGCAGTCACCTTGAATTCCTGGGCTGTTCCTGGCTCAACCTCCTTGTCCAGGGCTTGTCTCACTGCTGATGCTTTCCTGCCTCCAAGGACCAGTCATACTTGGGATGATTTGGGGTATTTCACCTAGGTACCCACAGCCCTTCACTTGAATTGTTTGTTAGCCATCTTTGGAGACCATTGCTTACAGTTAAGAACCTTAGCTGATTTGGAGAGAGGAAACAGAAGGGCACTGAAACGAAATAACCATAGAAATCAGAAGAAATTTCTAGCACCAGCCAGAACCATAAGGAGAAACCAGGAAAGCAGGAATCACGTAAAATCAAATCAGGAGTGAGTGGCCAAGAGTGTGAAATGCTGCTCAGAAGTCAGTTAAAATGAAGACAGTTGTCCTTTGGGATTTATTAATACGGAGGCAGTTCATGACCTTAGTCAGAGTTTGAAGGCAAGCACAGGGCATGGAAAATGAGCAAGTTAAGAGAGTTTGTGTGGATGGCCGTTTGAGAAGTTTGGCCGTGATGGAGAGAAGAGAATGAGGACGACACCCCGAGAAGGAGTTCAGGGTCTTTGCATTTGTGAGGTGGAAGATTCTTGGAGGATACTTGAATTTGGTGTAGAGCAACATTCAGCAAACAGTGGCGAGTGAATGAACGGACGGTTAAGCTGAGCATTGAAGAGTAGGAAGAGCATAGAAAGACGAGAGATGGAAGAACTTTCCAGGGAGGGAACACACAAGAGTAAGTTACAGAGACCCGATAGGATGTGGGGAATTCTATCCACCAAAGTTATGCAATTGTTTATTTTCCCAGGTGCTGCACGTATTTTCGGTGCCCTGAACATGTTTATTATCGACCTAACAGCTACAGCATGCTTGTAATAGGGAAAACACATAAATAATAATACAATTTCAATGCGTCCAGTGTCAACTTGGCTCGAAATAACGGCTAGCAACATCTTAATATCTGTCACCCACGTTCGCCCGTGCGCCTAGAGTTCGCGAAGAAATCTTTCCATACTTTATCCTATTTATGCTGTGCAACTACTATGGGATGGCTTAGGTCAGGTGTCTGTAAAGCAGGAGCTGAAACAGGCATGTGGAGGCCAGTCGTTTACCTGGGAGTCGACGCCAGGAATCCGAGGTCAGGGAGTGCACGGTGGACNGCTGCACGTATTTTCGGTGCCCTGAACATGTTTATTATCGACCTAACAGCTACAGCATGCTTGTAATAGGGAAAACACATAAATAATAATACAATTTCAATGCGTCCAGTGTCAACTTGGCTCGAAATAACGGCTAGCAACATCTTAATATCTGTCACCCACGTTCGCCCGTGCGCCTAGAGTTCGCGAAGAAATCTTTCCATACTTTATCCTATTTACGCTGTGCAACTACTATGGGGCAAAGAAGGAGGGACGGCTTAGGTCAGGTGTCTGTAAAGCAGGAGCTGAAACAGGCATGTGGAGGCCAGTCGTTTACCTGGGAGTCGACGCCAGGAATCCGAGGTCAGGGAGTGCACGGTGGACAGGCGCAGAGAAAGGCCATGTGAACGCACTTCTGAACTGGGCTTCCAGAGAAGCTGCGAGGGGGGAGAGGACTGGGCATTTATCCAGGGACTCCTGTCCCCCGTTGCTTCAGGGCTGCTGGAGAGGAGCCTGGGTTGGAGATAATAAACTCCCTGTCTTTAGACTCGGCTGGTGCCCGGGCCTAGGTCCCCAGAGAAAGCATGGAGACAGAAAAGCTATAGATACCAGGGCTTATGCCAAGGTGGGACCCCTTTAACCATGCCTGGTACTGTCCATCACAGCTGGGCTGGAGTCCAGGTGTCACCATCCACAATTTCAAGATGCGGAGATTGATGCTCAGAAAGAATTGCGACTTTGTCAAGACCACAGAGGAAGACGGTTCAAATGTAGGTTTATCTCACCGCAGATGCTACGCTGTCTTAGTTACTGCAGAGACCCCTGTGTGGGGGTCTTACTGCATTTAGTAAGGTTGCCAGTTATCCCCAATATCCCCTAGAAGCATCATAAAAAGTGTGGTGGGATTGATACCAGATCATATCACATGTGGCATCTGAAAACAGCATCTCCTAGTATTCTGGGAAAAATACATGTATAAGTGTGAACATATTTTTCTCTCCTTTTCCCACTTTATTTTATTTTATTTTTTTTTGAAAGGTCTAGCCTTCCCCAATTGCCTCACCTCGGCCCGAGACCGAGAAACCTCTGAGCCCCGCAAGGCTGTGCAGAGCCGTCGCCAAAGGCACCGTTTCATTGGCCTGGCTCCTTCCGCAGCGTCTCAGAAAAGGTCTGACTTTCCAGAGAGATCTTGCCTGATTCCCAGCTTGAAGGGGTCTGTAGCTTTCGAACAAACTGCCAACCCCCTTTCTAAAGCCAACCCGGTTTGCATACTGAAGGCCCTTTGGGATTCCGGGAGGGCTAGCCGCACTGTGCGTGGGCACTGGTGGCTATTCCAAATGAAAGAACTAGTTTGTTTGTGTTTTAATTATCTCTTCTTACAAGATCTACCCAGCAGTATTGCCGTATACGGCTTGAAAGAATTTAATTAAACAACCACACACAAAAAAGCGCCCCTGCTTTTTTTGTTACTGTTTGGTCGTTAGTTGCTGGAATGAAATCAGCCGCTAATTGTGCCAGTACGTGGAGATTTCTCCCCCTTATTCTCAGAAAGAAAGCACTATTAAAAGTAAGGATGTAAACACTTAGGAGCACTATCTATCTATCTATCTATTTAATTACATAGAGGGTCTCCCTCTTTTCAGCAGCCTGGAAAAGCACAGCTCCGAGGATATGAGAACCCTTGCTTTCCATGGAAAAGTCTGGAATTCTGTAGGCTAACTGAAGGAGAATTAGATTTACAGGGAAGTTGAGTACAATCGTAGTGCCCCAGAAGGGCCACAGAGCCATAACAGAAGATGGATGGAGTAGTGGATTATCAGCTCTAGAAATCGTGTCGAGACCATCTTGCTGTTTAAAGGTAGAAGAGAAAGGATGGACAGAGAGGGTCAAGGGGCCAAGTTCAGTTCCTCTGTTAACAGTGGCACAAGACGTCATTAACAAATGAACACACCATTTTCCTCATAAAGGTAATACTTCGTAAAGGTCTACTGCAGAAAAATGATTCACTAGAGATAAGCAATACATGGAGATCCCCCAAACACTGACATCCTATTATCCAAATACCTAGAAGGTCTCTTGTCTCCTTTATTCCTTCTTGGTCGGCCTGAGCCTCTGTGAGGAAGAGAGAGCAGATCAACAGGAAGGTAGACCCCGGTGTTCATTAGCAGTTTGAATAAGATGTTTGCCGCAGAGGACAGGTGGGAAAGTCTTGACTCTTAAGAAGAAATCCAACATTTTATGAACACGTTCTGTGTGCTTGCCACCACTCCACTCCAGATCTCTGTAGGCAGAAGAAATGGATAAGGTATTGTACCTGCCTACCTTCAAGGCACTCACGACCTGGCTGATTGCATTAGCACAGCACTATTTTTAAAATCCAAATTGCGTTTGAGATATTTTTCATATTTGAGACATAGGAGACGCAGTGGATGAGACACAAAATTTAACCTGTGTTTCAGTTTCAAATTCTACATAGTAAAGGGCTGGGTGGTATGTAAGAGTCAGAAAAAAGAACAAGCATTGCTCTTAGGTATTTCTCTTAGCTACTCACTTATTTCTTATGTGATCTTTCCTGTATCATTCCATTTCAGATACCAACATACAGATAGTCATTTCTTTATGTTAAGAGATATGTTTTTCTGCATTGAGGAAATGGGTTCCTTATTTGTAAAGCTTTCAGAACTGATAAAAAGATATTTAATATGTTCATTAATTCCTCCTTAATGTGCCAAATATTTACTGAATATCTACAACGTTTTAGGTGCTTGATATTTGATGTTTCACAGGGAATAAAAGAGCAGAGCCCTGATCTCACGGAACTTCTAATATATGAGCAACTCTCTACATAGGATAGAAAAATAGAAAAATTCATTAACTCTCTTAGTTACAGGAGAAGTATACTATTGACCCATGTGATGTTACTTGAAGGGTGCTTTTTAAAATATTTTTATTTCGATTTTACTTAGTTAGCATACAGTATCATATTAGTTTCAGGTATACGATATAGTGATTCCACATTTCCATACTTCACCTAGTGCTCGTCACAAGTGCACTCCTTTTCTTTATAAGGTTTATTTATTTATTTTGAGAGAGAAAGACAGCAAGAGGGAGAGGAATGGCGAAAGGGTGAGAGAGAGAATCTCAGGAAGGCAGTGCAGACCCTGATGGGGGGCTGAAACTCATGAACCATGAGATCATGACCTAAGCCAAAGTCAGACACTTAACCCACTGAGCCATGCAGGCGCCCCACAACTGCCCTCCTTAATCCCCATCACCTCTTTCTCCCCCCCACCCCCCATCCACCTCCCCTCTGGTAACCATCAGTTTGTTCTCTATAGTTAAGAGTCTGTTTCTTGGTTTATCTCTCTCTCTTTTTTCCTTTTATCCTTTTGTTTTGTTTCTTAAATTCCATGCATAAGTGAAATCATACAGTATTCGTCTTTCTCTGACATATTTCACTTAGCATCTCAGTGTCTAGCTCCATCCATGTGGCTGCAAATGGCAAGATTTCATTCTTATTTATGGCCGAATAATATTCCATTGCAAAAATATACCACATTGAAGAGTGCTTTTAAACTCCTACTTTAACACACCTTCCCATTGAACCTGTAGAGTTGCCCGCATTCCACTAATTTTGTTCCTTGAAAATGCAAACAGCTTTGAGACAGGCTAACTGCGTAGCAGCAGCTGCTAGTCATCAGCAAAACCCTCCTAGATGCTTTCTTATCCAGTCAAGTGGACAGCAGGGAAGCTTCGACCGAAGGACGGTGGCAGGTGACAAGGAAGATGGCAGAAGACAGTCTTAGAGCCAGAGCCATGATTCAGGATGGATGACAGACTAAGGGGACCGTGTGGGGCGTGGGGTGGCAGGCAGACAGAGGGTGGTGAACTCTCAGGGAGGAGGGCACCCAAGATGAACTCACGCGCCCACTGCTTTGTTTTAGGTTGACCTTGACCCTCCCCTCCCCCCACATCTGTCAGACCTCTGAGCCATTGCTCTTCTAGAGGGCAGAGGAGTGGCTTTGGGGTCACTCGGCAGAAACCACCGCTGCCTGGTTGACCTAAAGTTATAGCTGGCAGAGTAATGTGACAGACCTGTTACTACCCGGACAAAATAGCCTCTGCCTTGTTCTCAGAATCCATGTTAAAACACGGACTCATTTTGCACTTTCCCAGAATGATCCTATTTAGATTTTTCGCTCTAATTATTTACCTTATCATCTCAGCATTTCGTTTTCTGCTTTGACTGCGGGACGGTCTGGAAGTACACAATCACACAAGTCTGTGGGATATAATTTTCCACACTTAGAAAGGTCAATCACCTGCAGCTCTTTAAGATTCGAAGAAACCCAACACGGACCTCAAATGACGATCCCACTTTCCAAATTTGAAGCCAAAGAATTATTTTCTTTTCCAGGGTGTACACACCCCTGGAAGCACGGGCTTATAATTGAAATGTTGACACAACCTTAAAGTATCACAGCAGGAACAGTGTTGTTCTAATAAATCTCGTCCCTAATCCTTGGAGAGAGCCTAGAGCAGAGATTCACTTTCTATATCAGGTTTCATTTACTGAAAGGCTTCTGAAGATAAAGCTCATAAACTATGAAGGGACAGATACAATGTGGGCTAAGGGGTTACAGGGCTGCAGAAAGCTCTGTAATTCTCAGAAATGGGAAACAGATGTTGTTTGACATTTTGAAGCTCCGTTTCCTTCTCTTTTACGCAGTTTTCTGCTATCACGGCTCTCAAAGCAGAGATGTATTACTGTAAATGAGAATTGCTCTGCAATGAGTTTCTTGTGCAGAGAACAGAGGGACCTAATATTAAGACTAATTTTTATTTAATATGGGCTCTTTTTACATAGCGCAATCACAAATTGCGTTTGAAAGCTGAATGGCACTGGGACCATTTATCCTGAGACCTTGGGAATTAAATAACACCTCACGAAAATGAGTACACGTAATTGGAAAGAGACACCGCCTGAGCCTGGAACTCTCCTCTCTACGAACTGTTGTTGCTAGGGGCGACTGCCCTGATTTGCACTGACTTCTGGAGACTTCTAACAGAATAACACCTGCAGCTTCATCCTTACAGGTGCAAGTGAGAATCAGGACCTGGCATCACGTTTAAGAAAAGAGTAAAGAGAGTGACGGCAGAGCAGGGGGTCAAAGCACAGGGATAGCGCTCCCTGGGAGGCAGAGACACACACTGTAGCAGTGCCCCCCAGCCCCCCCCCCCCAAACGGAAG
>NW_027529424.1:6889238-6975478 GCF_008692635.1 Crocuta crocuta | reverse complement strand
GAAGCTGTGAGAGTAGGGGAGCCTTCTTACCACCACAGTGGCTGGACTGGACGGTAGGGGAGGAAGCAGACTGAGGACAGCTACTGAAGGAGCAGAAGATCAGGACGGTCCTGGAGGTTTACAAGCTGTGGAGAGTAAACCTCTTCTCCATCTGTCTAGTTTGTGTATCTGCTCCCAGTCATGATGTCTTTTTCAGCTTACTGTGATATCAAGCATGGGGCACCTGGCTCCCTCAGTTGGTGCAGCATGGGACTCTTCATCTTGGGGTTGTGAGTTCAAGCCCCGCATTGGGTATAGAGCTTACTTAAAAATAAAATTAAAATTAAAAACACCTCCTTCCCAAATAGAATGTAAAGCATGAACGGTTGCTATGTTGGCTCTTTTTGTGGGCTGGGGGACACCTGTGGGCTCAGGAGGGGTGTCAGATCGGAGAGAAAGTTGATGAGATGGACCGAACCAACTGAGACATTGGCGGCTGGCAGGGGATGTTTTCCCACGGCCATGGAACGCAATACTTACGTAAAAAGTGGGAATTGTCTGTGTCTCATAAGGTCCCGTGTGTACAACTCTATTTACTATATAATATTTAATATTTAGGGGACTAGAATGAATAAAAACAACAGCAATATAAGCCATGGTTTACATTTTACAGATAAATGTAGCTAACCATTTAGCTAAAGCTACCATGACAGATGCATTAGAAAAAAGAAAAAATTGGGGGAGCCTGGGTGGCTCAGTCAGTTAAGCGTCTGACTTCAGCTCAGGTCATGAGCTCACGGTTCGTGGGTTTGAGCCCCGTGTTGGGCTCTGTGCTGACAGCTCAGAGCCTGGGGCCTGCTTCAGATTCTGTGTCTCCCTCTCTCTGACCCTCCTCTGCTCGTGCTGTCTCTCTCAAAAATAAATAAAAAACATTAAAAAATTAAAAAAAATTAAAAATGGCTTTACAGGGAGGAAGGAAGAGGGAGAGGAAGCCAAATTTTTATTAGCTCCACTTTCAATTGACAATGAGAGGAAGGCTAATGAAATACTGAGGCTCACCTCGAGAGTCTTACTTTCTTCCTGAAGAATCTCCAGGTGCCCCAGCCACCCACAGCTTGTCTTTCCCATAGTATTGTCGAGATCATCCACTTGGTGATCAGAATACTGTCAAAATGAAGCACAAAATGAAACAGAATAAAAAACGAACAGAACAAAACATATTAAGTAAACCAAGCAAAAAAAAAAAAAACAAAGCAACTCTACATTCTAACAATAAAACATAAGTATTGGTAATTTATCTCAGAGAAGTCCATTTGGATCAATTAGCAACTGACACTCAAGGTTTAAATGTTCCAATGCACATAAGCCAATGGTTAGGTACATTAATTCTAGGATCATTTTTTCAGTTCTTATCATCATTTAATCAAAAGTGATTAAATTCCTTGGAGACAGAGAGCTAATGTCCTGATGGAGGTTTGTTTTGTTGTGGAGTCTTCTTGAATCTTCATGTTTGGTTCTCTATTATACTATCATGTTTAGCTTTTGGCCCTTTCTTTTGGTGGGACTTTTTTTCTCAGCCACTTTCCTGAATACACAGCGAGTTCTAGACACTGGGAGCTGTTGGATAGTCTATTCAAGAACAGTGTTTTCAGCCCTTCTCTGTCACTGGTGAAGCCTGGGCTGATTTATCCTCTTCATGCTGAGCTTTTTTGATGATCACGTTGAGTTCATCTATGTAAAACTTTTTCTTATAAGATTAAGGATTCCTTATATAAAAAGTTATCATTTAGTACAAACACGTGTATAAAATAAAAGACCTTTTTCCCATGCCCTCCTCCTTCCCAGAGACATTGAATTTATATTCAACTATATTTATAATGGACACCAGATTTAAAACTAGTGTTGTGTGTAGCACATATGTGAAAACAAGTCTCTATAGAAATTATCTTTAAATACAGTGTTGCATTTATTTCACTAAAATAACAACGTGCTCCTACTAAAGCTTCCCAATGCAACAACAATCTCATGGTTTCTCTTCCTCTACATTCTTTGTATTTCTTTTAACCCATACTTCTCCCCACCTGTGTGAGTTTGAGTAACTCAACCACCGTGGCCTCAGAGTCTCCAATTTTAAAATGAACTAGAAAATCACAAAGACTTTTCAGCTTCTGCTGTTCTCAGTTATTTGAGAACCATCTTAGAGGCTAAGAATTTTATGCCTTGTAATTGTCATTACCTGGCCCTGTGCCTTGTATGTAAGTCCATGTAAATAAATACAGTAAAACCCTGGATTGCAAGTAAACTGGTCTGTGAGTGTTCTGCAAGATGAGCAAACATTTCTAATAATTCTTAACTTGATAAATGAGTGAGGTCTTGCAATATGAGCCAAACATCACATGATCACAACTGAGCCAATGGTTCTTGAAATTTGCTTTGATACACAGGTGCTTTGGATGACAAGCTGTTTCCAGAAAAAATTATGCTCAACGATCGAGGTTTTACTGTATCTGTTAATGACACCAGTGGTGTTTGTAATGGAATGAATGCTTAGCAGATACAGAAAAACATAGTATAGATGAGGTTCCCATTTAAGCCAAACACACCATGGGAATCTATGGCTTAGGAAGCTAGCATGTATCAGATATTTTGATGTATTGCTTGAGTCTCTCGAGGCAATCAACTTCCCTGGGTCCACTGTCCAACTTCTCTGGGTAACTGTTGAGTTAGTGCCACGGCGACAATGTGCTTTACATCCCAAAGCAGATCCAACAAGCCCAGGAACGCTACTGCAAGCTCCTCTAGAAAGAAAACAAAAGCCTTCATCTTCATGGTGCAAAAACATACATATCCTACCGAGAGCTTTGCAAGATGAGCATCTGAACGCTGCTCACAGAATGGCTCGTGCCATGCCTTTCCTCCTGTTAGTATTTTTGCTATCAGAATTCTGGCAGTTGCCAGGCTTTGTTTCTACAAGCAGGTGTTGCCGCCTTGGGTGTTCTGGTGGCCTATTAAGAATGAAGGAACGTGGAAGATCATCCTAGTCCAAAGGGTGGAAGGCCATCTCTGCGGGGACCACTCTTGACAGCTTTGGAGAGAGGAGAGAAACAGCTGAGATTAGGTCCAGAGCTGGAAGAGAATCCAGAAGCTTATACCTGCACTATGGGCTAGGAAATGGGAAAAACTACACTGAAGTGTAATAATGGCATCATCATTGCTTCTTTATTAAGCTGCAAAGCAGTGCCCATGCTTTACGTGTCTGTGTCCAAGATGTATTAGCACACCTCCAAGGCTTTGATGGAGCGATAAGGCTTTATATTCTTATCTGAGAACTGGACATTCCTGGTGGATATTGAGCCTTAACTACCTGCTTCCACTCAACTTCACATTTGTTGCAATTATCAACGTGGAAATCACACACAGTGGTGCTGCGGATGGACTCCCTAACTGTAAGAAACACGGGACTAGTCCCATGTCCTCAATTGCCCGTGTGGACCTGGTCAAGTGAACTCACCTCTCTGGGTCTACGTCTAGGTCCACACAACCTGCAATGTCGGTTAATGTACTACCAGCCCTGTGCCAGCTCTAAAATTCCTGATCATTAGTTTCTAACATAGGAGCTCCTCAGTACTTCCCAGCTCCCTGCTGGCAATCACTGATATGCATGGGACAGAAAGTCCCTTAGAGGGAGGGTCACTGAAGTTACCCGGTACTGAATACCGGATCCTGCAGCGACTTGTCTCAGAGAACGTTGCACAAAGTTCAAGAAGAATTTTAGTGCTTTTATCACCATGCTACCTCTTCTGCCTGAAGATGCTTTTGCCCCAAGAAAGCCTCGTGGTTCATTTCTTCACCTCCTTCAGCTTGTGGTTCAAATGTCACCTTCTGATGAATTCTTTCCTAACCATCCTCTGTTGTTTAAAAGCCGCCCTCTCCTCAGCACTGCCTATTCCTTTCTCAACTTGATTTTTTTGTTTTTCCCTCCCTAGACCCATCACCATCTGATGTACTGCATCAATCAGGAGCCATTCAAGAGACAGAAACCACATAATTCAATTAACAGGAGTGCTTAGTATAAAAGAGTCCTAATCAGGTGCTACAGGATGGAAAAGGCCCCCAAAATAAATAAAAAGCAACTAAGCTTTCACAGAGGCGGTAACGGTAGGAAGCTGCGAGGGCTATGTTTGTGGCTGAACTGTGTCTTCCCCACAATTCACAGGTTGAAGTCCTCAACCCCAGGACTTCAAAATGTGGCTGTATTTGGAGACAGGGCCTTTAAAGGGACAATTAAATTAAATTAGGTCATTGGAGGTGGACCCTAATCCAATATGACTGGTGTCCTTATAAAAAGAGATTAGGACTCAGCTCATGAAGACACGGGGAGAAGACGGCCAACTATGAGCCAGGGAGAGCGGCCTTAGAGGACACAGCCCTGTGTGCATCTTCACCTCCGACTCCCAGCCTTGAGAGCTTGAGAAAATAAGCTTCACTTGTTGAAGGCGCGGCACGTGTTGCAGCGGTGCCGATGGACCAATGCGGTCTGGGAAACAACAGGGAGAGGCTGGAACCATTAAAATCCAGAGGCCCGTAGGAGGGGCTTTCGGAGCTGAAATTCTATCCCCTGAGGAAGGAGCACTGGCTGACTGGGATGGGGGGTCTCTGGGTGGGGGGGTACAGCGAGGCTGGTTCTCGCAGTGTGGAAAACAGAAAGTTGGAATCACTTGAGGCTTCTGGAATCAACTGTTGTTGACAGGTGATGAGCAGTTGGTGGGGTACAGTCAGCAGAAGACAAGAGGCAAATGGGAAGAGGCAGGTGCCTTCTTCCTCCTAACCCTTGCAGTCTCCCTCCGGCGCCCTCTGTTGGCAGAACCTAGCAGAGCAGCCGTTCCAGCTGTCAGGGAGCCTCCACCGCCACAGCCCCACCATCTGAGTGACCATAACTTAATAAACGGTTTCCTCCAACTCTCTTCTCTGTGTCCCCCACTACAGGATAAGCTCTGGAAAGACAGGAATTTTGGTTTGTTTACTTCTGAACCCCAAAGACTTGAGAAGAAACTGGGAGGTTTTAAGTGCCTAATATTGAATGGATGAAAGAATAACTGAATGGATGGATGGATGGATGGATGGACGGATGGATGGATGGATGGATGTCTTCTAAATTTTGGAAGACATTTTGCGGGACAAAAAGCAACATTTTACCAATGCCAAAAGAAAGGGCCAAAGAGGCTAAATCATTTTTGAAACTGAGTAAGGATTATATAGCCACAACGTACTTCTATCAGTCAAATAAAGTATGGGTCATAAGATATAGCAAAATGGATCTTATAGACATTTTGGAGCCTCTGCTCATTGTTTTTATGGGAATTTGTGTTGGTGGTTGAACTTCTGTTTCACGGCAGAAGAATTGGTTGGCAAAGAATGCAAGAATATGTGTGAGGATGTTAGAAGTATTTTGGGTGATGTCTGAAATAATTTTCAGATTTTCTTGCTAAGGTAAGGCTTAGGATGTCCATTTGAAAAAGAGGAATCAAGATAATGGTCAAGTCATTTACCTGCTTGCTGCATTCAACAAATTCGTGTATCTGGTAGGTATCTAAGTATCTACATGTGTATCCAAGTGTGGAGTACCAGATTATGATAATTTCCCTTTAGGCTAATCACATTAGACAAATAAAAACTCTACTATAGCAGTGGCTTTTCTTCCGAGGAAGATTTCTGATTGCAAGTGTCCCTTCTATTTTCTTCTATCTTCTTTTCACTTATCCATTCTCTCCTGATTAATGTATCTATAACATTTCAATTATTAGATATTAATTGAAGACTTCCAGATTTATTGTATCGGGGGAATATCATATTGTATTTTGAGAAAAATAACCTGAACTAACAATGAATGACTTAAGCAAGATAGAGGTTGTTTGCAAAATAGAAATCTGGAAGTGGGTAGTCCAGAGCTGGTGTGGAGCCTTGATGGATTTCTGGGACTCAGGCTCTCTCTCGCGCTCTCTTTTTCTCTCTTTCTCTCTCTCCATCCCTCTCTTATCACCCTTAACAGATGGCTTCCGCTTCCTAATGTGGCTCCCAGAACATGAACCAACATGTTTACGCTGTAGATTGGAGAAGCAGAAAGACAGATGGGCCATAGGATGCAACTAGAGTCAGGTTGCTTTAAACAGCATCTTGGAAAACCACAAAGCTCTGCTTTAATCTCATTGGTCAGACTTTAGTCCCAAGATCACATTCGTTGCAAAGGAGGCTGGAAACGCAATGTTAGCAGTGTGCCACGTTAGAATACGTAAAATCAAGAATTCTGCTACTAAGGAAAAAGACAATGTAGGTGGCAACCAGCAGCATCTGCAACACACAGAGTCATCTATGCGCTGTCTTACTCTGCCGAGTCTTGCATCTATTCTCATTTTCTGGACCTTCAGTTGGCTTGACTGTTAGGATGTTGGAAAAGCAAGAATTTGGAAGGAAAGGGAACAAGAAGCTTCGAGGGCTCAATGCTCAAAAGGCTGAAGAAAATTTATGAAGCCTCTTGAGCTTGGAGTAATGATTAAATTATAGGTAACATTTACGGACCACTTACTGTGGGCCAAGACTTATGCCAAGGTGTTTTATATGTATTTAATACACAAAGGAAACCTGTAAGGCAGTTCTTCTTATCATCATCCCCATTTTACACCTGCAGAGACAGTCCCAGACAGATTTGGTAACTTGTCTGATTTTACACAGCCAGGGATGGTAGAAATGGAGTTTAGTCTGGGGACTCACTGATTCCGAAGGCTGACTTTAACCTCTGTGCTCCTCAGCCCCCCGCAAAGAGGAGGATAAGAGGGAAGCAAGGTCATGGTGGAAAGCTCTACTTGGAAGTGTTTGTATATAGTTCCTTCCTCTAAAGCTTCTGTTCATGGTGGATGGAGCAGCCGTGTTTGCACAGGGACCTGGGCTCTTCAGCAGACCTGATGGGTTCAGAGGGGGCACCACCCTTAAAATGCATCACAACAATTCCTTTTCTTGGAATCTCTAATTGGACTACGGAGGAGTTGAGCTGTTGGGGAACAGACATGGAAGATTTTGTGGAGTGATGGACCCTTCCATTGGAGCATGGCGACAGAAGTCAGCAGACTGCTGAGGCCCCAGCATTGCCCTGAACTCAAAACTAACTCTCTGGCAATAGCTTCTGTGAGTTGTGCCTGGGAACTTGACCTTCCTGGCCTCAATAGCCTCTGTTGGGCTTGCAGTAAACTCTTCTACCCAAGTTCATTTAGGTGTGCTTCTGGTTTTTACAACCAAAAGGACTACAACTATTATAGATAGCTGTATTTAGAATATATTTATATTAGCAGCATAGACTCAGCAGTCAGACATCTCAGGTTCAAAGCCAGCCTCACAACTTACTAGCCATAGGACCTTTGGCAAATTGCTTTATGCCTCAATTTCTTTCTTTTTTTTTTTAAAATGTTTTTTTTACTTATTTCTAGGAGAGAGAGAGAGAGAGACCGCGTGAGCAGGGGAGGGTCAGAGAGAGAGGGAGTCACAGACTGAAACAGGCTCCAGGCTCTGAGCTGGCAGTCAGCACAGAGCCTGACGCGGGGCTCGAATCCACGAACTGCAAGATCATGACCTAAGCGAAAGTCGGACGCTTACCCGACTAAGCCACCCAGGCTCCCCTATGCCTCAATTTCTTGATTCAATTACGCGTGGCACATAGTTAGTACTATATATGTGTGTTTAAGATTATTATTACTCTTTCTGTTTTGTGGGTTTTTCTGTGTTATGTTTTATGAAAAAAATACTGTGCTTCGGATCACAGAACACAAAGCAATTAATAATAATAGTGACTACCATTTATTGATAGCTCATTATAAGCCAGAGATTAACGTTTTATGCAAATTAGTTCATTTTTACTCCCAACGACCTTATGAGATAGACGATATCATGTCCATTTTTCAAATAAGGAATTGAGGCCCAGGGAAAGGAAGTAAATTGCCCATGATCACCAACAGGAGACCAACTTGGGACTCATAACTAGGTCTGGTTCCGAAATCTGTGTCCTTCCCTGTGCGAAGTAGGCTGGGGAAAATTGTCTAGGATCTTTTTATTTCCTCATGAGATATTCCCCAAATTTCTCAAATATCTTGCATTTGGATAGTCCTTTTTTTTTTTTTTGCATTATGAAATTACTTTAACATGAATTACTTCATTTTCTGTTGTATATACCTGAGTTCATTGGCATAAAAAGCATGTAAGTCTTTTGAGTAGATAAGAAAAATTCACTCAGGGCTCAGTTAATATCTATGAGTGTTATTTTCCCCCTTAGCGCTGACCTGTAAATGGCTCATTTTTGTCAGTGTGTTGAGCGCGCAGCTCTCCGGTGATGGGCTATGAATGATGTCTGTGACTGGTGGAGGCAGTGTATGGGTGGGGCAGTGAATGATAGCGGGAAGAGGCAATCAGTGGTTAAACAATAGCTCACCGGCAGCAAAAGAAATCTCCCATGTGCTTCAGAACTCTGCTTTTGTGTGGTAGGAACCATAGGGACAACCAGAAGCTGTCTGGTGTCTTTTAAATCTATCTTGGCGAATTAGTTACTCGATGGCTTTCAAACGCGCGCCAGGGCGGCTTGTAGTTCGATGACTGACAGGCTGGGGAAATCTGGACCTCTATGGAATAATGGTCTAGGCGAAGAGAAAAGAAAATACTCTGATTAGATGTCATTGAAGGCTTTATTTGTACTATTCACAATGCTAAATTATGAGGATACCATCCTGACTTGATCTATTAAAAGGGCTTAAACAGGTCTGGGAATGACAATGCAGGGTCTTATCTGGTTGAGTTTCCAGTGCAGCTGGTTTTCATCCGCACTGGTTTGGGAGTGGGAGGGGCTTAATTTGGTGTCGGGGTTGAGCAGACACAGGTACCATTTCAAAAGCCTTAAGAATACTTCTAGAGTCTTAATAACTCTAGAACTTGCTTATCATTTTCTCTATTGCCAGTTTTTGTTTTCACGTCGCCTTTCATAAACTTAAAACACTTCTTTTTTGGTCAGATGTTAGGGGGAGACGGACAGCAAGACTTAACTAGTTTTATTTCTTGACAACAGGAAATGACAGTAGTAGTCCACACGTTATTACAGATACTCCAATCCGCCATCGGACAGAGATTTTAAGACTAGTAAGGGAATCGCATCAATCTTGTCTTCCTGGACCTGAAAGGTTTTTGCACAACGCAGTATTAGAGATGTTTTCATGGTGTTTCAGCCATCTTTTGCTTCATCATCTTAGCACAGTAACCGTGGTTGTCTGCATCATATTTTTTGTACTTAGCTGCGTAATGATTTCTCCATATGGGCCTTGCTAAATAGCACCCGTGTTCCTCTCCCACTGAAATGGCACTCCTATAGCAAGGATGAAGGCAAAATGCAAAATTATGGAAGGTTTAGAAAGCAATACATAACGATTTGTGTTTCATAAACTTTTAATTAAAAGTATTTTAGTGTTTCTTATATAATACGTTGTATTCCTATGATCATAGGGTATCGGGTAACAAATATACATGAGAATGACTTTTTCTTCAGTATTCAGAGTTTGCAGAGAACTTTTACTTGCTTTCTCAACAATAATCTGTTAGTTATTGGGCTCAATGTATAGAGGAGGAACCTGAGTTCGGTGGGACAAGTCATTCCTCTAAAATCGTGGAGCTGGCTACGAGGCAGAATTCCAACCCAGGTCCTGACTCTAAGTGTCCAGCTCTTGCATTACTGTGTCAGGACAGCAGAACCGGGGCGGGGCAGTCACTCTGACAGGCAGCCACACACCAGCGTCCACCACAACGCTGGCATTTGTCCACCTTCCTACCTAGGAAACCGTGGAGAAGATACTGCTCACTCGGTTTGAAATCGATTGGGAAAAACAAAGAATTTTATTCAAATAAGAGCTCCCATGACTGGTTGTGTGAATCCCCTTCCTTTTAAAGCCTTTTATCTCTCTCGTAAAAATCGCTGTGGATAAGATCTTCTTTCACTTCGTGTTTCCAGCAAAAGTTCACATTTTTATGGGTAAGCCCCTTGGCCATTTCACATGGCTCCTGGTTTCTCCATGAGCACTGCATAGCACCTCCATGGTTACCATCCAGTGGCATGCTTCTAGAAAGAGATAAACCATGAAATTATAGGGTAGAGCTATAATTACCTCTGCTGTCTAAACCACAGTGGAGGATCTTTATGCTACTTCCTTTTGAATGTGATAGAATTGTTATTACCATGTATCGTATAGCATTAGCTAATAAACCCAACTAAGCTACCTAGCGATTCAAGAGAGGTTGCACAAGAGAACCGTGGTGACTTAAAGGGGTGATGAGCGTTTATGAAGTGCGCGGACTGCCTTCACCACCACCGTAACCCATCAGAGTGCCGGTGTTTGTATCCAGGGGATTAGAGCTCTCATAAAAGCCTTAGGGAGAGCCGGGTGCCCTGAGGCCGAGGTTCTGAAACACCTGGAACCTCGGAGCGCCAGCGTGATTGACACTGCCACGTGATGTCACTCAGGCTGTTGTGTTCGCGTGTATTTAGGAAGAGAGCTTAGAACTGAATTTCTGTGTGCACATAAAGGGACTCGGGGAATTTGGGGGAAGAGTAGGAGAGTCTTTATGCTTAAATAGCAGGCGAGCCTGTTAGGCTGGTCACGTCAGGTGACAGACGGGAGAACTGGTCTGGAGAAGTCGGAACGCCTGCTCATCCCACTCACGCTCTGACCTATCACCCAGTGTTTTAGAAATGTCTGGAGCGAATGTTCGGAACATTCTTTCCCTCTGTGTAATGCGCGCTGGAGTTCTGGAATAACAAACAGGTGTCCTTCCAATTATATGCCGTATCTGAATCTGTGAGCCGAGGTACCTTGGTATCAGTCTATCTGTGTATCTTTCTATCTATGTATATGTCTATTTGTGAACCTGTGTATCTCCTTTTATATCTTTATGGGACATGCTGGCACGGATAGGTCCAGATTACTAACTCCAGTCTGGAGTTCATGGATAACGAGAGGAAACTCAAAAAGGGCCCGAGTAGGTTTTGAGCCTGAGGCTTTTTGGCTCTCCAGAAATCCTGCAACTCCCTTCTCAACCCCCAACACTCATGGCTTCCGTGATGTTTCTGGCATTTGTCCCTCCAGGGCTACCATGCCAGCTCAGCCCTCAATTAACTGTCGGCTGGACTCTTCGAACGGGTTCCTAACCAGGTTCCCTGCCCCTCCCTTCTAATCCAACCCCAAGATCTTCCTATCGTCAACCGCACTTCCTATCCCCTGTTCAGGCATTGCCAATAATCCTCCGAAGCTTGGCTGGCTGCTTGAGAGCCCTTGGTGGATTTCCTCCTATGTCCCATCCAGCTCCTTTCTCATCTATGCTCTACTTGGGACCCTTTGCTTAATGGAATGGTGGCTGTTTTTGAGATATTAAATAGCGCCTTCCTTGTTCTGTGCCATTCCTTAAAAAAATATTTTTTTTTTACATTTATTTATTTTTGAGAGACAGAGACAGAGTGTGAGTGGGGGAAGGACAGAGAGAGAGGGAGGGAGACACAGAATCCGAGGCACGCTGTCCGCCCTGAGTTGTCAGCACAGAGCCCGACGTGGGGCTTGAGCCCATGAACTGCGAGATCATGACCCAAGCCAAAGTCAGCTGCTCAATCGATTGAACCACCCAGGCACCCCTGTACATTTCTTATGCTTGTCCTTCTGGTTGAAATGCTTTCCCCTCATCTCAGCATTTCGGCCTATTTGAATGACACTTCTGATGTAAAAAAAATCTTCTTTGATTCCCCCCAAAAGAAATTACCTCGGATGGGCCTTATATTCCCCAACTGATTGTCATTCTGTTGCAATCACGGATTCATTGAATTTTCCGATCCCAGGTATCTCTCAGATGTGGATCCCCCTTAGTGATATGTTTAAAGTGCTAATATGATCATTTGTTACTCTTCTACCTAGAATCAGGCCATAAGAGGCGCGAGCTTGGGTAGATATGTGAAGGGAAGCCATTGCATTAGCCTGAATATTTTTTTTTCATAAAAACACAAATTCTTTTTGTATTGAAAGTAAACCTTTCCACGATTCCTGACTACCTGAAGATTGCAAACCAGCCTCTTTACATGACATGGAAATCCCTTCATGACTGAACTGGGGATGCTGTTAGGAACTCAACTCCCTTATAGGCCAATCTGCAAGACGTACTTGGACTCTTGACATTTGCATTCTCTTTGGTGATGTGAACATTCCCTGACACTGCTGTGCCTTTACACATGCTGTACTTTATCCCTGCCAGCATTCTTTCCAGTGTGGAAAGAGCTCCGTTAGAGTACTTACTGCATGGCTTTGTACTGTTCATTGCTCAAAGTAAATTTTTAGATAGTTCCAAATCTGGGAATCTGGTATTTTTTATTCTGTATCCTGGGCACCTAGATCATGACAAATTGTAGATTTTATTATGATTTGGGTAGGGGTGTGTGGACTACTCAAAAAAATAAATAAAATTATAAAAGTTAGATCTGGAGGAATACGTAGAGATTATTTAACCCTTTTGCTATGCAGCTGAAGAGTCAGAGGGTTCTACAGTCTGCTCACCCTCCAACATAATGTTTTGTAATTAAAGGATTTAGGGTTTTTTTTTTTTTTTGGCTGAATAAATATTATTAATGCGTGGTTGTCTTCATATGGACTTATCTATTTTTATTTAAAGAATTGCTCTTCTGTCCCCTCACTGGCTTGTTTCTGAACAGAAATCTGCTGTTATCTTCATCTTTGATTGTTCTTAAAATACTGAGGTATGGAATGTAACATTTCCTCTGACTGCTTTTAAGATTTTCTCTGCATCACTGGTTTTGAACAATTTGCTTATAACACTCCTCAGTGTGAGCTTCTTCATGTGTCAGGTGCTCGGGATTTGTCGAACTTCCTGGATCGAAGGGTTTATGGTTTTCATGCAATTTTCAATTTCAGCCATTATTGTTTTCTTCAGACAATTTTCTTTGCCCCTCCTCTCTTTTGGAGACTCCAGTTACATGTGTATGTGGCTGCTTGAAATTTTCTCAAAGCTCAGTGAGCTGTTCTTTTTGATTTTCCCTCTGTGCTTCTGTCTGTGTTTCATTATGGATAGTTTTTATCCAAAGCAATGTCTTCAAGTTTATTAATTTTTCTCCTATAACATCTCATCGGTTATTAATCCCATCCAGTGAGTTTTCCATGCCACATATTAATGTCTTCATCTCTAGAACGTGGACCTGAGTCTTTTTAATGCCTTCTGTCTTTCTACTCAACTTTTGAATAGATGGAATATATTTATTATAGTAGTTTTAAAGTCCTTGTCTGCAAATTCTAATATCTGCGTCTGTTCTAGGAATGTTTTGATTGATGGATTGTTCTCTTTAGTATGGATCAAATTTTCTTTCTCTTTCATTTGCCTGGTGTTTTTGATTAGATGCCAAACAGTAAAATTTACATTATTGGGTGCTGGATAGTTTTTTACTTGTATAAGCATTCTTGAACTTTGTTGTAGGATGTAATCGAGTTACTTAGAAACTATTTGATTCTCTGGCCCTTGCCATTAAGATTTGTTAGGTGAATTGGAGCAGTGCTCATTCTATAACTAATTATATCCCACTACTGAGAATAGACCCATTTATTACTCTATCCATTGCCTTGTGAGTCTTCAGGCTTTCCGGTCTGGCTCATGGGAACTATCCTCAACCTTATGTGAGCATTAGGCTCTGTTACCTCTTCTAAATTCTTTTGGATCATTCTTTTCCTGGCATCGGGTTGCTCCATCACATGCATGAGATGACCATGATCTGATACTGTGTCCCTAGAGCAGGACTGTCTTGCTCTCTCCAGAGCCTTCCCTCCATCTCCACAACTCATGGACTATGCCAAGCTCCATCTGAATTGCCCCTCTTTGCACTGTGGCCTGGAAACTCTGAGGGCAGAAATCCGGGGCTTTTAGAAAGCTCATCCTGTTAGCTCGTCATTTTTCAAGGATCACTGCTCCTCATTGTCTGATATACATCATCTTAGGGACCATTCTTTCATATATTTGTATTCATTTTTGGTCTTGGGTTGTTTCAGGGGGGAGGCAAATTTAGTTGCCATTATTTCATCTTGGCTGAGTTAACTTCATATGAAATTATACTTCCCATGGGTCCCCTCTAAAGTGTGACTCTTAGGCTAGAATCAACTCTAATTTCCCAATCTTCTTCATTGTTTTCATCTTTTTTTTTTTTTTTTTACTTTTTTTGGTTTGTTTTCTCCAAGAGTATGATTGCAACTTGCTAGAGCAAAGTGATTCTTCTGAATAATGAGCCAATTGTTTTGCACACATTTTTCACTTTCTCTTTCCCCAAATGTTGTCTTTTTTCACTACAGTTTTAATATTGATCTGCAAATGTCCTTGGCAATGCCTGTGCCGCCATGTTTGCCTCTACTGTGTATTATTTTATTATACGATGTTTTATTGCAGATGTAATCCATGCACAATGTGGGCTAAGAATGTTCAGACCAATTTTAACAAAAGTGACCAGCTTTGGGGAACTAGAAATCCTAGTTCTAATACTCTGTGCTGCTGGATATTGCTACTACTATCCTACCTGTCAGGCAGGACTCATATTGGATTCTTTCTTGTCTCTCTCCATCAACTGAGATATGATATCTAATTATGTCAACTGTATTTCTAGAAAATCCTGTCAACTCTTCTTCCCTGTGCGTTTCCAGTTTCTAGTTTGGGCTCGAATGAAATATCCCTTGGCCGCTCTGATAATCTCTCCTCCCAATTCCTTGTGCTGCCCCAACAAATCCTGAAACATGTATTGAGTGTATTCTTTGTTTCAGGAAGCAGTGATGGCTGGTGTGAGATGAACCAATTGTACTAAAGCAAAGCTTTAATGTCTACCTCCTCCCTGTTCAAATATCCTTCATGGATTCCTCCTTCCATGAGAATATAAGTCAAACTCCTTTGTACAACAGTCACAAGAACTAATACAGCCTACACATTTTGTTCAATAAAAAAGGTTTTTTGTTCTTATATATCAAACATCTCTTTGCTTTGCTAGACTTTGATATAATGTGCATTTATTTTCCCACCTTCAAGTGCTGACTCAAAAGCTTCTTTACCAGAAAGCCTAATTTGATCACCTCAAACTGGGGGTTTATTTTCTCACGGCCCCTCCCGCTTTTTACCTTGTATAATTTTTACTGATGCTCATATCTTACCTCTTTCACAAGACAGTTTGAGGAGAGGGTTGGCCTTGGGCTTATCTTTCTATTTTCTGATGTGTCTTGTACTTAATCATAGGTATTCAATAAAAGCTTGGAGAATGGGTAAGTTAGGACGATGACTCACTTAAATAAATTTTATTAAAACAGTTCTAAACGACCAAAAAAATCTGCCGCCTGTTTGATAGGAAGAAATACAACTATGACCATTTGGGTTGGGCAGGGGAGACTAAGGTCTTGGGATTTTTTTATTTTTGAAGATTTCCTTTAGGATCCATGCAGATTCCTGTATTAGTAACTCAACACTAAGCCTCAATTGGCAAAATATCAAGATGATTAGCGGTACAGTATTAGAGCTCAGTTTTGTGTCCTTCATAAAGTTATCCTTTGGGAACTACCATTTCAAAAGTTGAGCTCAGACTGAAACAGCTTGAAAATAAATGGAGACATTTGGTGGCCCATTGAAATGCAGAGTAGGTTTATTTTTCTTCTAGATAAAAATTATTAGTGGATGCCTTGAGGTCATGGAAGTGGGGAATATTGAAAATATTTTACAAAGCTTGAAATTTCATTTGATAAACTCCCAGCCCTTCCATGTCCTAGCTAGATGACCTTGAGCAAGTAACAATGTAAGCTGCAGTTTTCTCATCTGTAAATGGAAATAATAGCACTCCATGGTGTTACTATAGGAGTAAATTATTTTTTTAAATTTAATTTGAAAGAGAGAGAGAGAGAGAGTGTGTGTGTGTAGGAGGCAGAGGCAGAGAGAGAGGGAGAGAGACAATCCCAAGCAGCCTCCATGTTGTCAGTGCAGAGCCCAATGTGGGCCTTGAATTCATGAACCATGAGATCATGACCTGAGCCAAAATCAAGAGTTGGACACTTAACCGAATGAGCCACTCAGGCGCCCCGACACTTACATATTTATAAAAACTATATAAGTGGTCACTTAAGTGCTGAGAAGGCCTCTTATTTCAAATATATTTCAAACCCTTTCTGGTTGCCACAATGCCTGACACTCCATAGTTACAAATCCATTCTTTTGGGGTAACACATCCGGTCAGAACTATTGATCCCCTTTCAACATGTTATCATTACAAAGAGGGAAACCTTAAGTTCTAGGGCTATGAAGACCTTAGACATGTTTTCTAGGCAGCGAGGGATGAAACAGGAGTGGAGAAAAATGCTAACTGTGCCTGAAGTTAGGAGGGGCCGCTATTTTGGTTGGGAGCACAGGAGCTCTCAGGAGGGCGGGCCACAGTGGCTCAGCGTGGCTAGGGTGGCCAGGGTGTGGGGTCAGAGGCAGGTAGAAGTGAGACACAGCGGCACTGAGAAGGTGTTGGAGGTGCATTGCTGGTGTCAGTCTCATGACACATATATGTCAAATAAAGGTGTTGGATTGGATGCTGCCCAGGACCAGTGCATGCACTAATCCTGCCGGGAGGAATGAGGAGAGCTGGGGTATGTGTGTGATCGCATGCAGGTCTAGACCACAGCTACCCACAAGGTAGAGAGAGCTCCAAGCCCTTAGTTTTGCATACAATTGCCTTCCATGTCTGTGCTCAGGGGTTGAAATCCTGGGCGTCAGACTCCCCAAGATCCCCTCCACCTCTAACATGCTCCGATTCCATAAATGATTTTCAGCATAATATCCTGCACTGTAGATATGCTAAGTTCATCAATTGGAAATTGATGTCTACAACTATTTCTAGCAACCTGAAACCACCAAACGGGTGTATGTGTGAGTGATGTGATAAATTGAGTCAATTACAAACACAAACAAAATTTAGCACTTCTCTCCCTCACTTATCTCTTTATTTCAAGTACCAGAGGTTTTAGGGGCTGAATTGTCTGTGTGAATTGTCCCAGCGTTTCCCTTCAATTTCTGTATGGAGATAACTCAAATTACGGCCAACATTACCATTGCCCCCAATCTCTTTTTGGCTTCAAGATAATAAACATCTCGTAACAACTTAAAAAAAATTGAGATGCCCTTTTCACTTTGACCATACAGATGGGAAAATTGTAAATAACAGATCCTTGACACTCTTCAGAAATAAAATGTGATGAGGAGTTCAGTCGTCTGATTAAATTCTCCCAATAAAATCTCACCTAGCTTATTCTTCCCCCAGGGATAAAGGGCTGTGCACACAATACCCATTATTTTTCTTTTGAACATACTTGTATCTTGTCAAGATGTCATCAATACAAATACTTTGACGTTTTTAGTGCAACGATTGGGAAGCAGGTTGAATTTTTCAATTCTCCCAGCCAATATAAGTCAGTCTGAGATACTTAATTTCTATTTGAGATCCTTCCTTTCTATTATAAACAGATCCCGCAGTGGGAGATAAATTTCATGGTAACAGTTTGGACTTTTTTATGAACCACCTGCAAGTTTTCTGCAAACAACATGTTTTATGGGAGCTCAAGGCAATGTTCACCCATCAAGACCCGACAGCAAGCGGAGGATGGATGGGGCCTTATCTCAGGCACACATGGAACCTTCCTTGTCCCCTGGCCTGACCTCCCTCTGCACTCATTTATGAAAATGATTCATCTTTAAAGAGCTTCCTTGCTCTGCCTGCAGGCTGTAGATCTTTTGCACTGGACTCGTGTAGGCTGAGGTTATAAACTTCAGTGTGTAAGCCATTTGGAGGGGCTTAATTCTGAATATTGGGAGAAGCAAAGAACACAATCCGCGTGTTTCCTTAAAGGAACAGTCCTGGGACTTTTTTCTGCGGAAAGATGCTCCCAAGGGATTTCATAGACAAATTGCATCAGGAGTCAACTTTTATTTAGGTTGTTAAAGTGTCACAGTTCCTGCATTTAAATAGAAGGTCTATTGGGCTTGGCAAGTAGAGCCAGGGTTGGGTGGTGACCGTGAACATGGCGCTCTCCCACCCTCCACGTGGAGACAGAGACTCCGTGCTTTGCATTTCATGTTTGTAGAGGGTACCGTGAAGCATGTTATTTGGGTCAGAACTAGTGGGAATTGCTAGGGTCCTTCAGAATATTTCTTTGAACTGAAAAACCTTGGGAGGTAAGAATAGGAAGTGTAACTGAAGGGAATAAAAATCGGAACAAAAGCAAAGTAGGAAAAGAGAAAAAACCCAGTAAGAATTGGTTCATTCATTCAGGCTCAGCTCATGGGTTGTATAAACCATGGGTTCTTTCCACTGTTCTTGGGAACTGGTTCTCAAATTGGAAATATGGCAAAGCCCCTAAGTAAATCAAGATGCATGGGAGTATGGACTTGAGAGAGAAACTGAAGATAGAAATGGTGATGTAATGGTTTCTAAAAATTCAAGTTTTGGGGTCTCTTGGGTTAAGCATCTGACTCTTGATTTCAGCTCAGGTCATGATCTCAAGGTTCGTGAGATTAAGTCCTGAGCTCTGCCCAGGCAGCCCCTTCCCGCCATGCACTTGTGTGCAAGTGCTTCTTCTCTCTCTCTCTCTCTCAAAATAGATAAACTTTAAAATAAAATAAAATAAAATATTTTGTGAAACATGGTTGAAGTAGAAATGAGATGCCCTTGATCAGGCCTTTTCTGTGAAGGGCCAGATAGTAAGGCTTTAGCCTTTGTAGGCCACGTGACTGCTGTCACAGCTACACAACTCTGCCCTTGTAACTAAAAGCTGACAAAGACGTTATGTAAATGAAGGGGTGTGGCTGTGTTCCAATAAAAGTTTATTTATTATGACATGGGGGAGGTAATGGCCCTCTGGCAGTGGTTTGCCAGCCCCTGTTCTAGTCTACTCCGGTCTATCATTAAAATCCAAGCAGGCCTGTGGCTATTTTTGTATCCCTAGACCAAGGCCAGTGAATAAGGATAGTAATACCTAAAGAATAGCATTTTGCCACCTACAAATACTAGAAATGAGCATAATGAAAGCAAGTATTCTGCCAGATGGTAATTGGCAGTCCTTGGAAAACATTTCTAACGTGAAGTAAGCTTGGTAAATGTGAGCAAGTCTTCTGGAGACTTCTAGTGTTTCAAATGCATTGAGAATGTCTTAAGAGCAGATGTAGGTAGCGATATTTCCCCCAAACTGTCCATAGAATCTTTCTGTATTCATGCCTCTTACCACCTTGGGACACCAGGGTTGCTTGGAATGCAATTAGGCAATATTTCCCAGGAGGGTTTTCCGGTGGGTATGCCTGCCCTACACAGCTGGCCTCAGAGCACCCTTCCAATCTCCAGAAGCCACCGAGGTAAATGTTTTCACATTGTTTTACCCTGATGGCTGGTTTTCTTAGGACAGTTTGCGCTTCCTGGATAGCTAGTCACGTGATCTACTGGCCTACCTGATACTTTGCACAAATAGGAGTAGAAATTAGATATTTATACTCTATTTCCCTCTAAGCTCTACTTAGAGATATCATACACACATACACACACACACACCAAGAGACAAGTCTTCTGAAAATTTCTGATGCTGTGAAGTCCTATTCTTTGACCTTATGTCCTAAAGTCTCACCTTACAGTGAAGTCGCTCATCGTCATGGATAACAGTGATCAAATACCATGGCCTTGCAAATTCATCAAGGAGGACAGCTGTTCTCTGGCATAACGTTGCGTACAATGGAGGGCTGAAAAATTCAGCCCCTCTCTCCTGAGCACCCTTCACATTCATGGCCCAGAGCAAGATGCTATGGAAATCAGTACAATTAATAAGATACTATTCTCACCTTCGAGGAGATTTAAGTTATGCAGGGGCTAAGGGAGTAGAGCAGTTCAGTGGCTTTCAAATTGGGGAACCCTGAAGATCTAGAGAGCTTCTCAAGGACGGGGGGGATTTGAGCTGAATCCTTGAACTCTGCTTTAATCAGAGTAGCTCTGGTGTTATCTATTTTATGTTCTAGAAATGTAACAGACACCGGAATCAGGAAGACACATCTCTTCTACCTACCATGGTGCTACTGAATCTTCTGCTCCCATTTCCTTACACACCACATATGGAAGGCATGCAGGCCTCACAGATTTGCTGTCAGGATTAAATGAATGAATGCACATGAAGTGTCCAGTCCAGTTCCTGGCACATAACCACGTCTTAGTAAAGGGCAGCTAAGATAATAAAGTAGAAGATGATAAAAGTCACAGGCAAATCACAAGGTGCCTCGCATTCCATCTAATGAACAGTTGGACTCCATAGTATTTGTTGAATAAAAGACTGAATGGAAAGAATAAAAACTAAATGAATAAGAGAAGGAATGGGTAACTTGGCCAGAGGGGGATCGCATATGAGTAGAACACCTGACCTGTGCTTTCACCCCAGCTCCTGAGTTTGCGTGGCCTGCTGACCTGAATGGAAGGAAGCCAGCTGTATCTGGACCATTTAGATGCCCCAGAATCTACGAGAGTCATCACTAGTGTGGATAAGACCTAGAGCCCTTACAAAATGTCAGATGATATTATGGAAAGGTTTTCTTAGAGATAAGGAGGAGTGGAGACAAAATGGCAGGGCGGGGGAGAGGGAGAGAGAAATTATAGTTCTAGAATAACATAATGCCAGCTAAATGGAAGAGAATCTTAATTTCACGATTTAATTTTCCTTGTAAACAAGCTCAGTATCTTTTCTATGGATCTTTACTCTGTTATGATAAGTAAGTCTGCAATTATATTTTGCAGGCATCAAATTTCTTCTTGATAGGTTCCCCTAAAATATAATGTAACTTCAGTTTTTAAAAAATTTTTCTTTTTACTGTTTATTTATTTTTGAGAGAAAGAGAGCATGAATGGCAGAGTAGTACCGAGAGAGGGAGACACAGAATCCGAAGCAGGCTCCAGGCTCCGAGCTGTCAGCACAGAGTCCAACTCGGGACTTGAACCCACAGTCAGTGAGATCATGACCTGAGCCAAAGTCAGATGCTTAACCGACTGAGCCGCCCAGGGACCCCCAACTTCAAATATTTTTGAAGTTAGGGACTAAGTTGATCTAAATCTTCAGTCCCCTAAATGTCTAACTGAATGGGATGGCCCTTTTCACTGCATACACTAGAAAAAGTTGTCAAGGTAGTACTATAACACCTGATGATATAGATGGACAGAAGCCAAACTATAGAATGAAGAATGAGGCCCAGGGAGAACAGATGCCCTGCACGGTGTTGCATGCCAGCTATTTTATGGCAGAATTCAGGTTTCATAACACTTGGTCCAGTAAGGGGCACGTGGGGGGCTCAGTTGGTTGAGCGTCTGACTTTGCCTCAGGTCATGATCTCACACTTCATGGGTTTGAGCCTCACATCAGGCTCTGTGCTGACAGCTCAGAGCCTGAAGCCTGCTTGGGATTCCGTGTCTCCCCCTCTGTCTATGCCTCTTCCCCATTTGTGCTCTCTCTCTCTCTCTGTCTCTCTCAGAAATAAATAAATAAACATTAAGAAAAAAATTTAAAAAAATACTTGGTCTCAATAAAATTTTTCACTACGCCACGCTGTCCATCAAAGTTGTGTAGATGCCTATCCTTCCCATGACTTTATTCAACATGTAGGTTAGAAAACTGAGGGCTGTTCCTTCATTCTGCTCTCTCAGTTAAGCAGATACACCTGCAGATTGATTTGTCATGCTCTTACAGTGCGACGTCTAATGACTCAAGGCAACGATATCTCACTGGATACTTCACCAGACCTCTCTTTTCCCCTTGCTCTCCCTCAGACTCTTTGGCTTTTGGCCTGGTCTTTGCTATTACTTTGTACTTCAACCAGAGAAGAAGCAGGGGAAATAAAGAGAGATAAAAATAAAACCAGTAAGTGCAACCATTTGGGACGACAAGTGTGGCGTGAGGGTGTGGGTCACCTGCAGGTGGAGGTTAGTTGTGTTCACCTGTTTGAAGGAAGAGATGCTGAATCTGGGCATGTCACTCTTTGGCTGCAGACCTCTCCAGTGAAGACCTTGACCTTTTCTAAGAAACGTAATCTACCAACTTCTGTGCACTTTCCCGTCATATTCTTTCGGTTGGTATTACCCACAAAGAGATTCTTTATTTCTCCATAATAAATTTTTTAGTAGAATACTTCTTAGGAGGCCCTGTACTATGGAACACACACCCATTCCAGAAGGTAGGATGTTCTGTAATCTGTAATATATTTTGTTCTATTTATTTCTAAGGTATTTACTTCCATGCCTTTGCTATTGTCTTTGAAATGTCCCATGGGCCAAGTTTTTACCTCATTACTGTTTCCGTACATCTGTACAGAGACTTTCTTCTTTGGAATGGTCGATGCCTCGGGACAAAGATGCCGAGCTGTGTAACTGCTGTGTGAGCCAGTGGGAGAATTGATACAGAGTGATAGAAAAACCTGCCCATGCCTTGCTTTTGATAGTGCTTCTGTCTCCCGTCCAGTCTCAGCATTAACGGTGGTGTTCTAGAACTCACCTGGTGCTTTTCACCCTCACAGTCTTTTGCAAATGTTAACTAATTTATCCTTATTACACACCAGCCAGGTAAAAAATACAATCGTGGCAGACTGATGTATTGTGAGACCCACAAGTTCCTACAATATTATATCTTTAGTCCCCTCTATAATATCTCCAAACACAAATCCCTTACAAAGATAATCAAATCTCCAGAGTATTCTTCTTTCAAAACAGATGCTGCCTTTGTTGGTTCCAACTTTAAAGCTCAAAAAAGGAAAAACAAAAACAAAAACAAAAAGCAGGTGCATTTTAGCAAGCCCCAAAACTGAACACCTGAAAAAAATCTGCCCACCGTACTGAGCTGCAGGGCATTGGCATAATTTCTATTTTGCTTTGATAAATTCAAGTGTAATTTACATGAAATATCATTCACCCTCTAAGTGCTGGGCTCTGCGTGAGGTATCACAAGTGAGTTCTGTTGAGTAACCAACATCACAATCAAGATGCAAAGCAAGTCCACCTTCCCCACCGATGCCCCTGACCACTTTTCCGTCGGCCCTCTCTCCTGCCCCCAACTGCTGGCAATGCTGTTCCAATGGTTTTGTCTTGACAAAAACTTAAAATCAGTGGAATCGTAATATGCAGCCTTTTAACTCTGGCTTCTTTCATTTAACATAATGCTTTTGCGTTCATCCATGTTGCTGCATGTATTGGTAGCGTTTTTACCAGCAAGTAGTGTTCCATTGCATGGATACACCACAGTTAGCCTATGTGCCATTCTGCACATGGAGGACATTTGAATGGTTTCTAGTTTCGGTGACTACAAATAAAGCCACCCTAAACATCTGTGTATGAGATTTTGTGTGGATATAAGTTTTTATTTCTCTTGGGTAGGGTTATGCTTAAAAACCCTTTTTTTTTTTAAAGATGGGAAAATAAGAATGGATATAAGCACTTGAAGCAACAGACAGGAGATATATTTAATGGCTCCAGATACTTAAACTCTTTGAGTAAGAATTTCTTTAACTCAGAAGGCACACAGAACAACAACAACAACAACAAAAGTGTGTCTGCTGGTTTCTTCCTCAAACTTGACAAATTAGTCACATTTTTTGTCATTTAAGAAATATTGATTGGGTTGCCTGAGTGGCTCCATTGGTTAAGCATCTGACTTCAGCTAACATCATGATCTTGCAGTTTGTGAGTTCGAGCCCGGCATCGATCTCTTTGCTGTCAGCTCAGAGCCTGGAGCCTGCCTCGGATTCTGTATCTCCCTCTCTGCCCTTCTCTGGCTCATGCTCTCTCTCTCTCTCTCTCTCTCCCTCAAAATAAATGATGAACATTAAAAAAATTAAAAAAAGAAATATTGATTCAATGACTACTAGATGCCAGGCCAATCTTTAAGCAGTGTTCTTGATAATGAAGGAAGAGACAAGGATGTTTCTAAACAAACACAGATACATTTGCTGCCTTTATTTACCAGGATTCTCTATTCCCATTACTCTTTCATAAGGTCTCTGTGTGTGGGGGGGAGGGGAGGGGTGGAGAGAGAGGAGACCTTCTCACAGATCCCCTGTATCCCCCACATGGAATGGGGAGTAGCATTTCTGCTAGATAGTAGATTATAAGATTTATAAATCTTTGTTTACAGCAGGCGTTAATCTCTCTAATTATGCCCCCCAGCTTGGGTAACAGATTATGAACTGATAGCAAAATGGTGGTACACATGTTGGTGGAGTAAGTGAGGATTGGCTGTCTGTTGGTCTAAGAGGGGAGGTCCCTGGTCCTACTAGGAAACTGTATCCCCACCATCTTGTTATACAGTGTGAGATGCTGCTATGAAATATTTATTGTTTTGCATTAGCATCATTGTAATTTTTCAAAATAAAAGATCACCTTATACTGGAAGAGACAGGGTATACTCCAGTGTTACCTTATTCGTGTTAACTAGGAGGGATCAGGCAGCATGAAATCACTTCCAAAGAAGTTGCAGTGAGAAGGTTGGCTTGGAGGTGGCCGTGTGTAGAGGACAGTTCTGTCAACTTCACGTTTTCGCCTAAGATTGATTTCCCGAGGAAAATACAAAGAGGCAGAATCCAGTATCCAGTGATCTCTCTATTCACTCTTTAGAGTTGGATTTTACAACCAAACCAAGAAACCAGTTGGGCCAGTAGGTTCACTGTCAGGTCTTTAATTCACTGAGTAGTTTTGTGTTTCCAGAAAGAAATTGAAAATTAAAATAAAACACTTAATCAACAGAACTGTCCTGCATATACTACTAGCTGGTTTGGGAAGCAGGATAAGCCTTCACCTAACTCATTACTAAACACAATGTACAAAGACTTTGGGAGCACTGGGGTCAGCTCATGATGGAAGGTGGGCATCTGTCTGCTAACGCCGACTGAGGCCTCTGCAAACGCTTTCAACCGAGATGCCTAATTGCTAAAATTATCTGGGCCATGATTATGTGATTCCCTATCAGCACACTTTATAAGTTACAAGTTATTTCTTTCTCATAAAGGGCCAGGATCCTTCTAGCTATTCAAGACCACCGGGGCTAACGTTTGGCTCCGATGATATGGAAACTTCAAAATGATGAGTAAAGCATTTTCTGGGAACCAGAGCTCACTTTTTCCTGATGAATTGGCATGCCCTTCTGAGAACGTACCCCATCAGTCCTCTGAAATAGAGAATCAGATAACCAAGTCATGCTCAGCTGATTTGCCAGCTGATAAATGACGAACTTTACTGGCGCTACCTGCCCACAAGTCTTTTGAGAAGAAAACAGTGAGGCTGAGATAATGAGGCCACGGGACTTCCAGAAGAGTCATGGATTTCCTTGGCCCACACACTGATAGTGGGAACTTCCGTGTTTTTGTTAGCATCCCGTTTGTGCATTTCATCTGTCGCTCTAACGGAAAATGATCAGGGAACGTCACAGAGCCAGAGACACAGTAAACATTCAATAAATATTAGAGAGTGAGGCTCACGGTAGTGATAGCTCTTCTCGGTGGTCTCAGCAATATGCTTCGATGGGCATGACACCCTACTTACCATCCCAAAGTAGCATTCTGAACACCGATGGCCTGATAAGATAAATAAGATAAAAACTGTGTCTGTTCTAATTCAGAGGTTATCTATGAAGGCTTTGCATCTCCCTGCTTTCTTTGTGACCCATGAGCATCGCAAACAGGCATGAAAAAGTCGAAGCCACACGAGTGAAAAGTTGGTAACTGAACAGATGAAGAAGTAGCCAGATGCTAGAAGGGAGTGTGCTCAGGACAAACAGCAAGAATTCTGTGTAGATGAGATTTTGTTTTTCCTAGAATGTTGAAAATATGGAACAATACAGAAGTTTTGCCATTGGGGTTTGTTTGTTTTTTTTTGTGTGTGTGTGTGTTGTGTTTTTCCTGTGGGGGCTGTGTTTGGGATGTGATCGAGGGAAGAGAAGGGGCAGGATATTTAAAAGGCTTTTGAACGTAGAAAATCAGTCAATAGAGAATTGGAGAGGAGGACTCCAGGGGACTGCATTGCTCATTTTCGTATCTGGGGTGGTGATGATGTTGATAGTAGTAGTTGTAATAATAATGATACTAGTAGTAATAAGAGAGAACATTCATTGAGAGTTTACAATGTGCTGAGGAACCGGGTAATTGCTTAGCATACATTCTGTAATTTACCGCGTGGAACAACTAACGCTGTGACATAACTACTGTTAAGAAAAGGCAGAAGCTGGGGCACCTGGGTGGCTTAGTCGGTTAAGCGTCCGACTTTCGCTTAGGTCATGATCTTGCGGTTCATGGGTTCGAGCCCCGCGTCGGGCTCTGTGCTGACTGCCAGCTCAGAGCCTGGAGCCTGTTTCAGAGTCTGTGACTCCCTCTCTCTCTGACCCTCCCCTGCTCACGCTGTCTCTCTCTCTCTGCTAGAAATAAATAAAATATTTTAAAAAAAAAAAAAAGAAAAAAAAAAAGAAAAGGCAGAAGCTGTGACTTATGGTTACGTTAACTGCCCAAGGCCACACGGCTAATGAAGCCTGAACAAGGTTCTGCAGGTGGACTCTGCGGGTTCAAATGGTAGGAAAAGGAATGGTGGAAATAACTTTCAGACGGAAATAAATACTACGTGAACATGGCAGAAAAAAATAACGTGATTCACATTTCCCTCTAAATGTCTTTATTTGAAATTTCTTTGCATCTTTTTGATCAGGGATCAGCAAACCATGACCTATGGGCCAAATCTGGCCTGTCGCTGGTTTTCATATGTCCCATGACCCAAGAATGGTTTATACATATTTAACTGGTTGGGGACAAAAGCAAATCAAAGGAAGCCCATTTCATGACACAGGAAATGGTATGAAATTCAAATATCCTTGTTCCTAAATAAAGATTTATTGAAACACGGCAAAGCCCATTGGTTTAAATAAGTCAAGGGGTGCCTGGATGGCTCATTCGGTTAAGCGTCTGACTTCAGCTCAGGTCATGATCTCATGTCTCATGGGTTCGAGCCCCACGTCGGGCTATCATGCTGACAGCTCAGAGCCTGGAGCCTGCTTCAGATTCTGTGTCTCCCTTTCTCTCTGCCCCTCCCCCACTTGCACTCTGTCTCTCGCTCTCAAAAATAAATTAAAAAAATTTTTTTAATAAATAAGTCAAGAGTTGCTTTCAGTTCATTATGGCAGAATGTGTAAGTGGCAGAAACTATATGGGCTGCTAAGCCTAAAACAGTTACTCTCTGAGTCATCCCAGGAAAAGCCTGCTAACCCTTGCTTTGATTATTCGAGGATGAGGAGTCGCGAACAAGGGCTCTGACTGCAGACCGCTGGGTCTGTACCCTGTCTCCGCACTTGTCATGGAAGGCCTGCTTAAGCTGTTCCCATCTGTATTTGCCTTTGCACAATGGGGAGGTAGGCCAACTCCCCAGAGTGGTAGGAAGGATGCCGAGGTATTTACTCCATGAAGGAGTTTTGAAGGACGCCTGGTACGGTGAGTGCTGTGACAAATGCTAACTATAAGCATCCTTGTCATGCTACTAAATTTTCCTGGGGACAGAGGGTAATCCACCTTCTAACGCCTTGTAGCCCCATCACCAATGAGTTCAGGTAAGGAAAGAGAGCCTCTTTTCACTACATCTCCTTGACCTACAATGTCTCTTCCCTTACTAGAGCCAGAATGGTTTCCAAGGCTCCTCTTGCCTCGGGTCAGAAGCAGGCGGGGCCCAGATAACAAATCCACACCTCTCATCTCTTCAATTACATCTGGCTCTGTCCTCACTGCTGTTGGCCTTGAACTGCATGGCCAATGCAGTTGTTTGGGTGGGTGTGGGAAAATATCTGTGGATTCAGAGACGGAGGCGTGACGCAAGACTTGCTAAGTGTGCTCATGACCCCCAAAGTGTAGGAGGCTTGGGAGGCTTTGCTGGGGCTACAGATGATACCAGCGGTAATGGTCTGTCTGGTGGGTGAGACGGGGGCAGCTGTTTCTATGAGGGGACTTCCAGGGCCTCCATCACCAGCTAGACCATATCAACTCTATTGACTGTCATTTTACTTGAGGGGTTTGTTACTTCACCATCAGAGGGTGGGCATGAGGGGGTCACTGAGTAGGAGGGAGACACTAGGGAGGAAGGGAGGGATGCAGCACCAAGATCTAACTCTGGCTGCTTCCGAGTGTTGCTGGGGGCCAGCTGCCTCTGAGTAAGGGACCAGCAGGTGAAGACGGGAGTACTAGCTGCTGCAGTGCTTTCCTCCTTAGAGCTGCTTAGACACGATCTTTCCAGAGCATTATGGATCTTTGGATCCATAGGGACCTGACAGGACTATTTCAGGATAGGTTATTACCGACTAAGCAGTCACAGTAACTGGACTCCTCGTTATAACAGAGCAGTAGTGGAACATTCTATTCTAGTTTCTTAGTCAGAATGCAACATCTACATTTATCCAGTGTTTTAGTATGTCTTTTGTTTTCATTTTGCTTCTTGGGGAAATACACAAGAATGGAGTTGGAGACCTAGGTTTGCAGGTCTAGCTTCCAACTCAATGACTAACCCTCAAGATGACTATGAGTTGTTGCTTTTTATCCAATTTATTAAACGTATAGTGTAGTAATGATTTCAGGAATAGAGTTTAGTGATTCATCACTTACATGTAATACCCACTGCTCATCCGACATGGACTGTGGCCCTCCTTAATGCCCATCACCCCTTTAGCCCACCCCCCCACCCAACCCCCTTCCAGCAGCCCTCAGTTAGTTCTCTGTAGTTAAGGGTCGCTTATGGTTTGCCTCCTTCTCTGTTCTTATCTTATTTTTGCTTCCCTTCCCCTATGTTTACCTATTTTGTTTCTTAAATTCCACATGAGTGAAATCATAGGACATTTATTTTTCTCTGACTGACTTATTTCACTTAGCATAATATACTCTAGTTCTATCCACATTGTTGCAAATGGCAAGATTTCATTTTTTTGGATCATTANTATATATATATATAAAGATATATATATATATATATAATCTTCTTTATCCATTTGTCAGTCGATGGACATTTGGGCTCTTTCCTAAATTTGGCTATTGTTGATAGCACTGCTATAAACATTGGGGTGCACGTGCACCTTTGAATCAGCATTTTTGTTTCTTTGGACAAATACCTAGTAGTGCAATTGTTGGGTCGTAGGCAGTTAACCCTCTTCTTTCATCTTTAAGGAGAAAAGGGAATGCATTCAGAGGCATTGTGGTTTAATGTGTAGATTCTGGATTTGAATCTGATTTATGCAATTCATATCTTTGTGATCTTAAATAGAAAAATGTACATTTCTGTGTAGTTTCCCCTTCTGTAAAATGACATAGTGGTGGTAGGGCTGACTTTTGAACAACACGGGTTTGAAGGGCACAGATCTACTTTTGGAGTTTTGCTTTTCATTAATACAGTACACTAGAGTATTTTCTCTTATGATTTTCTCAACAATATATTTTCTTAGCTTACTTTATTGTAAGAATACAGTCCAGAATACATACAATGTATAAAATATGTGTTATTCAACCATTCGTGTTATTGGTAAGGCTCCTGGTCAATAATAGGCTATTAAGTTTTGGGGGGAGTCAAAAGTTACACGTGGATTTTCGACTGTGCAGGGCATCAGCACCCCTAACCCTGCATTGTTGAAGGGATAACTGTATCTCCCTCATGAGGCTGTCGAGAGGATTGGGTTAATTTAGATAGTATGTTAAGAATGGTGTTATCAGGCTGTTTATTATCGTTGCATTATTACCTCCCAAGGAATAGCCATTCTGCTTAGCATTAAATATGTTGTTACAATGAATCTCCAAGGCAACCATCTGAGATAGGTATTAGTCCAATAGCTGAAGTCGTGGCTCTGGAGGTGGAATGGTTTGTTTAAAGTCACACGGCTGGGACACCAGAGAGCTGGTCTCCAAACCCAGTTCGATTAACCGCAGAGCCCGTGCACTTTCTGTGAGGATTCATGCACTTCTGAGATTCATCGATTCTCCACCCAGTCTGGGTCTAACAATGCACACTGTGTTAATTCCTTGAATACTGAGTAAGAGAGCACACTTTCCCTTGAATACTTTCATGTAGAGTGTTTGCCTTATGTATTTTTTCATTAAGAAGTTCAAATGTGAAGTCAAACAGAGAGTTTTAAGATTATGTTACAGGACTTTTAGGAGTAAGTTAAAATTTTCGTGTTTCCTACTGCCAGACACTGGGTAGAAAAGTTAGAGACATTTTATTTCTTATCTCTCTCCAGTGAGTGCCAAGCGAGTGAAGCTTATATGAGCTTGTAAACTCAGAGTGAGTGTGTGTGGCCATGTGGAACATTGAATGTTAGTGGAGGTGGGGGTAGGAAAAGGGGAAAATATAATTAATTGTTACCAGAGGGAAAAGTTGAACTGGGTGGAGGTTCAGAATGACTCACCTGGATCTTTGACTCAAGTGACTTAATGAGTTTCTGCAACGCCTTCTGATAAAAGTTTGGCCAAGGAGACGGCATTTTGTTCAGGGTGTAACCTCTCCAGGCCTTGAGTGCTGTTTAGAAGCAGTGTCTGTCATTTTGCAAGATGATGATTCAGAGATTGAAAAGCAAAGGGGGAAAAAAAACTCACCTTAACTGGGTTGCTGATTTAGAGTTCCCTATGGCACAAGCAGTAGTTGATTAACCTATCAAGAATTTAAAAAAATAGAATTTGAAAAACACCCAGGAGTTAAACTGTGTTGGAAAAGTGGGGCAAAACAGCCCAGAAGTCTAAAAAAAGAAGCTCAAAGTTGAGGAAACAACCTTTGTTAGAAATTCATCCAACCCGAACAGCAAAAAAACAGGCGACAGCAATAATGGGCTTGCCTTCCTATGAAAATAATGGATTCAACAAGCATTTGTGAATCCATAATGAGGTGTTTTAAATCACTGTGAATCTAGCTGCACTCGTAATCGCCTATCTGGTGTACTGAACTTGCGAGATATCTCTTGCTATTAATTTTTAAGCGGTTTTAAAATATCTAATTCCATTTGGTAAATGTCCAAAGGAGGAAAATGGGATGGTCCTACTCACCAGAGGTGTCTCTCTAAAATAAAACAATTGTTTTAAGGATTGTCTTGAAAAGCTCTAATGGTTCGTGTTTGCAAAATGCAGACTGGGCTTGTTAGTGTGACAGGCTGATCTTTTAAAAAACTCACCATGCCTCATTTTTTACTTTGTATCTTATCACTTCTTCCTGTGAACTCTATACTCTAATTACGCTGGGATATTTGACCTTCCCATGCCACCATCATTGTTCTCCGGTCTTTTGGCCTTCTGGCACCGAGAGGATAATTCTCAATTTTTCCTACGTGAGAAACTTCAATTTTTCTTCAGGAGGTAGATCTTCAGGTTCCTTCCAAAATAGTCTGTGTTTTGGCTGCATTTCTTCCTGTGCCCATTTAGTAATTTCACAAAACATACTTTTGTGTGGTTACACAGCAGTGTGCAGATATCAAAATTTATTTCTCTAAGACTTAGGGAGTTGCCTTTTTTTTTCTTTCATAAATTAATCACAATAGTTGACCTTGCACATAAATCTCTCTGAGCTTCATTGATACTTTTGTAGGAGACATTTTTATTCTTCCCTCTTTCTTTATTATTTTTTAAAAATATGATTTATTGTCACATTGGCTAACATATAGTGTGTAAGGCGTGCTCTTGGTTTAGGGGGTAGATTCCCGTGATTCCTTGCTTCCATATAACACTCAGTGCTCATCCCAACAAGTGCCCTCCTCAATGCCCATCACCCATTTCTCCTCTCCCCCACCCTCTTCATCAACCCTCACTTTGTTCTCTGTATTTAAGAATCTCATATGGTTTGCCTCCTTCTCTGTTTGAAACTATATTTTTCCCCTTCCCTTCCCCTATGATCTTGTTAAGTTTCTCAAGTTCCACATATGAGTCAAAACGTATGATATCTGTCTTTCTCTGACTGACTTATATCACTCAGCGTAATACCCTCCAGTTCCATCCATGTTGTTGTAAACAGCATGATTTCATTCTTTCTCAATGCCAAGTAGTATCCCATTGTATCCATAAACCACATCTTCCTGATCCATTCATAAGCTGATGGACATTTGGAGTCTTTCCATAATTTGACTATTGTTGAAAGTGCTGCTATAAACATTGGGGTGCATGCATTGGGGTGCTATAAACATAGGTGCCCCTATGAATTAGTACTTGCAGGAGACAGTTTTAAAAACAAAATGACCAGACTGAAGAGTTTTAATACATTCATATCCTTGGTCCTGATGCCAAGTTGTCTTCTAGAAATGTAGGTCTAGTTACATGTCCACCAGTAACACCACAGCACATGTTCCAACAGCTACACCTCCTTCTGGGTCCCATTCTGAAAGAGAAAGAAAGAGAGAGAGAGAGAGAGAGAGAGAGAGAGAAAGAAGGAAGGAAGGAAGGAAGGAAGGAAGGAAGAAGAAAGAAAGAAAGAAAGAAAGAAAGAAAGAAAGAAAGAAAGAGAAAATGAAGGAAGAAAATGAAAGGAAAGAAGGAAGAAAGGAAGAAAGAAGGAAAATGAAAGAAAGAAAACTTCACATTTTGTAAGCAAAAGTGATGTCTGTGCTTCATATATATCTTGCTGGTTTGTACTTAGGCAAAGCTATTTTTCTATAATTAATGGGTATTTGTATTCCTTCTTTCCTGTGTTGGCTTTTCTGGCCACTTGCCGGTTTTCCACTGGACAGCGTACACCAGTCCATTGTAACACTCAAATAAGAAAAAAAATCCATTGAGCTTTTACAAGATCTTAGATGATTTGCATTGATGATCTTTCCTAACAACCCCATGAAGTATTACACCCAATTTAAAGATTGGGACCTTGAAGCACAGAGAGGTTAAATAAGTATGTAGGGTGATCTATTCAGGAAGGGATATAGAAGAAATACAAATCCCAGCAGCCTGACCCAAGAGCCTTCATTCTTTTTTTTTTTTTAATAGTTTATTGTCAAATTAGTTTCCACATAACACTCAGTGCTCATCCCCACAAGTGTCCTCCTCCATGCCCATCCCCCCTCCCCCCACATCCATCAGTCCTCAGTTTTTGTCAGCATTCAAGAGTCTCTCATGGTTTGCTTCTCTCCCTTTCCCCCACCATTTCCGCCCTTCTTCTCCCCCTTGTTCCTCCGTCAAGTTCCTCCTAATCCTCCTATACGTGCAAACATATGATATTTGTCCTTCTCTGCCTGACTTATTTCGCTCAGCATAACACCCTCAAGGTCCATCCATGTTGCTACACATGGCCAGATTTCATTGTTTCTCATTGCCATGGAGTATTCCATGGTATAGATAAACCACATCTTCTTGATCCATTCATCTGTTGATGGACACTTAAAGAGCCTTCACTCTTACCAAACACTCTAAGCGGTGGCACTTAGTGCTTCTTAAAGTCAGGCAACTTGAAATACTATGTATATTTAGTAAAGCTCATCCTTTTTAGGAGTGCAGCTGTATGCACTTGACAGTGTAGACCATGCAATCCCCACCGTGGTCAAGGTACAGAATACTTCTGTCACCCAGCATTTTCCCTTTGGCCTGTCACTGTACCCTACAACCTGGTGACCACCAAGCTGTTTCCTGTTAATATGATTTGGCCTTTCCCAGAAAATGATACAAATGAAGTGATAGAGTATATAGCTTCTTAGCCTGCCTTCTTTCACTCAGCATTTTGCTTTTGAAACTTCCATGTTCTTGAATGTGTCAGTTTATTGCTTTCCGTTGTAACATGGTATTCCATTGTATGCATGTAGCAGTACTTTTTGTTGTGGCTTCTCTTTTATATGTGTAGCCCTCTGGGAGGACAGATTCTGTCCTGTTCCTCTTTATGGTCTTCAGTCTTGACACGGCCCTTGGCATACAGCTCTGGTCCATAGATTTCCATCGTGTGGATGAAGTTGTAAAGGATCATGGTGACAATATGCATTGTCATCAATAGTAAAGTAAATGAAAGTTATGCAGATTTTAGGTATTTTCATTTGCCAATTAACCCAATAAAACAAAGAGACATATTTAAAAAAATTATTGAGGACTGGACTATAGGAGCATGTATATTCATGTATGGCCGCCATTGGTGGCATTTATAAATTGGTTTAACTTTGCTGGCCACAAACCCAGAATGCTGTCATCAGAGCTATACACTTTTCTAGGCCTAGAGCTAGTCATTCAATTGGTAGCCATGTATACAAACGAGAAATTTGGGTAAAGATATTCACAGCAGCCCTGTCTATAAGGCCCTTATATTTTAAACTATCAAAACATCTCCGAATTAGGAAATATGTAAGCTACCATATGTAAGCACGTATAGGAGGATTAGGAGGAACTTAACGGAGGATCGTGGGGGAGAAGAAGATCGTTGGGGGGAAATAGTAGAGGAGAGGGAGGGAGGCAAACCATGAGAGACTCTTGAATGCTGAGAACAAACTGAGGACTGATGGGTGTGGGGGGGAGAGAGGGAAGATGGGCATGGAGGAGGGCACTTATGGGGATGAGCACTAGGTGTTGTATGGAAACCAACTTGACAATAAACTATTTTTTAAAAAAGGAAATATGTAAGCTAGCTACAAAATAACAGCATAAATAAATACTATGTAGGTTAAAAATGAAAATAATATGACCACTGTTCTATCCCAACATATGAAAATAAGGGAAATCAGTATTATTTAAGATCAGTAAGGTTTAGTAATTTTTAAATGTGTAAATACTTCATCTTGTAATTTTAATGTTTATTTATTTTTGAGAGAGAGAGACAGAAAGAGAGAGAGAGAGAGAGAGAGACAGAGCATGAGCATGGGAGGGGAGCAGAGAGAGAGGGAGACACAGAATCCAAAGCAGGCTCCAGGCTATGAGCTGTCAGCACAGAGCCCAACGCAGGGCTCGAACTCATGAACTGCAAGATCACGACCTGAGCCGAAGTTGGATGCTAACTGACTGAGCCACCCAGGTGCCCCTTCATCTTGCAATTTAAAAAATATGTTTATATTCACATACATATACATGTGTATACATTCATATATATATATATATATATATATATACACATATTCACACACACACACACACATGCGCGCGCGCACACACACACATTTTTACCAGCTTACTGGAATAAGCTTACTGGAATATTATTACTAAAGTGAGACCAAAAATTCTCATTGTGGCGGTGACAATTCTGATGTTAATGTAGATAGCTATGTTGGAACAAAAGAACATTTGGAACACAAACCACATCATCTGATATTGTGGTGAAGGCAGTGACTATCTGCATAAAATCAAAAGAACATGGAGTTAACTTTACAGATTTTTCAAGTAGCCTTCTTATCTGCTTACTACCTCTTTTCTCATATATGTGTTTACCTCAGTTACTGGACATTTTGCCTGGAATGGTTTAAGCAAATTAAATATCGATTTTAATAAAAAATAAACAAATAAGACAATGGGGTCCACGTAGTATACTTGGAAAGGTGTGACGCTTGTTTGAATATTTGTTTAATGTATGATTCTAGGTCCTTCGTCCTTGGAAAACTCTGATAGTTTGGTGAATGCCATTCATATTTCCTCTAAGTGGAAAGCAGTGAAATGACACTACCTAAGAATATTCATGCTAATGACACAGTCTGTATGAGTGTAAAGCTAAAATGCTTGATGATCTAGCTCTATCCTTTTCACTCTAGTTATTTCAAAACATGTTTCAAACATTTTAAAGAGATTTCTGTCCACTATGGTATATAGTCCGTTTTGACGGTCATTGATTAGCCATCAGATACATCGTTTGTTTTGGTGATTATTTCTTTTGTAATACACCCTTGTATGGAGCTAGTAGGAATCTTACAAATCCTTCTCCTAATAGGTGAAAAACCTAATGTGTTAAGAATCACTTGTCCAACATAAAAGGGGGAGCCCTGGATTAAGGAGAAAGCACATCTTTGGTCTTAAAAGTCCTGCTTGGCTCTCGGTTGGGCACGTTGCGCTCTACATCCCTGTCAGTGAACACCCCGGTTCCTTGCCCGATGGAAGTATAATGAACAGCCGGTAAGCATTACGTGACAGTGAAAGCAGAAAGATGCGCAGTGTCGCACGATTGACAGAAGCTTGGGTTTGTGAATACTGGGTGGAATGACAGCACAGCCTAAAGAACCTTTAATGGGCAGCATCTGAGTGCTGGTGAATGTAGGGAGTCAGGGAGAATTGAAGGTCTAAGAACAGAGGTGCTCACCCAAGGAGTTCAAAGTTGATGTTGAGAGTGCTATACACACACGCCTCAACAGTCAGTTTTGACAACAACACACCGAAAAGTGGAAATGATACACGTTCATTTAGTAGAAACAGTGAGAAGGAGTGCAGAGTAAGGACTGTCCAGGGCAGATTCACTTAAGAAGATGTCCTGAAATAAACATGATTCCTAATATCCAACAGAGCAGATGAGGTAAACTATTTCAGGATGAAGAAAAGTATGTAGAGAGCAAGGGAGAGTACCTTTTTTTTTTTTTAATTTTCTTTATTGAGAGCATATTATATATCAGACACTATGGATAGGCTCAGGGGACAGAAGTAGCTGAAAGAGCTTAATGAAAGATTGGTCCTGTTCTGAAGGAGGTTTCAAGCTACTGGGTTGTATAGACAAGAAGCAGGCGATTATAGGCCAGCGAGAGAATGCTCAGTAGGGTAAGCAGAGCATGCTACCCAGTCAGTTTTCAGAAGAGAGTTAATAGAGAGATCTTCCAGGCGACATTGACATCTATGTTGAGACTTCAAGAAAGGAGGGGTATGATCTGGGTGGGGGAGGCCGTGCCCGCATGTGAAAGAGTTGGATACATGGTTCATCTTACATTCCCTTGGCGGATGTAAATAGGGAACCAATAAGATCATCACTGGATTGAAAGGGATTGATAGGACTTGGTTTGTGTCTTGAAGGGATTATTCAGGTTACAGAACGGACAATGAGTTGAAGGGACGCAAACATGATCATGGGGAGCACAGTTAGAAGACTGGCGGTAATGTAAACCCTTCGAGAGCTAATCTGGACATGCGGATTCATGGAAGCCTATGAATGGATGAGATGGGAAGGAGACAGATTTAGCAGGAATTAACTGGGAAGGCTTGAGGAAGGGTGAGGACAAGAATGACTTCTCAGTTTTTGGTTTTGGCTACCATGTGGATGGCTGGGCATGTCTTGACATGGACAGCAGAAAGAGTTGCCATTTTCAGAATGGGAAATATGAGAGGGAAGAGATGACAAGCCAGGTTTGGTGTTCTTCATTGTGAGATTCCTATGGGACATCCAAATGGAATGGTCTCAGAGGAAGTTGGCAATGACGAAATGGTAAAGATCTGGACTTCAGCAAATGGCGTGTGGGTCAGAGGGCTGCAAGAATAATATTGGAAGATGGCAGACATATAGAGCCCGATTATAGATTCAGGGATCTGTGTATACTGATGTAGGGTGCCAGGAACTGCGAAGAGGACAGATTGGCATTTTTGGAGTGTTGATTTATATTTATCCCTAAGAATCAGACCTTTAATGGTGCATTAATCAGAAAAGTTTAGGAAGAAGTCATGGTGACCACTGGCCTCAAAACTACTGACTAGAACGAGGAAGGCATCTCATTTTGGTGCTGTCATTTCATTTTACATCAACCACTAGCTTCTAGAAATCCTCCAGCTTTCAACTGTAAAATGAGAACAACAATCTGATCCACAGCACCGTGTAAAGTTGATCACAATATACCTTATTTCAAGTTATTTTTAAAATTTTTTTCAAAAATTTTTAATATTTATTTTTGAAGGAGAGAGAGAGAGACTGAGTGTGAGTGGGGGTGGGGCAGAGAGAGAGGGAGACACAGAATCTAAAGCAGGCTCCAGCCTCTGAGCTGTCAGCACAAAGGCTGATGCAGGACTCAAACTCACGAACTGCAAGATCATGACCTGAACCAAAGTTGGACACTTAACCGACTGAGCCACCCAGGCGTCCCATTGTTTATTTATTTCTGAGACAGCAAGACAGACGAAGCACCAGCAGGGGATGGACAGAGAGAGAAGGAGACACAGAATCTGAAGCAGGCTCCAAGCTCTGAGCCAGACATGGGGCTAGAATTTGTCAACCACAAGATCATGACCTGAGCCAAAGTCGGATGCTGAACTGACTGAGCCAACCAGGCACCCCATTACAATATACCTTAAAACTAACAGCAGTGTTGATAATTTTAGGAATTCTTCACTAAATTTGGTATTGGATTTCTGAACGTAATGCTTCCTTCACCTAACAATGACCATTCATATTTATAAGGTAATTAACTTTGTACAAACACTTCCAAAGACATCACGTGATTTGGCTCTCACAGTGATCTAGTGAAATAGGTAAGAAATCACATGGTGCTCCTCACAAGCTCACTCCTTAATCCTATCACCTATTTTACTGCCCCCCCCTCCTCTCTGGTGACCATTGGTTTGTTCTCTAGTTAAGAGTCTGTTTCTTGTTGGCTTCTCTCTCTCTCTCTTCCCCTCTCTTTGTTTTGTTTCTTAAATTCCACATATAAATGAAATCATATGGTATTTATCTTTCTCCAACTGACCTATTTTGCTTAGCATTATAATCTCTAGCTCCAAACATGTCATTGCAAATAACAAGATTCATTCTTTTTTTATGGTCAAACAATATTCCATTTTACACACACACACACACACACACACACACACACACATTTATATGCACATCTTCTTTATCTACCCATCTATTGATAGACACACAGCTGTTTCCACATCCTGACTATGATAAATAATGCTGCTATAAATATAGGGGTGCATGTATCCCTTAGAATTAGTGTTTTTGTATTTTTCGGGTAAATACCCAGTAGTGCAATTGCTGGATCATAGGGTACTTCTACGCTTAACTTTTTGAGGACTCTGCATACTCTTTTCCAGAGTGGCTGCACCAGTTTGCATTCTTGCCAATAGTGCGGGAGGGTTCCCTCTTCTCCACATCCTCACGAGCAGCTCTTTTCTTTTTTTTTTTTTAATTTATTTATGAGAGAGAGAGAGAGAGAGAGAGAGAGAGAGGGAGCAGGGTGGGTCAGAGAGAGAGGGAGATACAGAATCTGAAGGAGGCTCTAGGCTCTGAGCTAGTCGTCAGCACAGAACCTGATTCTGGGCTCGAACCCACAAACCGTGAGATCATGACCTGAGCTGAAGTTGGACACTTTACTGACTGAGCCACCCAGGCACCCCACCTGTTGTTTCTTGTGTTGTTAATTTTAGCCATTCTGACAGGTATGACATGACATCTCATTGTAGTTTTGGTTTGCGTTTCCTTGATGATGAGTGGTGTTGAGCATCTTTTCATGTACCTGTTGGCCATCTGTACTTCTTTGGAGAAATGTCTGTTCACATTTTCTGCCCATTTCTCAATTGGATTGTTTGTTTGTTTGGTGTTGAGTTGTATACATTCTTTACATATTTTGGATACTAACCCTTTATCAGATGTGTCATTTGCAAATATCTTCTCTTATGCTATAGGCTGCCCTTTTAGTTTGTTTCCTTTGCTGTGCAGAAGCTTTTTACTTAAGAGAGTCATTATTATCCTTCCCATTTGACAGATGAGTAAAATGAAGTTGAGAGATGAAATGACTCGTCCAAGCTAGCTGACCATCTCCTATGTGGCAGATTTGGACATCTATTTCAGGTTTCTGGATGACAGATGTGGTTAGTCATCTTACAACTATCACCTGACAGTCCATTGCTCTCTCTTTGTATTCCAAGCAAAAGATTTAACTGCATCAGTTCACCTATTCAAATTAGCTAGTATAATCAATATCAACCACACGTTAGGCTGGGCATTTCCTAAGCCTATGAACAGACATAAAGACAAATACACAACATCTCTGGGAACAGAAAATCTACGTAAGACACAGGAAATAGAAATACCTGGTCAATTAAAGAATGGTAATAGATATAAAGTGAGAGCAATAATCCAAGAGTGTACAATGTGTGGAGTAGATGATTAGTACTAGAGGGGTTCAGAGAGGAAGTTGTTTGCAAAATCTTCACGGAGCAAGAAGGACTTGAGTTTTGCCAAGAAGAGCATAAAAAAATGAGAGCACCTCAAGCCAGGACTCATGGTGGACAAAGGCAAAGAGGAGGGAGGGTGAAGACACACATGCTGGCGGCAGACCCAGATGGCTGGAATGGGCGTTTATGCAATGACACCATGTTGAAAATCCTGTAGAGGGCGAGTGGGCCAGATGTTGGAGAGCTTTGAAATGTCAGTCTAAAGTGCCCAGGAAAGTTGTGGGGTTTTCTCCTTAATTATTTCATCAGATTAGTTTTAAAAGTAGATAATTAGTTCAGTAAAAGATTTCTGAAATTCCACTGTACAGATCAATTAATGTGGTCAAAGGGATCACTTTTGTTCATTTTCCTAATCACTGCTTGGGAAAACCCTCGGGCTCTGGCAGAGAGTGACTGCATTTAAGCAACAAAAGTTTCATGCAGGATTTATGTGTTATTTTTTAATTGAATTGCTTGGGTTTTCAGAAAGCAATTTACCGAGGATCTTTGGAAACTGTTTTATCTCAGAGGAGGCACACTCTTCAAACTTTTCTTGGGACTTTCCTGAAAATTTCTTTGAGGTTCATTCTCTGACACTCACTGGGGTCAAGGATTAACACGGTGAAAACAGCAACTTTTTCCAACAAGAGAGAGCCAGTGTCAGAAGCTGACCACAAAGTCAGAAAGTTTAGCAAGTCTTTGGCAAAGAGTGAAAGATGATTAGCACACCTGGCAATTTAAGTCACTTGTTTAAAACAAACAAACAAACAAACACCAGTACTTAAGGGAACCACCTCCGAGGCCACTTCTAAATTTTATCAAAACCACTATCAGGAAAAGATGATAAAAATGCCTTATGTTTTCTGATCATACCAGTCTTTATTAATGTCTTACAAATTATATAGCCAGTAGACACCTTTGGGTTATCTTCTGGAGATATCAGTGATGTTACAACATTGAGGACGGCTCACCAGAACAGTGACAAGACGCTAAAAGCTTCTGAGCTGACATAGGATTAGATAATGTTCAACATGTGCCAAAACCTTCCATGCTGATGAGCACTTCTGAGCAGTGAACAGGAAATGCATTATCTGCACTTTTGCACAGGCTCTGACACATGCATTGGGAAAGACGTTCCACGGGCCCAGAGGAGCGTTATGGCTGGTCCTGCTTCTTTGAAAGGACAGTGCTTTCCAGCTGGAAAAATGTTTCACTCTAATGCGATGAGACTGAGTCAGGTGCTACTTTACAAGAAAACTGAGCTAAAGTGGCATCTGTATGTATACATGGCCAATCCTTTTGATTCCAGGGAGAGGTCACTTGTGCTGCTAGAGCACATGCAGATTCTTAAGAAGGATGAACTTCGTGAAATTCAAACATCAGAGTTGGAGCACCTGAGTGGCTCAGTCTGTTAAGTATCTGACTCTTGGTTTCAGCTCAGGTCATGATCTCTCAGTTTGTGAGTTTGAGCCCCGTGTGGGGCTCTGCACTGTCTGCGTGGAGCCTGCTTGGGATTCTCTCTCTCCACACCCTCTCTTTAAATAAATAAATAAACTAAAAAAAAAGAGTAGCCATTTTGAGAGACTGTCCCTTTAAAACACTACTCTCAATTTCTCTTTTAACAAGTCTGGGTCATATAATACAAGATGATAAAAAGATTCTGACTTGAGTTATATAAACTATCTTGCAATTATCCCTGGCAAGCAGTAATTCTGAATGAAGACATTTATTTTTTGATATGTCGATAATATAATGGGTCTTTGTTGGCTCTGGGGATAACTTCTAAGCATATTTTCATGGTATATGACTGAACCATTGTATATAATTCCTGAATTTTGGTGGTTGATTGTGCTTACTCTCAAGACCTCTGTTATTATGCTTCCAAAGGTAGGGTTATGGCACATAACCTGGACAGTAGATGCTACCCTCCCTCCTCTCCTCCCCCCACCCCCCCACCAAGAAATTCACAATAGAGCCAGATTTCGCTTATGAGGTGTCAGTTTGCAACCTCCAATTCAGTGCTATTCTTAAATGACTTACCTGGACACAATTCTTCAGTGGCTGAGATGGGTCAGAAACAAAGACCCTCCAATTCCTAGGTGGAGACTTTTCCCACTGTACCATGTTCTCCATTTTATTCTACATATTTCTTCCCTACCCAACAGATCGACCATATCACATTTTCTTTTCCCCTTAGAAAAATGACATCTATCCATGTTCCACATTGCTTTCACTGTGCTTTCATTGTTTTGTGGGAGTTGCCACCACATTTCTGATGTTGTACATAAAAGGTTGAAAGATCTTGGTGCTTGATTTTAAATGAAAATAACGGAGTCCTAAGAGAAATGAAAATAATTATGGGAAAATGCCTTTGCCTGCCGTCTTCATAATTTTTATTCTAATAATCACCTGACATTAAATCACATGAATGCTTTAATGAAGGAGAGTACAGGTAGGTTAAAAATGCAAATGCCATTTTACTAATTCCACAGTGAATTTTATTATTATTTTGCTGAGTGGAAACTTTTAGTTACCCACTCAACCCTTAGTCCCCTGCTTTCCTTCATAAGGATTCTAATTGTTTATGTGTTTACTCCTCCTTCAGATGACAGTCCCCTGCTTTCCTTCATAAGGATTCTAATTGTTTATGTGTTTACTCCTCCTTCAGATGACAAAGGAGAAGACGACTTTGTTCTCCACTGTGGGAGCAGATCATGCCTGATGTGGGGCCATATGTGCAAGCATTCCTCTGGCTTCTCTTAGTCCAGGGGTGGGTCTATGATTGGAATCTACCCAACAGACTGAGGGAAGGGCTTATACTCAGCGCCTGAGGTAGAGCCTCCTCTCTTCGTCTTACTAGACACAAACAAGGGAGCTCACAGCTCCAATTTCACTGACACCACCTGATGACTATGGGGCTGCCACCCTTAAGATGCAGTGGCTGTTGAGGATGGTAGGCAGGCAAGAGAAAGAAATTTTGTTGACATTCTTGTGGTGTTCATCATACTGTGTCTGGAAGCTTTCACTCTCTGGACTTGCAATCATGTGAAACAATAAGTGTCCTTGTTATTGAAACCTTTTGTGATGGGGCTTTCTAGTCTCCTGTGCTGGAAATACCATAGCAGGTATTCTAGTGGTGCTAGAAGGTGAATCAGGCTTACGTGGGTAGGCTTTGGTGTAGTTGGTGCTGATTACCTGGCCTGATATTCTCTCACCTTGCATCTACCTTCCCACTGGGAAACAAACAAAAAAAAAGAGTCTCAACAGCCCTACCACATCCATCGTGGGTCTGCGGGATGCCCAGTCAGGAGACATGAAAGAGGGCCAGCGAATCTGAGGAGACGTCTAACAATAACCAGTAACATCTTGCCAATAAAGGAAATTATCAGAAACTGATAATCCCCTAGCTTATAAAATGTGAGTAATTTTATGAAAAATTTTTGAGTTTATTATTTTTAGGGGGAGAGAGAGAGAGAGAGAGAGAGAGAAAATGAAATGAGTTGGAGACGGGGAGGGAGAGGGAGACACAGAATCCAAAGCAGGATTCAGGCTCCAAGCTGTCAGCACAGAGCCCAACACAGGGCTTGAACTCATGAACCACGAAATCACTACCTGACCTGATGCTTAACCGACTGAACCACCCAGGCACCCCAAAATGTGAGTAATTTTTAACAGAAATAGTTCTAGAATTAATAGGTGACTTGAACGGTTTACTCAATGTAATTCAAGAATGTTTTAATGACTTGGAGTCATGGTGGGGCACATACTTCATTCTGTGATTGCAATTGTTTACTCTCTTAGCATCAGACTGTTTGCAATCACTCTTGCCTACAAGGTATTTTTCTTTCAACATTCTTTCTCCTTCCTAATTTGGGCATCTAATTTGCTGTAGTCTGAGAAATCAGATAAACATGGTCATCAGAACTGCATGCAAAAGAGGAAGCAAGTGGGCCAGCGTGACCGACCCACAACACGAGAGATGAGCTTTGGAGAATAAGATCAGAGGTGGGGTGCTTGTGGCTGTGGGGACTTGGGGAGTCCAGCTTATTAGCTGCATTCTGTATGATGGCTTTCCTGAAGACGAAAAGAATTCATTAGGTCATCTGTTCTGACCCTCTCCTGCTCTACCCAAGGAACCTGTGACTCAGAGCTAATAACAATGGCTAATATTTATTAGGATTTTTGATGCTCCACACAGCATTTTATATTTATTATCTCATTTGCCCTTCTCTGCCACCCTGTGAACTCTTTTTATTTTTTTAATGTTTTTTATTTAGCTTTGAGAGGATGAGAAAGACAGGTGTAAGTAGGTGAGGTGCAGAGAAAGAGGGAGACAGAATTGGAAGCAGGCTCCAGACTCTGAGCTGTCAGTACAGAGCCCGACGGAGGGGTCAAACTCACAAACTATGAGGTCATGACCCGAGCTGAAGTTGAATTCTTAACCAATTGAGCCACCCAGGTGCCCCTGACTCTTGCAAGAATACAGAGGCATGAGAGGTGAAGTAATTTGCCTGAAGTTACACAACTATTAAGTGGTTGAGAAAGGAGTCAAGTCAACACAACTTGGCCAAGAGGGGCCCTTGAAACCACCATGAGGAGACTTGAAGTGACTTGCCAGAGGTCAATCAGGAAATTGGTGAAGGGTAAGATTAGAGTCCAGGTCTTCTGTTTATCAGCCCAGGATATTGTAAAAAAAAAAAAGTGCCCTGATATCAATTACTATAGTTACACACACACACACACACACACACACACAAACACACACACACACACACACACACGTAGTCATTCTGGCTTACAAACTCTTCCAAAGTTATTTTTCAGATCACCTTTCTTCTTGTTCTTCAGCTCCTCTTCATACAACCCCACAATCATTTTTAATAGGAGCGTAGGATGGGATGGGGTTTGGGGCTGCTTTGAATTCTGCTCTTCTGCAGAATTCTCCTAAGGATAACAATCAGTGAATGTTCGAGAAGAAAACTACCTAGAGAACTCATGCTGGTGTTAGCTTCATAATGAGAGACCCAGATTGGTGTGTAAAAGTCTTTATCAAGCTGCTGAATTTAAATATTTTTGAAGAGGCTGTCTCTAACCAAAAGCCAATCTGTGGCTGATTAAGCCATTCCGGTCTTTCCCAAAGCTTCGGGATTGGAGGTCTCACGAGATGTCACCTTATTTCCGCTGTCAAATTTTACAAAGCAAAGGTTGTATTTCTTTGAGGGTGTCTCCCTTTTCTGAGACTGTCAGCAGTGGCCCGAAGTATCTTCAGCCTTAGGGCATCAAGTTAAATCTTATTTGTAAGAGTGACCGGCAGTTAGCCACTGTTCACGTTTCTCCAGGAGATTTTATTAATAGCTCCGAAGATCTCTTTTGCACAGGACCGTTGTTGCTCTTGACGACAGTTGTTTGTTAAGTTAGCCGCTCTGGAGGTTTCTTTCTGTTGAGTCAGTATTTTACATCTGTGTCATGCCTGAATCTTTACCTTTCATAGAATAGTGTTGTCATTTTGCGCAAGCATTTCTAGGGAAATATTTTGGGGAGTTAAGTTTAGGATGTGTGCGGGACTCACGTCTCAAGTGGGAATATACCCCAGGGATGCGCTCACATACATCATTTCCAAAGTGCTGAGAAGATGGTCCACTCAGTGTAGCTGGTAGTGGTATGAGTCAGGCATAGCCTCCAATGCATCAGAGAACGGGTCCCTGGCTCTTGCACTTAAGGCCCATCTATTCTTCTTCCCTCTCTTTTGCTGACCTTGCTCAGACTAAGCCTGGGTCAAACGTGCATCAGGGGCTGCTCTCTTAAACAGCAACATTGTGCTCTAGAACACATTTGCATTTATTTTTGCATAGCTCCTCCCATAGACATGCATGTGCGCACACACACACGCACACACATACAGATAGGCATAGCATGCAAGCCCACTGAGTCACATCATACAGACATACACACACAGACACAACTGATAAAGAGATACACAGAAATGCACAGACACATATAGGCAGATACACCCTCAGATGACACAAAGATGGACACGTATATTTGGACACAGGCATATACAGACCCATACAAATTCAGGCACACAAATATACAAATAAAGACGAAGACACATGCATGTCTATTCCCTTCCTACTGAAACCTTTCTCTGCTGGTCACATCTACTTAAATGAAAGTTTGATCCCTCTCAATGCGGGAAATAGAAACCCAGATGTATGGATTAGATTAGGTGCAGCCCTTGACATTTGCACTGTAATTAACTTTACACTGTCCATATTGAGGTAGGAGAAACACCCTCTTGGGTTGTCCCTGAGACCCAGGGGCCTCTGTGACCACCAGACAGAAGACTCCAACTCTGTTTTTGAAGCAGAATGGGAAAAGGCCATGAAGCAGAATGGGAGCAATGGGAAAAAGCTAGGCAGTTGGTCTCACCTGGCCTTTTACCATGAAGCCTGGGAGCTGTGGTCCTTCACATGATTTGACATCTGTTCTCCTTCCCTGAAGGGAAAGGAGAGGCAGAGAAAATCAGGCTGAAGAGAAGACTGTGTAGTAGTAGATGTTCCAACGGCTCCCCAAACACATGGAGTTATGTTACCAAATCGTAAATGTATTTGGATGCGCCTTATCTAATTAGAACTACATGGCTGTAACTTTCTTCTTTCAGTCAGCGCGCCTATCCAAGTTTCCATCTTTGTATCTGCTCTAACAGATCTTTCTAAAACAACTTTCACCATCATATATAAGTGCTTCATTGGAAAGCTGATTATTATGTCCAGGAAGTACTGGCTTGTGTATTCACTATTTCCCAATAGGGGTTCTGTTGAGGATATCATTTCACAGCATTGTGGTTTGTTTTGATGGGTGAGTGGGAACATTTATTTGCTTTCTGAAGTGAGAGTAGACACCTAAGTGCAAGGTAGATCTGATAGTGAGGAAGACAGGGAAGCAATCCAATAATCGTTACAAGTAGTAGCTATCACGCATTGATCATCTATCTTGTGTTGGCCTCTGTGCAGGGGCTTTGCTTTGCACGCATTACCTTTATCCTCACAACAACCCTACAAGGTAGGGTACTGTTGCTTCCATTACATGGATGAGGAAGCCCAGTTAAGTGCTTCTTGGATCTGAAACATAGTTACCCATATGTGGCTTAAGGTATAGAAAATCCAGAGTCTCAGAGTTTAATGATGGATTTGGGGCAATCATTCCTCAAGCCCATGTGCCATTTTGTTTCCTGTGACTTTTTTATACTTAGAATTTTTACCTGGACCAGATTTTATGAATGTGCTGACTGCAGTAAAACTATTGAGCAATTGCTCCTGAATTGTTTTCAGCAGAGCTGTAGGAGTTAAGAGTGTAAACCTGGAATCGAGCCTCCTGGATTTCCGTTCTGACTATGTCACTTACCTACTGTGTATGTGACCTTGGGCAAAACAATCAATTTTCTGGGCCCTAAGGTTCTGGTCTATAAAATGGGGGTAATTGGAGCACCCGGGGCACTGAAGTGTGGTGAGGAGTTCACGAGTCGGCCTGGATGAACCTCTCAGGACTGTGCTCGGCATATGGTAAGCAACATGTCACTGTCTGTGGTTATTATCATTTTTATTTCTGGTCACAGTTTTGGCTCCTCATTTCCTTACAAGTTACTGGCATGTCCTTCCTCCAAACATACAGATGAAGAAGGGAAAAAGACATATCTCTTAATACGTGTCTCAATGCATTGAATGCTAAGCTGAGAACTTATCCCAAGCAACACCTTCTTTTTAAAAGGAAAGACTAAAGAAAAAGAGTCTGTGGTCCTAAAGGGCCCCTCAGGCTTAGACACAGCTGATTGGTTATATTATCTGGTTGGACCTTGAGAGTAATAGAGGCAGGAGTGTTCAGGGCCATGGTCTTGCTTTTGTTAAATGGGATGAAGGTTGACTGACTAGAACCTATGGCAATAGGTTAGTCACACTGAGACCTGACTAAGAGACTGATCATAATAAGGTAACAAGAAAAACGAGCAAGACATTTGAATGGCAAGGCTGTGTGGGTGGGAGGCTTGCTGTTGAAGTAACTGATGCTATAACTTTATTGCGCTGTTATTTCAGTCAAGGGAAATATCTGTGACAAGCCAAGACAGGGCTCTGAAACAATACAGGCTTACTGCTCTCTTCTTTCTCTCTCTCCCTTCCTCCCTTCCTTTTTTCCTTCCTTCCTTCCTTTCTTCCCTCCTTCCTTTTCATCTTTCTCTTTCTCTCTCCCCCTTTCTCTCTCTCTTTCACTTTCTCTTTCTCTCCCTTCCTTCTTTTTTCTTTCTTTCTTTCTTTCTTTCTTTCTTTCTTTCTTTCTTTCTTTCTTTCTTTCTTTCTTTCTTCCTTCCTTCCTTCCTTCCTTCCTTCCTTCCTTCCTTCCTTCCTCTACTCCTCCCTTCTTTTCCTCTCTTCTCCTCTCCTCTCCTCTCCATGCCCTTTCTTTCCTCTCAATCTCTTTTTCTCTTCCCATCCTTCCCTTCCTTTCTCTCTCCTTTCGTTATTTTTTTTAGGTGGGGAGTCAGCTCTTCTACATTTGCCATAGCCATGGAAATGACCTTAGTAACCCCCATGCATTGTGGGCAGCTGTGAAAGTATGGGTTTCTATCTGTCACAGGGCTAAAGAGACATTCCTGTCAGTGTCGAATTGTGAAAAATGTATGGTGGATAAAGTATCTGAATACATTAAGTCAATGTTAGAAACAAGTATAGAATTGTGGAGGAAGTTTGGGCGAGAATGGCTAGACATAACAAAGGAACTTAAAAAAAAAATGACGAGTTGAATGCAGTCTTCACTTCTTCATTAACTTTGTTTTTGCGAATCTGCACTGACTTGTTAGGACTACCATTACTGTGATATCAGAAGCGCATACACAGAAAAGCAGAGCGTAATTATTCAGTGTGCTTGTGCTTGGAGATTTGCTCAACACCCCCGCCTTGTCCTTCCGATAGCAGCCGGCAAATCCAGCCTCAAACATTTCGACAGGGAAGGAAAAAGTCAAATCAAGCACACTGAAAACCTAACAAAAAGATAAACACCTTTGAATGTTTGTTTCTGTTGCTACTTCCTCTGCGACGGTGATCTCACCACTCAGCGTTCCACTGGTTAGAGAGTCTCTTCAATGAAGTAATGTAAGTAAGAGACAATGAGATGTGAGGGTAAATCCTTAGCATCAGAAATCATTATTGTCCTGCCTCCAAACTCCCTTAGATCTGTAACCGCTCAGCCTGTGTAATTTATTCCTTTCCCGGCCACATCAGGAGCCTGTGATCTCACTTTTCCAGAAACGCTGAAGGATGTATTTATTGCTATAGTTATACTCGTGTACCTTTCATGTGTCACTTTTTTGGCAAAGATGTCCTCATGTTTACATCTCATCTGCTCACGGAGATTATAAACCCCTTGAGGGCTGGACCATATCTTAGGCTGATTTTTCTCCTTGTGGCTGAATCCTACGTGTACCGGTGGGTTCGTGGTGGGTATTTGATGCCTGACCAATGATAAGCTCAGGCGCCCTGTCACATGTGGGTGTGTACGCAGCAGCAACAGGATGGGCTTTTCCAGGGGCTGTGTGGTGGCCATTTACTGGCCTCTTCTATTGGACACAAAAGAAGCATGAGATGCTGGGTCCTCTGTCTGACTGGACTCTCCCCTGTCTTAGGGATTCGACGTGCCCCTATACGGGACTGTTGGCATTGGGAGCAGTGCCAAGTTTCCTCTGCTGGGAGTTCAGGAGACATTATGCTCTTGTCTGTAAACTCTCCCTGGATTTACAGCATCACACCGGTGGCCTGGCTGCGGTGGGGATGGGGAGATGAGAACAGATGAAGAATAAGTTCCTTGGGTTGCTGTTTGGTCTCACTTCCCACTTTCCTGCAGCCAAATCCAGAGAAATGAGAAAAAAGCAGACACAGTGTGGAGGTTAAACCTTATTTTCACAATGGATCGGGGCTCTCTGGAGGTCTCTAAGTGTTCTCTCTGTCTGTAGGTAAATAAAAAATGGAGAAATAAAAAATGGAGAGGCAGTTACCTCTCCTTTTTTTATCTCCATTTAGAAACAGACCTAAGGTACTACCGTTGACCTCAGCCTATGAATATCATCTGAACCACTTTCCAGACTCTTGCTTTTAATTTTGAAGCCAATCTTTGAGTGGGAGTGTTCAATCACAACATACAGGTAACAAATAAGCAAACAGACAAGGTCGAATTTATCACTGAGTGCTCAGGTCATCTGCTAACAGTTCCAGGTGTCTGATTCCAAAGCAAACATATCACATAGCTATCAGGATCCCCAGAGGCATCTAAGCTAAGTGAAAGGCCAAGCAGTGATCTGGGAAACAGACTGCCGCTGTAGTCAAAGTCACTAAAATTTTTGGAGGTGGATATTTCATTTTGGTACTTTGGCATTAAACTATCCATCATGGTTTTTCCCCTTGTGAGGTTTTATCGACATGAGGATTATTTAATTGGATATACAGATAAAACTAATAATGACAGTAATTACCATTCACTCCCTACTTGCCATCAGGTTGTTCTGGGATACTGACTGGCCTTGCTGGTCTAAAAATCCCTTCAAGATCCTGTGAGCACAGGCAAGTCAGCCAACTGTACCTCAGTTTCTGCATCTGTAATAAGGTGATACAAAGCCATTGATTTATTCGATATTGCTATGTTTTTGATATAAAAAAACAGAGTGTTATTATGATCACTGGGAGTAGCAATTTATTCAGAAGAATTCTCTGTGAAAAATATCTAGAATATTAATTGCAGGGTGAGATGAAACAGTATTTGTCTGCACCCCGCCACTTCAACTTTATGTGTATTTGGTGGGGATGGGGGACTAGAAGGGACATTTGACTTATAAAAGGTATTACCTTGGAGGAGACTGTATTACAGTAAATTTGTAGGAATTGACCCAACTGAACCCATCAGTTTTTTTTTTTCTTCTTCTTTACTTGTTTGTTGTGTAAACTATTGCATTAGGCAGCCTGGAGAACTTTGTATTCTCTACAGAATATCAGAACTTATTAATTATTATGTGGTATAGTTGGCTACAATTTTCTTAATCAAATAGTGAAAAAAGATAATTTTCATATGACATATTTATTGGCATTTCTTGGCTTTGCAATGAATATTACTTTCAGTTCAGAAGTAATAATCCTGAAAAGGAACCACTATATTTTTTGTAATTGCTCTCTTCTATCTCGCTCAAAGCCACATAGTCATACCGGCTTTTATCTTTAGAAGCTGCGTTCTTGGATGTCTACTTGAATATCTGTACAAACACACACAGTGCTTAGGCTCACATCTGCATGATATACGGAATTCACTACATTGGAATAGATTCTCATGAGATGCCAAGGAGCTACTGGATAATTAGATATCATTACATGACTGCATAATTTTCTCTTTCATTTAACATTAGTTAACAGGTTTTTTTTTTTTTTTGGACCACTATCTTTGAGGCTCTTTGCTTACAACTTCTATCCTAGATACTTCCCTAGAGCTTGTGAGACAGCTCTTAAAAGTATTCGCGTGTGTGTGCTTGTGCAAGTTTGAACTGCACACCAGCTCGAGGTGGGTTGTGCTATCTCTAAATCTATACACCAGACCTCAGAAAGTCTCCAAGGAAAGACATCACCGTGCTTCTTGGAGATAAACAATAGAGATTGCTCTCTTTCTTCCTTTTGGGCATTTTGTTATTTCCAGCATTGACTCTATTCAAATTAAGCTGGATTTCCCACACTGGTTTGATCATAAGCAACACCTGCAATGCTTAAAAAATTTTATGTTTTCAGGATTCATTTTTAGAGATTTTGATTCCTTGGGTCTAAGGCAGTGCTCAGGAATGTGTATTTTCAACAAACACCTTGGGAGATTCTTAGACTTCAACAGATTTGAAAAGTGTACCTACTGAATAAAGACCAGAGTAAGAAACGAAGTAGCCATGTGGGATTTAGCTGATTAATTGAGTTAGCTTTAAAAAAATTAGTTTTTAGCCTAAAATAATTTTTAAATAAAAAAAACGAAACAGTCTACACATGCCATAAAATTGGGGGAAAAGATCCTTTCCTTTTGGTCTTTGCGAAATCCTTGGGTTCTTAGAAGACAGACCATGATCATCTCCATCACGGTTACCATCAGCACAACAATCCCAGACTGGCTGTAAAAACACCCACCCGGTTCACTCAGGCACCTGCCTCATGTCCACGTATGTGGCAGGGGTAGACTCCTTGACCACTGTCCATCTCCAGGGACAATATTTGTACTTGGTTTAGCAGGGAGAGCATAGACCCTCTCCGGGAGTGCCCACGGATATGCACAGAGTTTTTACTCAACTCGTGAAGGTGTAGAATTATAATGGCAAAGGGCAGAAATGCCTCTGCCTTTGTGGGTGACCTGGTGCGTCCTGAGCCGCTGTGTTCACTCTTCCTAGCTCTCCCTCTGTTGTGAAATCATGGCTAAGCTCGTTTTTCTTGCCCGAATTCACCATAGCCAACTGAGCCCACGTGCACAGAGACTAAACCGACTTCCTTAAAGCGCGCAAAAAAAAAGTTTACTGGATGTTTTCTCCTCCATTTTCACAATTTTATGAGTCTTTAATAAGCGTTTTCTCAGAGCTTGGCAGTTTCTGAGTGTTTTAAAATCATTTTTACTAGCTACTTCCAAAACACACCTGTGTGGTAAGTCTGTGCTTTCAGCCATGTTTTTACAGGAGGTGTGGGACCAAAAATAAAATGAAAAGAAACAGAATTTCACTCTTATGCTTTGTCCCTGGCTCAAAACCGCAGGGGAAAAAGGGAGGATCTGCCTGCTTATTCATGTTCTGCGTTATATAAGTGGTGGAAGTGATGTGGTTCCAATACACAGGAGCTTTCATTTCATTTTGTTTCCAGAAAGAAAGCCTCCTCGGAAATATGACTTAGAGTAAGTTCAGGAAAGTCAGGTGTCCGACTTATAAGACCGAATGTATTGCTTGAAAACAAAACAGAACTAAAACGATGACAAAACTTTTTAAAAACTGCTATGTAATTCCAGTTACTGAGAATCACTGAGGCCGGGGACTTTGCTGTTCCGACGCATTACTGTAATGATATAATGATGTGTGTATACCTTTTCTTTACACGGAGGGCGTTTAATTTACAGAAAGGTAAGCTTGTGATTAAGATCTAGGAATTTTCCTTAATAACTTTCTGATTCTCCAACCCACTCCTGGAACCACTCCTTTACATTTGGCCTACTCGAACTCTCACAAAAACTAATTATCGCAATTCCAAAATGAGTTCTGAATACTTCATTATTTAACCCTTCTCTAACTCAATAGCCTTCTCTAGTCCCTTAATCCCATCATGTGTTGGGTATTTGAAAATATAACCAGAGGATCCCAAACTGTGAGGAGATGAAGCTGGGAGCACTGAGTTAACAAAGAATATACTCACATAAAGTAACTTCTCTAGTAAAATTTATAAGCTTGTAAATGCATAGCTTTTCTTTTCCCTCCAATCGATACTGAAAAATGAGTTGATAGCAGTTCCTTGCTTATTAAGAAACGTTTCAATATTAAGCAATATTTTGACAAATGGAGAAGACTCGAGTTACACAAAGATTTGTGAAATTGTTTTATTTTCATACGCATATATTTATACTTTATTTTAATCTGCATAACTTTTTTACAAAGTACTAATGCGATTTTCATGACATTGAAAGTTGAATTTATCTCTCTGCCTTAGCTGGACTGAATTTAATGTTCTAATGCATTACCTTTTAAATATACAGTTATAAAACACGCAGTCCAGCAAATAGGAGCCCAAGTCAATGAAAAATCTCCAGGATATGGAATTAATGAAAATGGAAAATATTTATTTATAGTTAATACCTTGTTAATTGAGGGAATTGATTTCCTTTCCAAAGGCACATATAAAAATTCCTCTTTAGGAAAATGTTATTTTTTCTTTTTCTATTCACTGTGAGTCCACAGACCAAAAACACGCAACACATATTTTTTTTGAGAATTATGAAATTATGCACACACATCTAACGGTAAAATATATGACAAAATAGATGAAGCATTTTTTAAAGTTTTTCAATGCAACCACATATACTATTGTATGTGTTAGCATGTTTTTATTTACTTTGTTCTGATAATGTTTTGCTTCTGACTTTAGAAAAACGTTTTATATTTATGCCAAATTATACATTTCAAAATGATGCAGCACAAAGTCCTTCTGTATTTCAGCAATTATTCTATCGAGCAACTTTTGGAGGGGTAGTGTGAGAGAAGATAATTTCATCCAAAGAGGCGAAATATAATAAACTAAATAAATAACTCAATAAACTAAAATGTCTCAGGTTTGGTGAGAATTACAAATGAGCTAGGGGCAGAATCGTTCCACTTTTAGATCAAGTATGTGGCACTGAGATTAATTGTTCTTTTTCACCCGTCTCTGTCGTTTAATTGACGTCGATCTTCACCATTAGTATTGACACATTGACGTTCATACTATACTGTCTTTTCACAGAACTTTCTTTGCCTCTCAGTGGATGGGCCTGAGGGCTGGTGGCCTCTTCGCTTCGCGGCAGAGTGGACTGTACTCTGACAGCTTGTGAATCATGGCTTAGGTTTTGCAACTTTGCAGTTTCTTCTGTGGCAGAACTTTCGAAACTGTCTTTGGCAGCAAACCCTCAACGGCAATATCTCTTTTGTTTCTTTCTATTTAATTAAATGGGAAAAAGAATAAGAAAAAAATGGAAGCCAACCACCTTGTAAGAAATAGATGATTTCACTGGAACTGGGGTTGGCTCACGTAGTATCTTCTAAGCTCTTCATTGTTCGGCAAGGGGAAGGATTTTAGCTGTGAAGTAGTGATTTCTCCAAATATTATGGGACCTAATAGTTAAGTGCACCATCCAGGAAAGACAATGATAGAGATATAATTAGCCATCATTACATCATTGTAGGCAAGTTTACTACACTGCCTAGGAATAAACACATTTCTGTTTTTCAGTATCTTTGAAACTCAGGTCCAGTCTGTGCGAGTCAATTGCTCAGGCAGGTCTTTAGAATGAGTGCTCATTTCCTAGGCCAAAAGGATCAGGCCCGGAGAGTTCATTTACCTGTGGTAATAAGCCTGACGGAACGAATCCAAAATGCTAACCGTGTATCCAAGGAGCACAGAATGGAAGGTGTCAGTGACCAAGCTGGTAGCAGTGATTGAAAACATACATATCAACGCGTTACCCCCGGAAAGAAACACACAGACCCCTTCCAAAAAGTCAATCTCAAGGCATGCACATGCAAACAAAGAGAAACCCAAGACTCACAGTTCATTTGAATTCACAAGGGAAAATTTTCGGGATGAATGTTGCTTTGACGTTGTCTAACTGATGCAGAGGGAAACCAAACCTGTTTTTAATTGCAAAGCCAAATGGTTTATGCATGGGCTCTGCCATGCTTGTGAGAACATGTTGCTTTTACAGCCCCCTCCTCCTCCGTGAGCGCGAGACGAGGCTTGCCAACTCTGTGTTTGAGTACAGTCACATTTAAAATGAGAAGCCTTGCAGGTATTTTTAAGGGGGGGGGGGTCAATCTGTCAGAGATGTCACTATAAGTGGATCTATCTGCCTATCTGTTACCACTTGCTAATTATGGATTTGGGTGATAATTGTCATAAATCTTGCCACGGAACGTGCAGTAAAATGCTTGTTCTGGGGGTAGAGGGTGACGTGTGGAGAGGGATACTGCTAGAATCTAAGGGTTCGTGATCGACAGATCGCAAAGCCTGTGCTGTCGAATCATTTCACTGTTTAATATTCCAATGAATACACATATTGTTGCGTCTGCCAGGCTGCTCCAGGTAACATTGCTGGCATTCCATTATAGGAATGGTGAGCACACACAGAATACAGTCCGGAGAGAAGTTTCTCTCCTTATGGCCAAAAAGGGCCTTCAGGAATATTCTGTCCTTATTAAAGTCATCCTAGAGAGGACTAGGAAAGAAAATAGAATATCTGACTAGCAAAAGAAGGAATTTTCTTGAATTTGTAAGAAGCAGACCACTCACTGCAAAGTTAGATCCTGGAACAGATTTTGAGACAGGTCTGAAATATTCGTTGTTCCAAAGATTATTTAAGGTAAGGATGATAAAAGTCAGAAAAGGAGGCCCAGAAAAGGAGGTTTATAAAGAAAAATCTACTCTCTTCTGCAAAGAATTGGCAGTAACAGAAAGTAGAATCTAAAAATAGTTTTTGCTTCTGTGTCCAGTTCTTGAAGTCATTGCCACCAGCAGCTGCTGACTCATTAACTGCCACCATCACTTTATCTCCTTTCAATCTCGGCTTACTTTACCCTCATCAGCTGTCATCTGTGTGTGCGCGCGCGCACACACACACACACACACACGTAGACACACACATAGCCTGTGGCTTTAAATATTAATTTTATAGTTTGCAACATGAGTCCAGATGTTGAGTTTAAGAAGTCCACTCTGTCATTTGTGAAATAAATTGGTACCTTTTTCTGGTACTTTGTGAAAAACTGTAAGTTTTCTGAGGGACAGTAACCTATTAATCTTCTGTTCTCAAAGTAGGTGCTCACTAAATATTGAGAAAGAAAGGATTCTTCCTAAAAATGCCTTCCTAAACTTCCACTCTGGGAAGTGGAATTTTAAGAGAAAGTGAATCAGGGGACCTTCTGGCCATCAGAGGACCGAGGGTATATCTGGACATTGATGCTTACAACTCTTAATGTACTTAAGCCAGCACCTCTTGGCCTGCTAGAGACCTAAAATAAAGGAATATAGTCCCTACTTATAAGTATCCTATGTTCAGATTCAGACCACAGAGTTTAAGTAATATACGCCAGATTTTTTATTGACATGTAAGTACATTTAACAGAATTCACTGGCCAAGGCTTAGTCGTGACCGGTTCATACAACTCCAGAGCCTAGAGCATTCGAGTCCAGAATTCAAAACAAAATGGTCTTGGGTTACTCACCCCTTTGTCCCCTGCCTACTCTATGTACACAGATTGGTATGACCATGAATAAGAACAGAGTCATGTGCATACCTTCCTTACATCTTCCCCTCAACCTTAGGGTGCCTACTCTTTACTTATTGTCATAGAGTAGAGATATTTATTTCCTTCCTCTTTGTACGAGAAGCATGGTACAGAATCATAGTGCTTAACCTGTTGACTACCTCAGGGAACTGGTGCTTTAGAGCCGTCTCTGCTTTTTGGCGGCTCTTAACTAAACAGTCAGAGGATGGAACGCTGATGGGACACCTAATAATATAAACTTCTGGAAGATAGGAATAGTAATGATAAAATCAGTCATGTATTATGGATCTACAAAATAGATGGCAAATATTATAGGGACAACGTGCGTAAATCACAACTATACTATCTGAGGATACTATTATCACATCTATTTAATAAAATGAGGAAACTGAGGCTCAGAAAATACTTGACTGGTGTGGCTGGAGGCCTGTGCCAGAAGCCAGTCTGGGAACCAGACTCTGGTCTGGAAACCTCTATACTGTTGTTTATGCCTTCCATTTTCCTCTGAGACAGGAGGCGTGACAGACAGAGAGGGGCCGTGAGATGGAGAAAGGGGTTCGCTGGTGGCTGCTAGGGAGAATGTCTTGGGTAGAAGAAGATTATTTGCTCTGTATTTAGTTCAGTGGGATAATGAGAAGACAAGAAAACAGTTCGCTCCTTTACAAGTAGGGACTAGGGAGAAAGGGTTTTATTATGTACGTGGAGGAAGTGGATGAAGGGGGATGAGGAGGTGAACATTGGGAGCAGATGTAATTTGGTTTAACCATGTTTGTGAGTGACGACCATCTGTGTTTGAGGTCTGAACTTGATAAGATGAATGAATGATGCAGGGTCCTTGTCTTCACCATTCAAGAACTACTTATCAGTCCAATGAGGAAGAAAAAATACAGAAGCTAAGCCAACATGGAATAGGAAGTGATCTAGCGAAGCTTACTGAGGACTCTGGGAATATAGAAGAAGGTGATTTAGTCTAGCAAAGGGAATGAGGTAATAGATACGAGGGATCCAGTGGCTCCAAAGCAGTGGGGCTGTAACTGGTCTCGCCTCCCCAAATATTCTAGAACTTTCCTAGGCTATGTGGTGACTCAGGACATATGGGGTGAGTTGAAACAAAAACGGGAGCCTCAGAAACACCCTTGCTCACATGCACATGGGACATGGCAACTAGGGTTGGCCACATCACTTGCAGACTCAGTGCAAAATAAAAATGTGGGCCCTTGCTCAAAAATCAGGAAAAAAAGTGCAATTAAAGGCTTAAAATATAAAGCCCTTTTTCTGCTCTTCCTCTCTCTCTCTTTCTCTGTCTCTCTATCTATGAGGTATGCTGCTTTTTGCAATTTAATGTCATTCTAGGTAAAGAAAACTGAAAAATGTAAACTATTAGCATGAGTTGCACCATTCGTCTTTATATTGTGGGATGCAAGTTTTTGATGCAGATACAAGAGCATTGAACTCGTATGCACAGAAATCACGCAACGCATATGTAGTTTATTCTTATCACAACAGTGGAAATGCTGCACAAAACTCAGTTGTTTTTATTTCACTTCTCGATGCATGCACCTTCTAGCAATGCAGCATGCGTACCTGTGCTCCCCTTGAATCTCTATGAATTCCATGCATCGAGGGTCATGGGGCATCACAAATGCTGTACATGAACGGGGCAAGAAGGCATAGAGGAATAATCTGGGTAGTTCCTCTGCTCACACATATTCTTCATTGTCTCATGGGATTCCACTTACCAAACATCTGTCCAAATATAAAATTCTTAAGAGTTGCAAGACAGTGGCAGCAAAGCATTAAATCAGGCACAGGGTATGGGCTGATTGCACACGTTGCTAGCCCCAAAGCTGGCTTTGCTGTCAACATAATTTCATCTTAGACAACAAAGCAAGGTCAAAAGATCAACCAGGAATTCTCTGCTCTTTGACTCAGGCTGAGAGATCAACCATCCTTCATCTTGCAAAAGTCCAAACCAGGAACATAACCCGATTATTCCAAAGGAAGGACAAATCATTGCCCCAAATTTATCAGCCATGAACTTGAACAGGAGACCAACGGTAAGTGCACACATAGATCTGACCCTCTTGTCCATCCCTAGGTTCTCTGCACCTGAGGCACACATTTTTCCTTATTGTTGGTCATAAAGTAAAGAAAGTTGTTTCTTTTCTGGGAGTTCAGAGGACACAGTAAAGACCCTCAGCAATGATGGAAAGAGATCAAGAAATATGTTACACTACTTACCCCCCTCCCAAAAAAAAACAAAAAACAAACAAACCTAAAACAACCTGCTTGTCTTTGATCTTCTTCCTGTGCTAGACTTCCATCTACCTGGGCAACTCTCCTGGGCAACTTTGGTTTAGTTTCTTCTTGGCCAATCCTTCTTAATTTCATGCCCAGTATACTGTGTGAGCATTAAAACTCTGGTGTTCAAATCAAAGTTGAGAGTTGTTCTTAAAAAGCCCATATTTTTATAGATGTTGCTCACGGTCTTGTAATGAATTTTTCCTAGAATGTTGATCATCCCAGTTTTATTTTTCACCAGCTTCGTATCCTACATCTTGAGAAACAGCAGCGTCTGATCTTGTTAGTAATAATATAATATTTAACAATATGATATTTAATTCTATTTTTAAAATATTTAATTAATATTTATTAAATGCTTATTAGGTACCAGGTGGAGTCCTAAGCATTTTTACATATGTCAACTCATGTGATACAACCATTTCAAGAGGTTGGTATAATTGTTAAAACTGTTTTCAGGGTCAGGGTTCTTCAGGCAGGGTGTGAATCCTGGTTTGGCCATGTATTAGCTGGGAGGCCATGCACAGCTCAACCTCTCTGTGCCTCATTTGTTACACTAAATGAGATAATCCTTAGAGTGTTAGATACTAGTCTTAGTGAGGGTGCATGGGTGACTCAGTTGGTTGAGCATCTGACCTTGGCTCAGGTCATGATCTCACGGTTTGTGGGTTTGAGCCCCTTATCGGGCTCTGTGCTGACAGCTCAGAACTTGGGGTTCTGTGTCTCCTTCTCTCTCTGCCCCTCCCCCATTCATGCTCTGTCTCTCAAAAATAAATACATGTTAAAAAATTTTTAAAAAAAGAATACTATGCTTAGAATACTTAGAACAGTTAGAATATTATGCTTATTTATTAATTTTTTTTTTACTTCTTTTCCTTCAGAGAAGGCTTCCCTTTGAGCAGCTGCGTGCCTTTGGGACAGCTAATTGATCTCTCTGGGCCTGGTTTCCTCATCACTGAAATAGTGATGATGCGATAATGTGGTGCAGATTAGTTGAGGTAATGCATGGGAAAGGTTCGGCACAGTGCTGGATGGGGAGTAAATTCTCGTCGATTATGAGTATTATTAAGGAAGTCCTCCCTCATTCTGACACCTTCACTGATTCTTATTTTTCTTTAAGTTTCTTTGTTTATTTTGAGAGACAGAGAGAGTCAGTAGGGAAGAGCAGAGGGAGGGAGAGAGAGAATCCCAAGCAGGCCCTGCGCCGACAGCACAGAGCCTGACACGGGGCTCGAACTCACGAACTGTGAGATCATAATCTAAGCTGAAATTAAGAGTCAGATGATTAAACGGCTAAGCCAACCAGGCTCCCCACATCGTCACTGATTCTTGAAGAAATAATAATGTTTCTTCTTGTTTCTATTGATATGTGATGGGCAGTTAGCATTGTGTAAGTTTAAGGTGTACAACGTGTTGATTTAATACAAACACATATTGCAATACGATCACCGCCACGGTGTTAGCTAACACCTCTATCGCATCAGATATTTCTTTTTTTGTGTGGTGAAAATAATTAGAACCTACTCTCTTAGCAACTCTGAAGTTTCTAATACAGTATTCTATTGCTGTGCTTGGTTCTTCAGAACTAATCTACTAGTTGCAAGTTTGTACCCTTAATGTTTATTCTTTCATCTTCAAATATCAGTAATACTCTGCATGCAGGACTATGCTTAACATTTTCTTCCTCCTTTCTATTGAGACCCAAGCTCTGTTCAGTTTTTCCTTTCATTGTCTTCCTCCCCCCCTCCACCTTCCGCCTACCATCAGTTCATCCCATTATGCATTAAAAAACATTTTTTAAAAAACTTATTTCTGAGAGAGGGAGAGAGACACAGCATGAACAGGGGAGGGTCAGAGAGAGAGGGAGACACAGAATCCGAAACACGCTCCAGGCTCTGAGCTGGCAGTCAGCACAGAACCCGACATGGGGCTTGAACCCATAACTGTGAGATCATGACCTGAGCCGAAGTCGGACGCTTAACAGACTGAGCCACCAAGGTGCCCCTCCACTTGCATTTTTATATCACATTTTCCTGGTACCTCCCACCACTCCAGTGCGCTGTTTTCTGTTTGGGTCCAAACAATGACATGAGTTTGCAATCAGTAAGTGCCTCTGAGCTTCGCGAGTGTGGCCAGCATTTCAAGAAAGCACCAGACAGGATGCAAAGGATGGAAATTGGATGCAGAAGAAGAAATTCAAAATATCAAAGTGCATGATGGATGGTTGGATGGTGATGATAGGTTTTAAGCTTCCTGCCTTTAACTGAGATTTCCTGCTCATTTGGGGATGCATGAAATACAATGGTGACCACTCACATTGGTTTACCACCTCCTTCCTTCCTCATACCTGCTACTTCCTTCTCTTCTTCAAGTTAAGCCCTCTCTCCCTTCTATAAAATGGGAAAAAAAGGAAGCCTTATTAGGTAATTTCTTGAATTATATTTTGAGATTGAAACTTTGTGTATTTAACCAAGGTCTAAGCCAAGGGTTAAGTCTCTAGAATACTGTTACTAATCAAAAATTAATAACTAATAATTAAATAATTAATAAGTTAAAAAATGCAACTATTTCCATTCTATTTGAGGCTACTTACTCAGTTTTCTTTGGAGTAAAATGGTAAAATAACACTTCATTGTGGAATGTGATTAAAATGAATTAATTTAGGTCTATGAAGGAAATTAAATTCATGTGGACTACGTAAAAGCTACTGTGAGTAAAACCATCACCATATTTTACAACTTGAAACATAATTCTTCCTTCAAACAGACTAATGCACAGCTTTATTCCAGATCACTGGCTTTAATCACAGATCTCCTCTGGCTTCATCTTCGACCTGCCTCCTTGCCATCCCAAGGTCTCATGTGCCCAGACTTTGCCAGCAATGGACTTGTCGGTCATCTGATTGAAATATAGAGATGAACTTTTTCCACATCTCACATTTATCTAATGAAGAAAATAAGTATCACGTTCATTACAAGTGAATATTTAGAATTGACAAGCGGCCTCCTGAGACTGATATTTACAACTTTTATGGAAAACTTATATTCAAAATACATCAGCAGCTATAAAACATTTATGACGTGGCAGAGATCCCTGTTAGGAAGCAAAGGATCTTGGTGTAGGTACAGTTCAGCCAATATCCAATTACATGAGCTTGTGTTGACCAGTCTCTTTGCCTGTGAAATGGGAAGAATGATATTGCCTCCAATAACTTTACTGGGACAGGATGGCAACCCAAGAACATAAAGTACATGCGTGTCGGGGGAAACTTTTGCAACTCACAAATCTGTAAGCCCGTGACAAGTATTATCGGGATCCCCACTGTAATCTAAATAGAGCAAGCAAATGAAAACGAGTTGAATGTTCCTGAGATGGTTACTGCTGGATTCTTTCTTAATGGTTCCTGTGAAGGGAGAGGCCTATAAGTGAATTCCCAAGTTATCTCAAACAAAATCTAACTTGCTCTTCTTTACATAATACAAATTCCATTTGGTTGTTAGTTTGTTCTTTCCAGAAGGGACATTTAATCTAATTGGCCATTTGAGAGTTAGGATTCTTCCCCAGAGAGCAGAGCAGACCTCTTCTTATCTCTAGAACTCGAGTTTGCATAAAAATAGCTGGAGTCCAGCTGCCGGACGGCCTTTCTTGTACCCCCGAAGGACAGCCGTCTCCGTCTGAGTCCGTCATCCAGCAGAAGGACCACCCTGGGGCATGGGGTGGACACTTGATACTCAGGAAATCTGTTGATATCCAAGATTTGGAAACTTCAATCTCAAAGAGCCTTGCACGAGGACCAGAAGGATCTTAATGATGTTCTCGCTTAACTTTTTAAAAACATATTCTTATGAAAGGTATTGAAGACAGAGTGGGTAGTTATGTCAGCCATGAAAATGTATAAAAATCATGTGGTTTTTAAGCAAAGTGATTTTTTAAGTGGGTTTTAGGGCAGAAGAGAGGACAGGATTCACTGAATTCAACAAAAGCAGTGCTGACAAGATAATTTTAGTTTATATGCACTGACCATGAATTTGGGGCAGATGACCTCCACACTCACCAACAGAAAGGTGAAATAAGTACAGCTGGTCTATGAAAATGGACAATCTCTCCAGCCAGGAAAAACTGAGAAGTTTAAGGGACAATGAATATAATTCATGATATTGAATGTGTCACTTCTTCCTGGGCTCCTTTCATCCTGCCTATGTGTGCAAAGCAATTTAATGAAAAACTCTGTCCCCCAAAACATTTCACCTGAAATGGCTCAGTGAGGGAAGTATGGTAACTTTTACATTGTTGTCATTATTGTGGTTGGCATTGTGCATCTAGATAGTGATTTGGGTTCTTAGACTTTCACTGCTGAGTCTGGTGATAGAAATGACTGCTGAGAAGGGGTGTGTGTGCCTGAATCATTAAGGAATTCAGTTTTTTTTTTTTTTCCGAAGTTACCACCCAAATAAAAGACACAAGGCTGTTCCATTGGGTCTTAAAGGTGATCGTGACCTCTTTGGCTTAAAGCTTATATAACCAGCAGGCATCATCTGGTATAAAGATATATGGTATAATAATAATAATAATAATAATAATTTAATAGCTGAATACTGCTTTATAGTCTTCTGTGCTTTCATATATATTATTTGATCTTCAAATAATGTGTTGATTGGTTAGGTAATAACTTTATTTTACAGTTGAGAGATCAAGCTTGGAAAACTTGAATGACTTTCTGAATGTCAAAGAGCTAATATGTGGCAGATCTTACGATTTCAAATTCATGTTTTTCCTATCACTTTGCTGTTCTGACCTCTTGTGCCTTATCTTTGGGCCATTGTCTTTTTTTATGTTTATTTATTTTTGAGAGAGACACAGAGTGCGAGCAGGGAGGAGCAGAGAGAGAGACACAGAATTGGAAGCAGGCTCCAGGCTCTGTGCTGTCAGCCCAGAGCCCAACGCGGGGCTTGCACCCACAAACAGTGAGATCATGACCTGAGCCGAAGTCAGACGCTTAACCGACTGAGCCACCCAGGAGTCTCTGGGCCTTTGTCTTGATTGCCAATCCCCTGACCCTTCGCCTCCCCCCCAGTTGTATTGACATGCAGCAACAAGTTTAAGGTATACAGCATGATGGCTGGACTTGCCTATATTGTGAATGATTACCGTGGTAAGTTTAGTTAGCGTCCGTCATCTCATATAGATCCAATACACAGAAAAAGAAAAGAAAAAAATTTTCTCCTTGTGATGAGGACTCATAGGATCTACTTTCTTAACAAGTTCGCCGTATGTCACCCAGCAGTGTTGGCTGTGGTCACCGTGCCCTACAGTCCGTCCCCAGGATGAGTTTATTTATCTTATAACTGGAAGTTTGTGCTTTTTGATCATCGTCTTCCAACTTCCCCTTCCCCTCAAACTCCTGCTTCTGGGAACCACACATCTGTTCTCTTTTTCTATGAGCTTGTTGTTGTTTTTTAGGTTCCATACATAAGTGAGGTCATACAGTACTATCTTTCTCTGTCTGACTTATTTCACTTGGCATGGTGTCTTCAAGGTCTATCCATGTTGTTGCAAACGGCAAGATTTCCGTTTTAGATAGCTGATGTATGTATGCACTGCAACGTTTTTATTCACCCAGCAATACACACAGGTTATTTCCATGACTTGCCTATTAATAAATAATGCTGCTATAAACATGGGCAGGGGAGGGCAGATAGTTTTTAGAGTTAGTCTTTTCTTTTTTTTTTTTTTTTTTGGGTAAATTCCCAGAAGGAAATTTCTAGATCGTAGGGTAGCTCTACTTTTGATATTTTGAGAAACTTCGCACTGTTTTCTACACACAGTGGCTGCCCCAATTTATATCCCCACCAACAGTGCACAAGGTTCCCTTTTCTCCATGTTGTCATTAATGTTCATTATCTCTTGTCTTTTTGATGGTGATTGATGGCCAGTGCTCATCTGAATCCCAAACTGGACTTCTAACATTATTCTCTTTTATCTCATCCTTTTCAGTCACCCACTCCATCAAGCCCTCTCTCCCATCTCTTACTTTCCAGGCCCTACTACCAAACCTACTGAAATTGTCCTTAAAAAGAAAAAAAATCCTAGTGGGCCCTGTTGATCACCTCATCTCTAAACATGGCTCGCAAACTTCTTTATTACCTTGAGTTTCCATTCAATCTATCTCATTCACCTGCCCCTTCCAGATATTGAGCAAGGGAAGAAAACGCGGATTAGAACGGGTGGGCAGATATTGTAAGTGCAAATAGATGTCATGAGACAGAACGAGAAGGGGACATTTTGGGCTAAAATGATTGTGTCACCAGCTGAGGCAGCTGGGACAAGGAAGACCAGCAGACCACGTGACGCAGACCAAACAGATGATGTCAGGGCATTGATTCGCAGAGATTTCACTCGGGAACCAATATTGGCAGTGGTGGTAAGTGGTGGGGGTTATAACACTTCTCGGGGTACTATTATAGACTTGGGATTTTAATTCACATGTAACACACTTTCTTTAGCAGAAAGATAGGGCACTTGCCGAGCATTTATCTGTTTGCTGGTCCATTTGTTTTATGCCGAGTAATCCTATGCAGAGACGCTCTTTTGACTCCAGAACTCCAGATATATTCGTGGCAGTTCATCTGCAAACATATCCTTTATTACACATGCATCTTTCTTAAAAACATAATTTATCTTATGTTTTAACTGTAAAAATTCCAAATGATCCTAGGCCCCACCATAAGGCTTCTCGCCAGTTCTGTTCTCCCGGGCTGATGTTAAACCATTGACAAGCGCTGTCTGGGTGCCTCTGCCCAGTCAGCTGTGCACCCACTGAATAGTTGTGTGGTTTAGATTAGATCTCCCCAGTTTGTTGATGAGAATGTCAGGTAGGACAGAATCAAAGGCTTACAGAAGTCTAGAGAGATTACATCTATTGCATCCTTTTTATCTACAAGGCCTGTCACTCTATCATAGAAGGAAATTAAATTGGTCTGGCATGATTTGCTCCTCTAAAAGCCATGTTGGTTGCTACCCAGTCTGTTATGCTCTTCTAGGTGATTGCAAATTGATCATTTTGATGATTTATCTTAGTAACTTTCCAGGCACTGTGTTTTTGGCTGACCAATATTTCTTTTTCCTTCTTTTAAAGATGGACATTACACTTACCCTTTTTTCTACTTTAAGAAGACACATGTTTAATCTTTTTAGCATAGCTGATTGAAGTCTGACAACATATTCTAAAACATTCATTTACATATTGTTACAATCTCTCATCTGTGTAATTTTCAACAACTGACTAGTGGTTCAGAATATATTCATTCACTCCTTCTATCTCTGTATTTAGTCACTTAGTGTTTATTGAGAGTCTAGGATCTGTAAAAGCAGTAAGTACACAGACAATGAATTCATAAGCCTCTTGAGAAATTTATAGTCAAGCGCAGGAGACTTACAGGGAAAGAGATGATTAAAATATAGTCCTGAACGCACTGAATTGGGGGCAAGTGAGATGGAATGGTACAGTCATCATTTACTCCAATAAATCAGGGAAGCTTCCTGGAGGAGGTGAGGTCTATACTGAGTTCTCAGAGCTGAGCAGGAGTTTGTAGGTGTTAAGACAGGGAGAGTGATGGGCTGAGACAGCACAGTGGAGAGGAAAAGTGTCTGGGCAGAAGGACTAGAAAATACACGCTACGGCTCTGGAGATGCAATGAGTGTGGGAGTGCGTAGCATGTAAGCCACGAGGCCGTTGACTTTCTGGGTCTAGGCATTGGGGAAGCAGGAGTGTAATGCAGTCAGAGACCACGGCCTTGGCAGCTATGAAGATCCTGTATGGCAACAAAATAACCTTGGATTCCTCTGGAGTGCAACCAAGAACCTCATTCAGCTATATTTTTTTCTTGAATTCTCCTCATTTTTGAAATTTACTTATTTATTTATTTGTTTATTAATGTTTATTTATTTTTGAGAGAGAGAGTGAGCAAGAGTAGGGGAGGGACAGAGAGACAGAGGGGCACAGAATCTGAGGCAGGCTCCAGGCTCTGAGCTGTCAGCACAGAGCCCGATGTGGGGCTCGAAGCCACAAACTGCTAGATCATGATCTGAGCCAAAGTCAGTTGCTTAACTGACTGAGCCACCCATGCGCCCTTGAATTCCCATCATTTTAATAATGTGGATTGTCTTAAGTATCAAAAAGAGATAGAAAAGGATTCAGGATAAAAATCTTACTCCTAAAGTACCTTGCAAACTACTCAAAGAGTGAGGACTTAAAAACAGAAAACAAATTACGATATAGGTAGTTTAGGTAAGGAGAGAAATAAATCTCTCAGAAGAGAGTTACTGGGAGTTCAGAGACAGCAATGTTGAGATGGGATTTATCTGTTTTATTTAAATCAAGGACGCAGTAAGAAGCATCTCTGGCCTCAATTATTTGGGAAGATTACAAACAACATGCTCTCAAATCATAAATGATACTTATATTCCTACAATTGTTCACTACCAGTCACACACTTGGTTTGCCAGTATTCTTACTGCTATAGTAACAATTGAAAATGAAACAAAACAAAACAAAGGCAAGTGGAAAAAGTGTTACTCTTTTTGATAATGATAACTTGAATATTTCAAACCAACTCCCCTGCTGAGAAAAAACAGACTAGTTGGGAAAAGAAAAGTTTTAACAGTCTATTCAAATACACGGAGAGAAGACAAGAGATGAGTAGCTAGCTGAACCAAGATTTAGAAAACGATGCAGGTTTAGGGTAAAAACCTCAACATTTGGGGCTGTTTTTAATTGTACCGTTTTTCCCTTTTTATCTTCCAAATATGGAAAGAGTAAGTGCCATTTCTGACAGTCTTGCAGAGCTAAGGAAGAGGTAGCAATGAGCAAGAGTCCCTCAAGCAATGGACACCTGTGAACGACTCTTGCTCTAGTTGAGACCCTGAGGGTTGCATTCTGGGAATACGGGTGAATCAGGAGTATGTCCTACAAACAGAAAAAGTCCAGTTTTGTACCATTTCAATCCCTAACATTAAGCAGACTTTCCTGGAGTATTACTACTTCCAGGTAACTTACAGACTCAAACAAATAGATCCTTTCTACAAAAAGATAATATTGATTTTGGTCTTAAATTATTTCTAGAATAAATTGAACATGAAAGGATAAAATGACATGAAGGAAAAACAGCAGAAGTTTCAGATCACAGAAATGCACCCATCCATGGGAGCTTCAGATACTGGAATATTCAAACATAGACGTTAAAGGAGTTATACTTCTTATGTTTAAAGAGAGAAAAGATAATTCATGGGTTGACTGGGAGTCTCAGTTGGTTGAGTATCCAACTCTAGATTTTGATCAAGATCCAAGTCATGATCCCAGGGTTGTGGGATCGAGCCCACAAGTCATGGAGCCTGCTTGGATTCTCTTTCTTCTCTCCCTCTGCCCCTCTATCCTACTTGTGTTCTCTCTCTCTAAAAAGAAAATAAAAAATGATGATAATCATTTTAAAGAGATAGAAGGTAATTGAGAATTTTGTTAGAGAATGGGAAGTGTAACAAGAATTCAAATAAAGGCTCTAGAACGTTTTCATATGTGATTTTAATAGCATATCATATTTTGCTTATATAGTGGATAAGAAACAGCTGAGAAAAGATAAAGGATCATGATGCAAATTTAATTAGCCTTATGAACTCCATGCAGACTAACTAAGAAGAAAATCACACTAAGAAAACTCACACCTCAGCCAGAGGAGGGGAAAAAGAAACAGATTGCATTTAAAGGAATAACTATTAGACTGGCAACTGAGTTCTCAATAGGAAAATAAATCAGAAGACAATAGAATAACATATTTAAAATGGGGAAAAATAACTGGCAACCCAAACATTTATACTCAGTGAAAATATCATTCAGGAATAAAACATATTTTCAGACAAAAACCAAGATAATTCATCATCAGTAGAACAGTAGTATAGATATACTAAAGATTATTCTCCAACTAGGTGGAAAATTATTCTAAAATGAAAGTCAGAAATTTGGTAAGAAATAAAAGAATTTAGGAAAAGATGAGCAAATGTGAGGATATATTCAATATTGGTTGATTAAAATCATAATAATGTCTTATAAATGTTAAAGTATATATAGAATGAAGACATGTGATAGTAATGGTGTATTAATTATGGAAGTGATCAAGTTAAAATGTTTAAAGATATTTGCATTGTCTAGAAAGAATTCTGAAAATGCCAATTATATTAGAGTTAGCTAAGTCCATGCAAAATAGAATTTCTATTATAACCACTAGAAAATACATAAAAGAGAATGTAACTAGGTGAACCTAAAGGCATGGCAATAGAAACTATAAAAAATAAAACACAGAGAACAAAGCCTGGGGAAAAAGTAAATGGAAGATCAATAGTCACTGGAAAAGTTAAAAGAGGCTAATATATATGTAATTTAAGGCTTCTGTAAAGGAGAAGAAAGGGAGGGGCAGAAAAATATTAGAAAAAATAATGGTTAAAATTTTTTTCTAATTTGATGAAAATGGTAAACCCGGAAATAGAAGGAAGTGCAATAAACTCCAATTATAAAAACATGAGGAAAAAAGCCAAAAGAGATAAAACGAAATCATAAAAAGTACCAAATTAATTCAAAAGAAGGCAGAGAGAATAAAGAATAGCTAAGACAAACAGAAAACAAATAAAAAATATGAAACCTAATCCCAATATAACAATAAATACATTAAATGTAAATGGTGTAAATGCCTTAATTAAAAGACAGAGATGATAAAACTGGAATAAAAAGGCAGGCCAAACTATATTCTGCCCACAAGAAGCCAACTTTTAATATAAAGACACAAATAGGTTAAAAGTAAAATAATGGAAAAAGGTAGTTAGTGCTAAAATGAATCAGAAAAAAAGTCAGAATAGTTATATAAATATCAGAAAAAGTAAATTTTGGAGGAAAGAATAAAAATTAAATAGGTCAATTCTTAATGATAAAGGGGCCAATTAATGAAGAGGACATAAAATTTTAAACATTTGTGCACCTGTTGACAGGGCTTCAAATTATATAAAGTAAAACCTGATAGGCTTGCAAAGAGAAATACATAGATTCATAAATATGGTCAGAGGTTTCAATGATTGATAGAAAGTAGACAGAAAATCGGTAAGAATTATATTGACTTGAACAACACTATCAACCAATTAATTTATATTCAAAGAAACACTTTCAATCAACCCAGTTAACAGTTTCAGAAAATTCCATCAAGAAGCAAAAATCACATATTTTTTCCCCCCAGGGATCATAGAACATTTTCCAGATAGACCATATCATGAGGATAAAAATAAATTTCAAGAAGTGTAAAATGATTAAAGTGGTATAAAGAGTATTCAGTGACTACACTGAAACTAAATAAGAAACCAACAGAAAGATTTTTGGAAAATTCTTAGGTGTTTGGAAATGAAAGAATATATTCTTCAATAACTCATGGGTCAAATAAGAAATACAAATAAATAGAAAATATTTTGAATTGAGTTAAAATGAAAACACAAGATTTAACAATTTGTGTGACACAGCCAAAGCAGAACTTAGAAGAAAATGTATATCAGTGAGTACAAATTAGAAAAGAGGAAAGAACAAAAATTAACGACCTTGACTTCTAACTTAAGAAATGAGAAGAGAAAGGGTAAATGAAACTCCAAGTAAGCTCAAGGCAAGCAATAAATCAAAGAAATAGGAAATAGAAAAACAATAGAGCAAAATCAATAAAACCAAAAGCAAGTTCCTGGAGAAGATCAATAAAACTTATAAAAGCCTCTATTGATATCAGTTAGGAAATAAGAGAAAACCCAAATTATCAATATCAGAAATGAGAAAAACGACATCCTTTTAGTTTGTGCATGTATTAAAAGAAAAATATGGGAGCATTATGAAGCATCGTAAGTTATTAAATTTGAAAACTTGAAAGTAAGGGACAATTCTTGAAAGACATAAATTACCAAAGCTCCCTTAGGAAGAAATGTATAATCTGCATATGTTTTTTTAATCAATTAAAGAAATTCAGTTGCAATTAAAAAACCTTTATCATTCAACATCATACTTATGATAAAACACTGAATGTTTATTCTCTTACAGATTAGGAACAAAATGAGGACTTTGACTTTGACCACTCTGATTCAATATGATTGTAGGGAAGGTTTTAGATAATGTAATAGGCAAGAAAAGGAAAAGTCATCCAGTATGGAAAGAAAGAAGTAAAACTGAGTTAATTTACACACATGTTCCTCTATGTACAAATCCTGTTTACAAAAAAAGCTACTAAAAATAATTGGTGCATTTAGTAAGGTTGCATAGTATATGATCAGTACATAACAATCAATTATATTACTCAATACTGGTGATGATCAACTAGAAATTGAAATAAAAATATGGTTTATAACAATATAAAATTACAAAAAATAAAATACTTGAGGATACTGAAAACCACAAAATATTGGTGAAATAAATTAAAGGTCAATAGTAACTCAAAATGGATCATAGACCTAAATGTAAAAATCTAAACTCATAAAAATTCTAAAAGAAAAAATAGAACAAAAGTTTCATCATCTAGTATATTCGTTTGCTTGGGCTGCTATAAAAATATACTGCAGAATAGGTGGCTTAAACAACAGACATTTATTTTCCACCTTTCTGAAGGCTGGCAGATCCAAGGTCAAGGTGTTGGCTGATTCAGTTTCTGGCAAGAGCTCTCTTTTTGGCCTGTAGATGCCACCTTCTCATTGTATCCTCTCATGGTAGGGAGCTTGCAGGTTCTTTGGTATCTCTTCTCATAAGAAAACTAATCATTTTGGATCAGGGCCAAGAAGGGCCCCTTCTCTTGTACTCAGATTTAACCTTAATTACCTCCTTATAATCTCTATCTCCAAATATAGTTATGTTTGGGTGTTGGGGCTTCAATATATGAATGGAGTGGGGCATAATTCAGTCCATAGCACCTGGGGCTAAGCAAAGATTTCTTAGACACAATGCCAAAAGCATGATTCATAAAAGAAAAAAAAATTGATCAATTATAACCCATCAAAATTAAAACTTTCTGCTCTTTGAAAGAAACTATTAAGAGAATGGAAAACAAGCCACAGAGAGGAAGGAAGTTCAAGTCATGTATTTTTTAAGAGTTTATATTCAGACTAAAGATCTTTCACAATTCAGTAATAAGAAAGGAAGCCTTTCAATAAAAAAAATGATTTGAATATACACTTCCCAAAGAAGATATGCAAAGGGAAACAGATATATGAAAAGACATTCTACACCATTAATTATTAAGGAATTGCAAATTAAAACCTCAATTAGATAAGACTACACACTTATTAGAATGGTTATGATTAAAAAGATTGGTGTGTATGTGGAGCAATTGGAAGTCTCATGCATTGCTTGTAGAATAATGGAAATGATTCTGATATGGAAACTGGTTTAATGATTTTCATATGTGGACCATACCCTCCATCCATTTCACTTACAGGTAACTATGCATGAAAAATGAAAGCATATGCCCTTACAAAGACTTGTACACAAATGTTCTTAGTAACTCAAGTGCCCATCAACAGGTAAATAGATAAAGAAATTGTGGTATATCCACACAATGCAATATTCCTCATTAACATAATGGATGATTATCAATACATAAGACAACATGAATGAATATCAAAACAATAATGGTGAGTGAATGAAGCCAGATTTTAAAAAGTATATACTGTATAAACCCATTAATAGTACAATTCTAAGAAAACCCAGAAATGAACCCACAAATATATGGTCAATTAATCTTTGACAAAGCAGGAGAGAATATCCAATGGGAAAAAGACAGTCTAGTCTCTTCAATAAGTGGTGTTAGGAACACTGGACAGCAACATGCAAAAGAATGAAACTGGACCACTTTCTTACACCATACACAAAAATAAATTCCAAATGGATTAAAGACATAAATGTGAGACCTGAAATCATACAAATCCTACAGGAGAACATAGGTAGTATACTCTTTGACATCAGCCATAGCAACTTCTTTCTAGATTTGTCTCCTGAGACAAGAGAAACAAAAGCAAAAATAAACTATTGGACTTCATCAAAATAAAAATCTGCATAGTGAAGGGAACAATGAACAAAACTAAAAGGCAGCATATGGAATGGGAGAAGATATTTGCAAATGTCATATCTGAGAAAGGGTTAGTGTCCAAAATAAATAAAGAACTTATTAAACTCAACACCCCCCAAAAAAAATCCTATTAAAAATGGACAGAAGACATGACTAGACATTTTTCTAAAGATGACATCCAGATGGCCAACAGACACATGAGAAGATGGTCAACATCACTCATCATCAGGAAAATACAAATCAAAACCATGATGAGATACCACCTCACACCCATCAGAATGACTAAAATGAACTACACAGGAAACAACAGATGTTGCTGAGGATGTGGAGAAGGGGGAACCTTCTTGCACTGTTGGTGGGAATGCAAACTGGTGCAGTCACTCTGGAAAACAGTGTGGACTTTCCTCAGAAAGTTAAAAATAGAACAACTCCATGATCCAGCAATTGCACTACTAGGTATTTACTCAAAGAATAGAAAAATATGAATTCAAAGGGATACATGCACCCTGATGTTTATAGCAACACTATCTACGGTAAGCAAATTATGGAAACAATACACATGCCCATTGACTAATGAATGGATACAGACGATGTGGTATGTATACAATGAAATATTACTAAGTGATAAAAAAAGAATTAAGTCTTGCCATTTGCCATGATGTGGGTAGAAGTAGACAGTGTTAAGTGAAATAAGTCTGTCAGAGAAGGACAAATACCATATGATTTCACTCATGTGGAATTTAAGAAACAAAATAAATGAGCAGAGGGGGTAGAAAAGAGAGAGAGAGCCAAACCAAGAAACAGAATCTTAACTCCAGAAAACAAACTGATGATTGATGGTTACCAGAGGGAAGGTGGTCAGGGGGATGGGTGAAATAGGTAATGGAGATTAAGGAGTGAGCTTGTTATGATGAGCACCAAGTGCTATATGGATGTGTTGAATCACTGTATTCTATACCTGAAACTAATATTACGCAGTATGTTAACTAACTAGAATTTAAATAAAAACTAAAAAAATAATAAAATTCTAGAAAATGCAAACTAAAATGCAAAAAGCAAATCTGTGCTTAAATAGGGACTGGAGGTCATGGGGGAAGGGGTAAGATAGTTACAAAAGAGAACAAGGCACCTTTTGGGAGTGATGGTATGCTCACTCTATTAATATTGTGATGGTGTCTCTTAGTGGTATATACACGTCAATACTTATCATATTGTACATTTAAAATAGGTACAGTTTAGTGTATGTGAATTAAAGCTGTTAAAGTTAATTTGTGTTTACGTGTATAAGAAACAATGTAGAATTTTAAAAAATATAAAGTTTATAATAGCATTAATAACATGAAATATATCAATATGAATCTGACAAAATATGTGTAACCTTCCCTCACTGGAAACCAAAACAGTATCGAGAAAAATTAAAGGCCTAAATAAATGGAGCAACGTACCACTGAAAGAACTGAATATTGTAAAAAAATGTCGACTCTTTCCAATTCCAATCAACCACAAACTGTGTGTGTATGATTCTAAAACAATTATTAAAATGAAAGAAAGACCGATAGTAGAATTATTTAAAGAAGAAGTAGATGAGAAGATTTGCTGTAATAAATATCAGCACATTTATAAAGGCATAGTAATTAAGAGTGTAATTTGTCACAAGGGTATGGGAATGAAATTAGAGAGCTCAGAGGTAGAAATATGATTGTACACCTGTTTTTGACAATGTCAAACTGTAGAGCAGTGGGGGCAAAGCATGTTTCCTTTTTTATTCCATTTATTTACTTATTTATTAATGTTTTCTTTATTTCTGAGAGAGAGAGAGAGAGAGAGAGGCAGCGTGAGCAAGGGCAGGTCAGAGAGAGGGAGACACAGAATCCGAAACAGGCTCCAGGCTCTGAGCTAGCTGTCAGCACAGAGCCCAATGCAGGGCTCGAACCCACAAACCGTGAGATCGTGACCTGAGCCGAAGTTGGACGCTTAACTGACTGAGCCACCCAGGCGCCCCTATTTATTTATTTATATTGAAAGAGAGAGTGGGGAAGGGACAGGGAGAGAGAGAATCCCGAGCAGGCTCTACACTGTCAGCTTGGGGCTTGAACTCACAAACCATGAGATCATGATCTGAGCCAAAATCAAGAGTCAGATGCTTAACTGACGGAGGCACTCAAGTGCCCTGAAAGGTGTTTTGTTTTGTTTTGTTTCTTTCAACAAGTGGGACTGGGTCAGTTAATTAGTAATAGGGCAAAAAAATTACTTTTGACTCCCATCTTTTACCATGTGCAAAAAGTTACTCCAGGTGGATTGTACTGAGCTATAACATCTGGGAGATCATACAGGGAAATATTTTCAATGACATATAAAGATTTTCTAAACAGTATATAAAAGCTACTAGCCATAAAGGAAACAACTGAAAATTTAAATGCACTACATTTAATAACTTCTCTTCATCAAAAGACACAACTCAGTAAAAATGCAAGCCACAGAACAGGAAGAGATTTTGCAGCATGTATAACTAACATAATGCCCTTACTAGTTCAATGCATAATAAACTCCAACAAATCATGTATGTAAGAGACATAGAATCCACACAAAATAGGCAAAAGACTTTAACTGGCACTTCTTAAAAAAGGATATCCAACTGTCCAGTAAATTTATAAAAGGTGTTCAACCTCATTAGGAATCAGGAAAATGTTCACTGAAACCACAATGGTATAACCTGATTTATTTACCAGAATGGCTACTATTTAAAAACCTGAGATTACCAAGTGTTGGCAAAGACTGGAACATTGCGTGTGCGAGTGAAAACTGGTACAAGCATCTTAGAGACACTTTGGCATTATCTATTAAAATTAGGCATTCACATTTACTACAACCTGAAATTCCACTTGTTGGTATATACTTGGCGAAAAGTGTGAATAGTCATGAACAAGGAAGCTCATTTCTGGATTTTGTTTACTTGTTAAAAACCAAAACCAATTTCAGAACTGACGCATATCCAGTGGAGTTTATAAAGCTTATGAAAATAAATGAATTAAAACTGCTTGGAAACAGTTGAATGTGACAAATGTAATGTTGATCAAAAGGAGCTGGCCTCTAAAAAATGCTTACTGTATGATCCTATATACATAAAATTCAACAAATAGGCAAAATTTGAGCAAACGATTTAAGGATGTATGCATAGTTAGTAAGGGCAAGAGATTGCTATAAAAGGGGTATTGTTTCCATTAGGGGACAGCAAGTGTTTTGAACTGGAGATGGTAGAAAGCAGCTTCCAAAGTTCTAGCAATGTCTTCCTTCTCGAAAATTGAAGATTTTACGTGGGTTTTTAATTTATGGTAATTCGTTGAGGTATATTTATATATTTGTATTTTTCTATATTTCTGGTATGTTTTGCAACTTTCAAAGCTTATTTATTTATTTAGAGAGAGTGGGGAAGGGTAGAGAGAGAGCGAGAGAGAGTGAGAGAGAGAATCCCAGGCAGGCTCTGCATCTTCAATCCAGAGCCCAATGTAGGGCTTGAACTCACCAACCATGAGATCATGGTCTGAGCTGAAGTCCACGCGGGCCCTCCTGCATTTTTTTTTCTTCTTTCTTTCTTTTTTTTTTGTTTTTGAGGAAGAAAGAAAGGCTGTGGAAATCAAGGGTATCTTAAGTGGAAGTGACCTCTGTGCTTAATTTCTAAGTAAGCCCTAACCTTTCTTCTTCCTACACTAGCTGTTTGCTTTTACTTCCACCTGAAATATTACATGTAATTTCACCAATTACAGCTTCATTCTGGCTTATGAAGCACTTTTGTAAAAATGCAAGTAACTCGGGTAGTGAGGGGCTGTCATTACAAATCTCTTGTTTCCAGATCCTAGAATTTTGTCTAACAAGTCGGTAATGTTCATTTTCATCTTACAGGTTGAATTGTTTTTCTTTTTCTTTTTTTTTTTTAATATTTTTATTTATTTCTAGGAGAGAGAGAGAGAGAGAGACAGCGTGAGCGGGGGACGGTCAGAGAGAGAGGGAGTCACAGACTCTGAAACAGGCTCCAGGCTCTGAGCTGGCAGTCAGCACAGAGCCCGACACGTGGCTCGAACCCCCAAACCGCGAGATCATGACCTAAGCAAAAGTCGGACGCTTAACCGACTAAGCCACCCAGGCGCCCGAATTGTTTTTCTTGTACTAGACCAGAATTTTGCTGCTATTTATGGCATATTTGCTATAGAGATTAAATTCAGATACACATTCCAAAACAAAATATTGGAATATGATCTATTTGTCATTGGAGAATGCCTGTACAGTGACTAGCATGATATAAAGGAGTATTGATACGTTTTAGATTTGGATTAACTGGGCCCAAGTTTTGGTTCTAACTAATTATTAGCTACTTTACTGTGAGAACATTATTAGGCCTTTATGAGGCTCAGTTCCCTCATTCACAAAATGTGAGTAAAAATACCTATCCTCAACGAATGACATAAAACACTCTATAAATGTGAGAAATAAAGATCTTGATTCACAACAGTAGGAATAAAATTGGAAAAAAGATAAAATAAATAATAAGAATGCCATGTAGGACTATATAATTGTTCCATTTAGCTGGCATTCCATCTCTCATACTGTTAGTATTCTGAGGAACTGCCTCATAATTGAATCCCTCTTATTATACTCAGAGGCTCAGAAAATATCCATGGAGTATTTCTTACTTACCTTATGTAAACCTTTGTGAATTGATCATCCATATTTTCATCGGAACTCCTAATGTGTAAGAGATACTGCCTGCCATATAATCAATCATAAATATTTATTGAATTTAAAACTTACCTTGAACCTCTTTATATGTACAATTTGAACCACATCTTGAGGTGGAATTGTCTGTGTATCCCTTATCTGCCATCTAATGTGTGTACTTTTATTTGTCTTAGAACTATATATTGTGTAGATTTACGGTATGCTCCCTAGATTTGGGATATAAGAAAGGGAACCCACATCATTTGGAGCCATTACTGAACACTGAGGAAGATTTTGAGAATTTTTCTTTGAAGTCTCGAAGCATGAGACAATGACAGGTATCTATTGACTTATTTACATACAGTGTTTGGTGTTTTTAAAAAACAGAGATGATATCATTGACCTACCATAGACGTTATAAAGTCCTAAGCCTCTATGAAATTATAAAAAAATATCACCTTTTATTCCGTTTGCCCAGATTCATCCCCATCCATGTGACATTGAGAGACTCCTGCCCATGATGACGGGGTGTGTTGACAGTCATTTCACTTGGGTCAAAGCTGTCTGGCCTCCGGGGCAAACAGTGCCACTACCTTGTTCTCCTTAGCATCAGTCCAGCCAAGCCAGCTGGCTGTGCTACAGATATTTAGAAGCAGGAGAGAATTGGAAGCCACACACATACTTCTTTTTTTAATCAAAATAAAAGGTATCCTTTCTACAAGAGCAGTAGTTTTGTAACTATGTATAATAAAATAAAAGTATTTGGCCTTTCCATTCCTCTAAAACTTCTGTTTCAAAGTTTCTGGTGTAAAACATGGAAACCCATCCAGAGGTCTCTGAGATGACTTTTGACTTTCTTCTCACTGTGACTGTGCAAAAGAATGGTGACCATCAATCGTAGCTCAGAATCTCTGAGGGAGAGATAATATCAGGGATTGAATTAGCCATGTAGGCGGCTGAGCTTTGGGCCGGAGAACCGTGTGGACAAATAGAAGAATCAATAGGACATTGCCCAAGTGGCCCATCCTCCTGGGAAGTTTCCAGCTGTCTTTGTGGACAGCTTTCTAAACATCCTTCAATAAGCTATTTAATTTACCATTTAAATTTAAATCACAGGGGTACTTAACCCTTGGGTCCTGGCTTGGAGTACTGAATCACTGAAAAGAAAAGACATGTTACTCTATCTGGATCTCTCAACTTCACCAAGGTATATCTTTTCCTTCATATACTTCTATTTTTATAGGAGGAACGAAATGTCGATATATTTATTTTACTCTCTACTAAAGAAGGACAGGGAGCTGGGAGAGAGACAGCTGTTTCTTGGCTGGTTACAGTTTTTGTAACTTTCCTGGAGATTTTTTATTTTCTGTGTTTGCTCATACTGATGAAGAAATAACCTGGTTGTGGTTTTCTTGTTTTTGGTCCANTTTTTATAGGAGGAACGAAATGTCGATATATTTATTTTACTCTCTACTAAAGAAGGACAGGGAGCTGGGAGAGAGACAGCTGTTTCTTGGCTGGTTACAGTTTTTGTAACTTTCCTGGAGATTTTTTTATTTTCTGTGTTTGCTCATACTGACGAAGAAATAACCTGGTTGTGGTTTTCTTGTTTTTGGTCCGAAAGGTCAGGATTGCTGCTAGAAAGAAGTGTCGTTGGTTACATGGTGACCCCAAATTATCCTGGACTTCAAAGAACTTCCTCTTCTCTCTGCATGAAGAACTCTTTAAAGAAGTCCTTTTTCCCCTTTTACAAGGTGAATGCTTCAAAGCACGTGGGAGGAGTATTTCCTTCTCGGTGTTTACCTTTCAGAGGTGAGGAGTTCAGAGACGTTTCCCTGTTTGTACAGTAGAATCTAATCGTTGGCTTTGAGGCAAAGGCTCCCGTGCTCATTTTTCACTTACTGATGCACTCAAGGAGCGATGCCAGGAACCAAAAAAAGCTGCATGAAATTCCTCTGGAGTATATTTCTGTCAACATTGTATATCCCTAAAAAAAGAACGGGGTTCTGTTTTCAAAGCCTTCCTTTCTTTCACAAGTTACAAAATGTTCCCTGAGAGGCCAGAAATTGACAGGCAGAAGGGATGACTGGGGAAGAGCTCTCTCCCCAGGCGACGGGGAGGAAAGACTGCAAAATAATGTAACAGTTTCAGTGCATCCACTTGATGATCCATCCAACTGAAGATAAGCGCCTCCGTGACAACATGGCGGATGCTTTCTACAAGATACTCAACTATGTGCAACGTGGTACAGAAACAGCTTTGGCGACATACTGAAATTGTACTCAGATCCCCTGATGCATCATTTTATGTCATCTGCAACCTCATTTTATCTGCCCTAGGTAGCTCCTGGAGGGTGTGGACAGGCACTGTATCTTATTAGTCTAGAAACTTCCTTTGAGAAATAGAACAATAACTTGTATTTTTTTGAATTAAAAAAAAATTTCTTGCATGGATATGGAAAATCTCCAACTTTTGAGTGAATTTTTATTTTTGAAAGCTCCTGAAGACAAGTAGAACAGAATCTGGTAAATTACCAATCTTTGTAATATTGTGTAGCAAAAGCAATGCATAAATTAAAAAATTAAGGTCAAGAATGATATATAGCCTATGATCATGGTGAATAAGAGTATCACACCCAGGGAAAACTAAATGAGAAAATACACCAAAATGTTAATATTAGAGCATTTGGATTATCAACATTTTGGGGGGCACGTTCATAGTTGAACAAAATAAATTCTTATTTAGAAAAAGTAACGAAGCAGATTTTATTTTGCTATGAATACACAGTCTCTGCCTAAGGGAAATTATATTCAAGAAGATCAATTTTAAGCAATGGAACCATCTTGGCAATGAATGCCTTAAAATTAAGATGAAGTCGGGGCACCTGGGTGGTTCAGTCGATTAAGCATCTGACTTTGGCTCAGGTCATGTCACGGTTCGTGGTATGAGCCCCGCGTCAGGCTCTGTGCTGACAATTAGCTCAGAGCCTGGAGCCTGTTTCAGATTCTGTGTCTCCCTCTCTCTCTGACCCTCCCCTGCTCACGCGCTCGCTCTCTCTCAGAAATAAATAAAAACATTAAGAAAAATAAAATTAAGATGAAGATAGCTGCCGTTTATTGAAAAGCTACTGTGTATGGAGCACACTGTTCTATGCAAATGATCTCCTACCCAGGAAATACCCTGCAAGGTGTATATTTTAATTTCGAATGCCATTTTACAGAAACTGAAGCATAGAAAGATGAAGTAACTTGTCCTGGGGTCACCCATAGGGCATGGGGTCGAGTGTAGGACTTTTGACTCTGAAGCCCGTGATCTTTCAATATCGGAAAGCCTATTCCTGTGTCCAGTGAGTCTTGGCTTTGGTCAAAGGCAAATGCCCTACAGTAAAGTCTTTCACGGAGCAGCCCTGCGTCACCATCTTTCGTCCCTCCCCCTCCCCAGGCTCCCAAGGGACACTCTGCACTCAGCCACTTTCCCTGCAGGGTCCTCCCGGCTCCTGCATCCCTGTACAGCCATGCAGAGTCCCCACAGACAAAAACATTCCCCGACCTCTTCAGGGTGCTGGAAACGTGCCGACCTTTGCATTTTTATCGACCGTACCATTCACTGGGGATCTGCTTTTCGTCTGCTCTTCTACATTTTTGCATCATTATTCAATATTTTATGGACACACAGCTTTCTCCACAGCTAGAATTTTCTCGAGGTCAGGCATACGTATTTTATTTTGGCGTTTATTGTGGCATAGCATCATCGTTAAGAGAACGGAAACTGGGGTCAGTAAGTCAGTGGCTATACCACTTTTTCACTGGTGGGCCTCGAACACATGATTTAATCTTTGTGTGTCCTACTTTCCTCACTTGCAAACGGTGTTAATAATACTAACCACTTCCTAGAGCTAGTATTAATACATGTACAGTAAGTATTGGTATGTTCATGAGACATGGAAACCACCCAATAATTATTATTGTCATTAGTAGCAATACTGTTGTTAACAAAAAATTAGGTATTAATACATGTACAGTAAGTATTGGTATGTTCATGAGACATGGAAAGCACCCAACAATTATTATTGTCATTAGTAGCAATACTGTTATTAACAAAAAATTAGCACAGGAAACTATGTAATAATAAAAGAGTAAACAACACTTTTAAAATAACCCCAGAAAATTTTTTTCATATCTCTTTAGATCTTTTCCACGTGCACAGCTATCTTTTTTTAATGCAAAAAATAACAGACACTTATTTGTTATATTTATGTTACTTGACGCAGTGCTAGATGTTTAAAAAGCACTTGATTCAGAGAAAGACAAATACCATATGATTTTACTCATATGTGGAATTTCAGAAACAAAACAGATGAACATAATGGGGGGGGAGGGAAGAGGAGAGAGGAAAACCAACCACAACAGACTCTTAACTGTAGAGAAGAAAATGAGGATGGGTGGAGGGAGGAGGGTGGGGGATGGGCTAGATGGGTGCTGGATACTAAGGAGGGCATTTCTTGTAATAAGCACTGGATGTTGCATGTACGTTAACTAACCTGCATGTAATGAACCCCTGAATTCTACTCCTGAAACGGATGTTGCACTGTATGTTTACTAATGAATATTTAAATTAAAAAAGTAAAAAATAAAAGGCACTTGATACACATTTCAAAATGCCTCTGAGTAAATAAGGTCATGTTCAAACAGTAACAAAAAAAGGGGAAACCCCCCCAGAAAATGCAAACTTTCAAAATAATGATATGGTTGGTATAAGAGCAGTGATGGATTTAAAAATGTAGGCAGACCTATGCGAATAGCTTAACCTAACAATAATAGATGGGGTTTGTCGCGCGCTACACTCTCTTTATAGGAGACGTCCCTTCACTGTGGAGTGACTCACAAGGAAGCAGGTAGGACTTGGTTGACTTTCTTGCTTGTCCGTTGGAGATGGTCAGTGACTCACATATATGTCTCTTGGGATGCTATTGTCTGTGACTCATGTTTCAAGCTAATAGATGATTCTAAAACATTTTCCAAAGAATCAGGATGCTCGATGATGCGAGCCCATCTCTTATGAATTTTAGGGAAGAAAATAAATGACTTCACCCCTTTTCTCCTTGCATGCACTGTAAGTGGGGCCCTGGTGGATGGAATTCATTTTCAGCCTCAAAATTTAAAAAAAGTTACAGCCCAAAGCAATTCTGTTCTATTGACACTAGTGCAAAGCTGCCTAGCATCACAAGAAGACAAGAAAATAGCTTTGGAATTTTCTAGGCATTCAGCCTCCATCTGCAGTTGGGACTGTGTGGGTTTGTGCTACTTGAGGCTTATGCACGAGGTTTTACTCCTTCTGAGAATGGCAGGAGAAAGGTGACAAGTTTAGGTTACAAAAATGAGTAATGAGAGTGATCAATCAGCGGAGATGGTTATTACCGCAAACAGTCAAGTATTTAAAACACCCATCTGAATTGTAGGGCTTCTTATAATGAGAGACTTACAAAGAACCAGAAGCCCCTGTGCATTAAATCCTGGGTGTGTTTTGAACAACATCAATAGGCAGGGAGCTGTCTTTCACGTGTTAAGTTGTTATATTACCTAGAGCGGCTTTCACTATTCTTGCTGATGAGTAGAATGCCGATAACATAATTTATGATGAGTTAAGCAACATACCCAATACCTCAGTAAGGAAAGATGCATGTGCAAAACATGCCCTAGACAACACATGGGTTATTCTAATCTGTAAGAGGCAAATGATTTAATAAATAATACCAGCTATCACTTTCTAGAAACCTCAAGTGCCAGATACTTTAGAGGACAGCGAATCCTCACTCTACTCAGAGTGATCTTCCTAAACTCAAAATCGGATGGTGTCCCTTCGCTGTGGGGGAAAGAAGACCAATGGCTCAGTTGAGATCATGTGACGTTCAGCATCACGTACGGCTCATATTGCAAGACAAGTTAAAATGTATTAGAGAGGCCCCTGGGTGGTTCAGCCGGTTAAGCGTCCGATTTAGGCTCAGGTCATGATCTCATGGTTCGTGGGTTCAAAGCCTACGTCGGGCTCTGTGTTGACAGCTCAGAGCCTGGAGCCTGTTTCAGATTCTGTATCTCTCTCTCTCTCTCGGACCCTCCCTTGCTCATGCTGTCTTTCTCTCTCTCAGAAAGAAATAAAACAAAAATAATTTTTTAAATAAAAAAATGTATTAGAGATGTTTGCTCATCTTGCAGCACACTCGCAGGACAGGTTACTCGCAGGCAAGCTTTTGTTGTATCCATATGTATTGCAAAATGGTTGCACGATAAGTGTAGTTAACATCCATCACCAAAGATAGTTACAAATTTTTTTTCTTGCGATGAGAACTTTAGACATTTACTCTTTGCAACTTTCAAATGCACTTTGTGAACCATAGTCACCATGTTGTACACTAGATCACTACGACTGACTGTATAACTAGAAGTTGGTGTCTAGTGATCGCCTTCACCAGTTTCACCCACCCTTAACCTCCTCACCACCTTCTGAAGGTCCTTATTCACACCCCAGCCTCCACCAGAGAACTTAGCACGTGGAAACAGAGTGTTTGTTTGCCTGTGGCTCTTCCCCAAGACACACGGTCTGTGTTGAAGAGTTCAATAAATATTTGTTAATTCAATCCTTGCAAGAACTCATTCCAGCGAGATCGTTATCACCCTCATTTCACGGATGTGGACACCTAAGCTCTGTTAGATGAAGTCAGTTGGTCCAAATCATGCAGTTGGTACATGGCAGAGCTTGGCTTACACTGAGGTTTCTTTGCATCCCAAGCTCATTGGCTCTTAGCACGCCACCACTGACTTCTAAGTGAGAGGCTGCCGAACGCGTAAAGATTGGTCATGATAAAACAGTTCAGTCATTCAGCAAACTGGTATGGATTGCACATATGTAATCTGCATGACTGAATGAATACATGATGGCTCTATTTCAGGCAGACTAACAGAAGACTTTAAGCCTTGTACTGACTCTGATTTGTGAGACGCTAACAGATAACGGAACTCCCGAGTCTCGACGAGGGGTCCCTCTAGGAAAAGGTCCACAGCTCGTCCTGTGACCGCAGAACATTTCCACTCTGCGAGGAAGGCTCCCGCCCACTCTTGCCTTGCCGCTCCTTCCTAAGCAATGGGCTGGATGGCCTCCAAGTTCTTCCAAGCCATCTTCCTAGCTGAAGCACGGAGTGTGATGATGAGGTGATATGATTCTCAGGAACAGAGGACCAGAACTATGAAGCAAGACCTTGGGGGTGGGGATGGAGGTGCGGACCCGTTCCCAGCCGCAACCCTGCTGGCAGTTTCGGTCTAGGCTGGACTCTCTGGCCACCTCTTTATTCTGAGTGGTACAAGAATTGGGTTTCTTACTCGTCCCTTATTTTGTTATGCCCATTGCTTCCATTCTTTTCCTCTCCGTTGGGAATGAATTTATTCGAATATAGTCTTAGTAATGAGGAAACAAAAAGGGGTTTAGAGATTCATTTCTACGACCTTGCCTCTTCCCTCTTTCTTTCTCCACTTTGATGCTGTTCGTGAGGAGGGAGGGATGGGTCTTTGGACATAAAGGGTTCCTTTTGTGTCACTGTCTTGAATCCAGGTGCTTCACCACAGCGATGGGACGCAGGGTAGCAGGGAGTGTGAGAGCCAGGATGGGGTCACTTCCTCATCAAGAGGCAGTAGCAATAGTGAGATTTGGGAACACAGACCTCACTACTTGTGCTCACTTGTGCTCAGCCTATGTAAACCCTACGGGGCTGCCAGTAGGGTGAGGAACAGGGTGAGTACGGGATTTCCCAAAAAGTGAAAAGGAGTTGTAGTGCTGGGGAGGAGGCAGAGTGAGCATGGGAGAAAAGAAACCAGTCTGTA
>NW_027529424.1:6698221-6889019 GCF_008692635.1 Crocuta crocuta | reverse complement strand
AAAGGGCGGGGGGGGGGGAAGGGGTGCTTCTAGGGAGAACCACTTTCTTTTGATGACATTTTCTGGAAAGTTCCAAAGTTAGGGCACAAGTCAGCAGTTCTCAAATTTTAGTAGGTTTATTACTGGTTATCTTTGTTAAAATGCAGATTTCCAGACTTTACCCTTTGGTTTTTGATTCAACAATCAGTGGGTCCTAAGAATCTGAATTGTTTAAATACCACGGGTAATTAAAACATAGGTGGCTTATGTTCCAAACTTTGAACCACATTGGCTGTCCTTGTTTTTTGAGATTCAGAAGTAGCTCTGTGTTCTAAGATAGTCATGTGACCTTATGCTTCTCTTTAATGCATGAAGCTACAGTCTATTAATAAAACAATAGCATTTAATTTAAAATATATACTGAGAACAAAAGACCTATTTTTGTACATCTAAAGTCGATATCATGTATCTTATTGTTGAAAGTTCTATGGTAATGTTGTGCTTTTTCTTCAAATAATTGGCATTGTGAGGTTCTTCTATCTTCATTTTTTAGTGGTTCAATATGATTTTTTCTTTTTTCTCCCTGTTTCAGCTTCCTATTTAATCTGCTATTGCCTGTTAAATCAGCTTCCCTTCATGGCAAAGACTGACACCGCATTTGTTAGATTAAACATTTTTTTTTTTATCTGACCCAGCTCTGAGCTCCATCTAGTTCATTACCTCATTGGTTGGATTACAGAATTGCCAGGATGTCACCCAGTGGGAAAATGGGAAAATCAATTCATGCAAGAAGCCTAGTCCTGGGTGTCCGACTACAGAGTATCTCTTTTTCTTCCTCCGAGCGTATCTGTCTCAGCACACCTGGGTATTCCTCCCCAGGGCTAAGAAGTTCAAATTGTCCTGCTTTTAATTAGCAACATCCCTTTCCCCTGATATTACAGGTGAACATGATTTATTCTCTTGTATATATTCCTAAGAGAGAGACTCACTGAAAAAAGACGCATCACTGTAAAACGAAGAGGAAGCCAGTGGTGAGGTGCCGGAGAGGTAATTTCTCTCTATTGTTCTAGGAGGCTTGTAAAATAAGTGTTTCACATGATATAGCTCAACATAGGAGCTGGGAATGCTTTTGTTTCATGAATTTAGATGTTTCAGAGATGCATCCCCATCTCCCTGACAGTATCTGCTAGTCTGGCCCCTGGTGTCACTGAGTTGGTCTTAATCTGTGTGTATGATATCTCACAGAGGGCAGCCCATGTGTAGGCTTAATTAGGTCCATAAAATTCCCGATTTGTGTACGTGTGCCTTTTTCAGAGGCAATGTTTTTTAACATTTCATGAGATTTCTCTGTGGAGTATATGATACCAAACGATTAAGAACCACTGAAGAAATGGCCCGACATGTTGCCCTGTAAAAAATTAATCCCATGTTGCAATAGTGGTTATTTTTCAAGGGGACTCCGTTAATTTCCATAGGAAGCCAAACTTAAAAGGAAAGGTTCTTCCTCTCGAGGAGAAGTCTTATTTTAGAAAAACTGCAAGATGATCTCCGCCCATCAAGAGCCTAAGGGACCATCACCTCTGAATTAGATTCCGTGAACTGGCTTGTGATCATCCACATGAACCAGATGCAGAGTGTTTCATTGTAATTACGTCTCACACTCAATTTTCAGGTATAACTTTTTAAGCGCATTCTGGCTATTGATCAGAGAAAGTGGCTAGTAAAAAGAGACAACGCATACAAAGTTAGTTACCCCATCCCTCTCCTAGTCTTTAAGGCTTTCTGATACAAGGATTCTTTATTTTAAAAACAATGCTATAGTCAAAAGGGCAGGTTAATGGCTCTTGTGTAAAGGCATCGGATTTCAAATGGACACTGGAGAGAAATGGGATCTTAATGATACCTTCACATTTTTTCATTATTATGGACTGGCTGAGTCTTCTGAGTTTTACCTCAAGAAAGTCACCTTGTATGTCCTGTAGAACTTAGACTGGGATACAATCAAGGGCTTCAGGTCTGTCACCTAAATCAGGGGGATAATGAGACCATATTTTGTACAGGATTTATGTGAAGATTCACACACACACACAAAAAATATCCAAGCACACGATCAGAACAGAGTTTGGTGTGTTTATGTTCAAATAAGTGTGCTATGATTATATTACAACACCTGTTGAATATAACTATTGAAAAATGCAACAATGAGATACTTGGATTAAGAGTTCATTGCCTTTTACTTTTTGTTTAATCTTCATTGGGTTAGAGTTTTGAATGCTTTGCTGGGCTTTGGACAGAGTGAACTTCTGGCTAAATATATAGACAACAGGGGCCTATCTTAATCTTTGCTTATTTGTGTTATTTTTCCTTTATCCTTTCCTTCTCTTATAGCTTCATGTCGATTCCATATTTTTCTGGACCCCTCCTCCCGACCTAAGAAACTTTCCCTGTATTCAATTTCCTTAGGACTCTATTTCTAACAGGGAAATGATTTTTTAAGAAGCTTATCCTGTATTCAGTTTCCTCAGGACTCTATTCCTAAGAGTGAAATGGTTTTTTAAAAATTATTATTATCAAAGCTGGTAAACATTTTGTGCTACTGTATAGACAGTGCTGATAATATTTGTGGTTTGCTAGGGCCCCTTGGAAATTATGTTTATCAGAAGGAGGGGCTCTCCTGGTAGCAGTTTGGGACACATTGAGGAAGTTACTTTAAAGACCAACAGGCACTTTATATAGAAACACTATTCTACCCACCCATGGGCATAATGACATACATTACAGAGACAGTTGAGGGTCTGCCTCCAGATCCAGGCTGCCTGGATTCTGTAGCCCAGGTCCCAGTTACAAGCTGAGTAACCTTTAAAATTTCCTTAACCTCTCTGTACGCAATTTCTCATCTCTAAAAAGAGGAACAGAGAGTATCTATATCAGAGGGCTGTTATAAGAATTAAAGCTAACACAGCACAAAGCACTTAGATTAAGAAGTGCCTTGTGTGTGTGCTCAGATAAGGGTTTGCTCTTCTTATTTCTAGAACAATTCTAATTTCAATTCTGTTTTCACAAAATCATTTCTAATCAGAAACGAATCCTGCGTCAAACCAAGTACCTTGACTCCGAATATAGACTTATCAAGGCATCTTTGTATATGAAAGTTCATTGTGGTTTTTTTTTTTTATCTCTCGTGTTCAGATGAGAGGATGAAAGGCTTAAAATATAATTAAAGTCACCTGATGTTCCACCCAAACAGTGTGCACTGCACTTACTACTCAAGAAGGTGTGGACACATTGTGATCATGATAGAACGCTGTCAAAATATCTGAAGCCATTCTTCTCCACTGCATCAGACTGGCCAACAGACAGACCTATTGTCACCTGAGGACACGGCCATTAGCAGAACAGCGGATGGGCCTTGTTTCTAAAGCAAAATAAGTTAAAAAAAAAAAAAAAAGGAACAGGGACAAACCAAATTCCACTGTGTCGTTCTGTTGGATCTCAATCTGAGTACAACCAATTTCTTTAACCTAAGAGTTTCCCTTGCAGTTTATTTCACCTCTTTCATATACATTGTAGAGAAAGGAGATGAGCAGTGAAAAATTACTTGTCTAACATTTTTAACTCAGATCACATGGAACTGCCCACTTATACAAAAACTAGACCACACCCCAAATGTACGTCCAGTCCCAGCCCCCGGAACAATTGCATCCCTGAGCTGACCCTTTTCCCCTTGCTTAGGAGCACAGGAAACAGGTTTTCTGGGTACAGCCTTGTGTCCATGACCCATTGAACGGGGCCGCTGTGCCCTGCCTGTTTAGCAATTTGTAATCAATCTGTGGCACCCGTGATGGCAAGGCATTACTCTGGCACACCGCAGAGCGTGTTTCTAACAGGGATTAAATATTTACATGTGAAAAAGAAGAGCCTTTGTGGCTGCTCCACTTTGGGTTAAACTACAGGCCTATCAATCTTGATGCGGTGGGACACGGGATCAGGAAGTAATTTTTCCCTCCACAGAATAACTGGATTGCACAGTTAGGTGTATTTTGGGAGCGATGCTTCTGCACAGGGAGAGGAAAAGATAGAAGAAAGACTGCTCAAACTGTAATGAATCCAATCAACCTTCCAACTATGACTTCTTTCTTAGTGCATATCATGGGTTTTCAATCTCTGCCCTCCGGCCTCAGGCTGATGAATCACACCCAGTTCTTTCCTGTTCCTCCTGCTTCACTATCATTGAAGAAGCTGACACGTATCTCTGTAACAGCAGGACAATATGGCCGTGGTTACAAGAAGACTTAGGTTTTATGGCGGTTGTGCTTTTGTTTGCTTGCTTGAGAGGGAAGACAAGGTTGGAGTTAGTGAGTGGATGGCTATCCTTTATGCCATCGTTTTGCTTGTATGGAAGACAGAACCCCATTTCTGGAATCAAACAGAGAATAGATTTTTTTTTCCTCTTTGAAGTTGTTAGTTGATGTACAACAGGCCATCTTCTTGCAATGAGAACCGTGGGCACATTAAAGGCAAAGACAGTCTGATATTTTGGTGCTACTACAAAAGATGGCAAGAGGTGTTCTAGAAGTACACTATCCAGTATAGCACAATAGAGCACAGGTGGCTAGTGAGCACCTGCTACGTGGTTTGTCGGAATGGACACGTGTTGTATGGGTATATTATGCACAAGATCTCGTAGACTTCATATTGGCTCCATTACGGCTCAATTATTTTATATTTATTGCATGTTGAAATGAGGATATTTTGGATATATTATGTTAAATAAAACATATTATTAAAACTAATGCCATAGATTTTTTTTTTTACCTTTTAAATGTGACGACTTAGACAATTTAAAATTATACATGTTCACATTTGTGACTTCTATTATGTTTCTACTGGGCAGTGCTGCTCTATACCATACCACCTGATGCAGCAGCTCAGTCACTGAGGTTAGCAATCTTAGAACACGGAGCAAGTACTGATGGGCACTTCTTGACACAACTGCATGTCAGAACGCTATTTGTGTTCTCATAGCTTGAGAGGAACAAAATGACTTACTCCAAGGACTTCCTTGGTGAAGGTGCTCCACGTTTTCCAAATGTCACCTGTTGAATATGTACATAATCCCAAAGACTGTTTTTTTAATTGAAATTCTATTTTCCTAATTGAAATTGTTTTAATTGAAATTTTAATTGAATAGTTCTGTCTTGTGAAGACAAGAGTTCTATCTGACACACACAATGCCATTAGCTCATGGGTAAGAGAATTAGGGATGATCATTAGACAACGTGAATTGAGGGTGCGTGTGTGTGTGTGTGTGTGTGTGTGTGTGTGTGAACACAGGTGTTTTTGGGCATCTCTTGTAAATCTTCCACAAATCAAAAAATCAGGGGATTTCTCCATTAAGGTGTTGGTAGTAAAAGGGATTTTTAAAAGTGACACAAAATGGGATGACTAAGGACCCAGGTGAAAGTTAAGAATCAATGGTCTGGTAACGTAAATTAACATGCCATCAGCATAGGTTGCATTATCTTATAATTTTTTAATTAATGTTTGGTTGTCAGTATTGAACAGAAGGTGAGCAAATAATGAGAACCATCTTTTTAATTTTGGTACAATTATTATGTATTACCTCCATTTGGAATGCCAATCAAACAGGTGATGTTTGGTCCATAGGATGAGCAAGAATGTGTCAAATATGATGGTAATTTTAGGTGATTTTAGACTTCATTGTTCAAGGTTCTTTGCCTATTCTAAAGCAGGGAATAAGCTGGTTAAGACCTTATGTTCTGCATCATTTGAAATGCTCATGAAATGCCATGAGCTGTGTCACACAGCTCAATTATATGCTATAGAACTTCACAAAGTTTATAATTAACACGCCCAAACAATTTTTGCCCTGTACCTGTTTAGAGTTTGAATAGTGACTGGTTTACAAGTCTCCTGCATGTTTTAAATGCAAGTTTTATTGACTGTTTTGGAGGAGATTAAACCCTTAAAATAACATACCGATAGCAAAAGACAAACAAAAAGGAGAAAACATACGCAGCATAAAAGTATGACAAACTGAACAAGACAGTCTTTGGCGACTGTAAGTTCTAATTGCAGTTTGATGGTAGGTGAAAATTTATTTCTCTTACCTGTGAAGGGCTGGTAAATTCTGTTATCTAGTTCCAAGGATTCTGGCAAAAGAGAACTAATAAAGCCCCCAAATATCAAAGTGCTTGGCACAAATAAAAGTTCTGTATAAACCAGCAGAAAAGCAGTGGCTGATGAAATGAGAAGTTTCCACCTCTGGTTTATGCTCCAGTGAGATGTAAGATATGGTCAGTGGATGACAAGCAAAGGAGTTTATTAAAGAGATTCCATGGGGTGCCTGGGTGGCTTAGTCGGTTGAGCATCCGACTTTCGCTTAGGTCATGATCTCGTGGTTCATGGGTTCGAGCCCCGCGTCGGGCTCTGTGCTGACTGCCAGCTCAGAGCCTGGAGCCTGTTTCAGTCTGTGACTCCCTCTCTCTCTGACCCTCCCCTGCTCATGCTGTCGCTCTTTCTCTCTCCTAGAAATAAATAAAACATTAAAAAAAAAGAGAGAGATTCCAGAAATGTCTGCCTCTGAGTTGGTAAAATTCTGAGTGAGCTTAGAGAGTAGATAATCTATTTCACTACAATTAGTTGGCACAAAATCATCCTTTTTCTTCTCCCAAATTATATGCAAGGACCACTCTGTAGTTAATTTGCATATGTAAATATATAAACAATGATAAGAAGTGTGTCTCTAGATCCCCAAATCCCAATATATCCAGTAACACAAGATCCTAGTATATTGTAATATGGCAAGAAGGGAAACTGAGGAATGTCGCCGACACAAGATGGTATACCATGTTTGTGCTTTCCAGGGAATTCTTACAGCCAAAGCCTGAAACGCAGCCAGGGGAAGAGGCTAACATGCAACAACACAATAATAACTGAATTCCTACTGTGGCCTGGCACCATGCAAAAATCGTGGGCAGTCCTTATCCAGAGCGGCGGTCACTATTGGACTATTACACTATTAGAAAGTACAAGATAGCATGTCATTAAATATAAGCTTGTGTGGTAAAAGTCAGATGATGTGATTGAGAAAATGGAGAGAGTGTTACTGGCAGAGTAGATGGAGAATGAGTTCAGGGGGACAGACATTGTGTGGTGGCAAATGGCATACTAGACCTTGTGGAGGTAACTGTGGTCCGTGTCCTGAAGGGCTCTGGGAGCTCTGCTATAGAATTTGGAGACTGTCCTGTAAGTATGGGGAAGCCACCAAAAAATTAGGCCGAGGAAGGATGTGATTGGGTTTGCAGATGGCAGTTGACAATGGCCACGTGCCCACAGGATGGTTGATAGGTGGCAGGTAGGGAGGACATCAGTAAACTGGCCGTTGCAATGAGTTCAGTGAGAAAATGAATAGAGAGTATGACATTTGTGAGATACAGAGGATAATGGCTTTGTGAGCTCTTCTGAGAGAAGAAAACTCACATCTTGATGGCTGGTTAAAAGGGGGCATTAGTGAGATCAGGCCACCAGAATGACTCTGAGATTTCTGTTTTGGGCAAGTTGGTGGATACAAGAGAAGCCCATTTACGGAAGGGCAGAGGGATGATGATTTCTGCTGGGAACTTGTTGGGTTTGAGGTGCTTGTAGGAGATCCAGGGATAATGATCTAGTAGAAGAGTGGATAAGAGAGATGTCAGAATGTCTACTCGCCTACCACTCAACACCCCATCGGATCCATCGCATTTAGCATGATAAGAGATGCCCAAAACCTTCACACACTGCTGGTGGGAATGCAAGATGGTGCAACTGTTTTTGGAAAACCATTTGAAAAACGTTACACATAGAGTGGCCAGACGACCCAGAAATTCCGCTCCTATGTGTCGTGAAATGAAATATATATTCATGAAATAAAAAACACACGTTCGTGCAAGATTTTATATGTGAATTTTCACAGCAGCATAACTGATAATAGTGAAAATAGTGCCCACAACCCAAATGTCCGTCAATATGGACAAACAACACGTCTATCTATACAAGGGAATTTTAGGCAGGAAAGCAGAATGAGGTAGTCGTGAATGCTACAATATGGATGGACCTTGGAAACCTTACACTGCGGGAACAAAGGCAAGAAACAAAAGGCAGATATGATGTTATTCCACTTATATGAAATGTCCAGAACAGGCAAATCCATAGGACAGAAAGCAGATTAGCAGTTATCAGAGGTTGGCAGTAGGGGGTGGGGGTATGGGGAGTGGTGAGTAGGAGGAAATAGAGAGTGACTGCTACAAGGGCACACATTTTTGGCGACATTAAAGATGCCAAATGGACTGTGGCTGGCTGCACAACTCTGTGAAGAACCTACAATCTAGTGCGTTGAGTGCCTTCAAGTGTGAATTTCACAGTGTGGATTATATCTCAGGAGAGCAGTTAAAAACAACAGGCTGTCGCTGTCCAGGCAGGTGAGTTCTTCTCCCACTGGCCCGCAGAACACGTGGTTCAGGTGCGAGGCAACACGACACAGTAAGTCCATCGACCGAGCCTCCGGCAGCAATATCCGGAAGTGCCAAATAAAATACAACAAGCCTTTTTTAAAGATGTCAGCTGAGCTCACAGGAAAGACAGGGGTTGCCTAGATATTAGAACAAGTACTCTTTGAGCAGGTGAGCCATGGGAGGAGAGGAGGGTGTTGCCAACAATAGCCACAGGGCTGGGTTTTATTGCTGCGCCTAAATGGCAGATAAGACTGTGTGAAGAAGATGCTATAATGGAAGCCAGGCTTGGAGCCAGATGTCTGAAGGGCTATGCACAGAGAAAAAGGGACTGGAAAAAACCTGCTCACAAATGTAAGGAAACAAAAACAATCTTATTTCTTGTCGGTCTCAAGGCAGAGCCAAGTATTCTTCTAAAAAATCAGAATACCATCTTGTTTCTTAGGTAGGGTTGGAAGTTAAATTTCTAGTTGAGAAATTCACATAAAACCAGTCCAAGGCCAGTGCTGTTCCTGGGACATTGGAGCGAATCAAAGTCAAAACCTCTCCAGCGAGGCCTTCCCTAGCCCACGTGAGCTGAGACCTAAAATCCTATGGAAGATGAGCTCACAATCCAAGGCTGAAACAGACACAAAAATCAAACTCATTGCAATCAACAATCTATACATTCAACAACCAAGACTATTACCCTTTTACCCCTAGAACTTGACAGAGTAAAATCAAATCTGAAAGAAACTAAAAAATACAAGTTTTTAAAGAGACAGGTTATTGGATAGGTCAATGACATAAAACAGAGGCATATATGTTAGCATAGATAGGTCTTAAAAACAGCACTGAATTAAAAACACACACAAACAGGGGTGCCTGGGTGGCTCAGTCGGTTGAGCGTCCGACTTCGGCTCAGGTCATGATCTCACAGTTCATGGGTTCGAGCCCCGCGTGAGGCTGTGTGCTGACAGCTAGCTCAGAGCCTGGAGCCTGTTTCAGATTCTGTATCTCCCTCTCTCTCCAACTCTCCCCTGCTCATGCTGTCTCTCTCTCTCTCTCTCTCTCTCAGAAATAAATAAAATATTAAAAAAAACCACACACACAAACACACACACAAAGAACGTGATCTCTCTAGCACAATACCACTTATGTGTAGAAGGGAAGAATGGGTGTGGGAATTGGGATTTAAAAATAACAAAATGGAGTAGTAATAGGCTCCTGTAAGGATGGGAGATGACTGCAGCTATGACCTAAGATCCTGCAGCACAACAGGATGCACACGGGCTCAAGAAGCAGATACCCTCTATTTACATACTGGTGCTGCTACCTCATTGACTGGGTCATGGTTGGCTGGGCAGGTCACTTAATCCCTACGTGCCTCAGTTTCCTCACTTCTAAGTGACAGTTGGTTATAGTACTTACCTCATAGGAGTGTGGCCATGGCAGTGGCTTAAAGCACTAGCCGTCCAGTCCTGGACCACCCTCAGCTGTCAGCCCCCTTGGGGAGTTGCATTCCCAGAAGACGGCTGCCTCATCCTAAGTTACCCTCCCTTTGTGTGTGGCCTGCACCTCGGATGTGACATTGCAGAGGCCAGACTGGCTGTTCTGCTGGAGATGCCTCTGAAGGAGAAGCTTTTCCCTGCTCTTCCCACTGGGAGAGAGAAAAGAACGCAAAGAAGCACAAGGAAAGACACGTCCCCAGGAAAAGATGGCAGCTTGAAAAAGAATGCAATGGAACTTTTGTAGTGAAAAATACATAGAATTGTGGAAGCTAATACCCAATAGGCAAAGCGACTGTGACTTAGATGTGGCTAAAGAAAGAAATTAACTGGAAGGGAATAAATTATGAATATAATACCCAGAATGTAGCAGAGGGAGTTAAAAAATCTTAAGAAATGAAGAGACACGGGAACAGATAAAAACTCTGACATAGGTCTATAAGAATCAGAGTTCAAAGGAAAGAGCAGAGAATGGGAAGAGGAAATATTTAAAAAACTATAGTTGATAATTTTTTTAAAAGTGATGTGAGGTACAAATCTTTAGAATGAAGGCACGCATCAAGTCCCAGAAGGATACATAAAATACCCTCTGACCATCTCATGGTTAAGCTGCAGACCACCCCCAAAAAATCTTAAAAGCGATTTTTGGGAACAGGCTTATCTAAAAAAAAGAACAATTATGCTGACAGCAGAAATCTCAAAAACTACAGCCCAGAAAACAGCAGAATGACCTCTCCGAGCTGAGGGAAAATCACCGCCAGTTGCAATGTCCCGGTCCAGCTCCTCTGCTATTCAAGAGTGAAGGAAAATGAAGACTTTCCTAGATCGAGAGCCTATTCACATGCCTCACCTGCAAGACCTATTAAGAATTATTTTGCAAAGAAATGTAAGAGAGATTTGTTGTGACCTGTCATGCAAGAAGTAATTTGGATCAGAGACACTGGTTGTCATCTGGGTAAACGGAAGCATTGATTAAAACCAATACCGATAATAACAGCACCATAAGAAATCACAAGTGATAGCAGCAAGAACAACCAGAACGACTGATTCCAGATGGCTAAAAGTAAAGTTAAATAAAAAGGCGACTAGAACATTGTAAAAAGAAGAGAAGCTAGAAGCAGTATTTCCCACCTGTTCTTTGTAGAACAAACGTTGCCTGTCGGTCAGTGTGCCATGTCAAAATTGTAACGTTAACAAGGAAAAAGACCCTCTTACTATACACGTTGGATTTTTTTTTCAGCAAGTATAAGTTAGAAGGGCTTAATTTAGGGGTGCCTGGGTGACTCGTTGGTTAAGCGTCCCACTTCGGCTCAGGTCTTGATCTCATAGTTCGTGAGTTCAAGCCCTGCGTCAGGCTCCGTGCTGACAGCTCGGAGCCTGGAGCCTGTTTCAGATTCTGTGTCTCCTTCCCTCTTTGCCTCTACCCAGCTCGCATTCTGTCTCTCTCCAAAAATAAATAAATGTTAAAAAAATTTTAAAAAAAGAAAAGGACTTAATTTAGAAAGAAAAATGTTGGTTATTCCTCTAGCATCGACTAAGCGAATTGTTAAAAACTTCACCCTCTTTTCTGAAGTCGGGCTCTACGATGAAAGAGAAATAAAGATACTACCTGTGCCCTCGGGTCTCGGTTTCCTGACCTGAACTTCAAAGTCTCAGAAGCTGTACCGTAGATCTTTAATGACTGTATCATTTGTTCCTACATGAGTCAGGCAAAGTGGGTAGTGATCGCTGTCTGATGACTTCTGGCAGGCTTGCAGCCTCAGCGTGCATACGTGCTCCAGGAAAATGGCAAAGCTCCCACTTTGCTTCATCAGAACTATACATATTCTCCTCCCTACCCATTGAGCAGGGAGTTACCACCTGCGGTTTCGCCTCTCTCCTCCCTGGGATACGAACATCCTTTTTCAAAACTGTCAGCGCCAATGGAGCTGAGTGTTCAATGGAACAAGGAATGAACGGTATTTCTTCGGTGTGTCCTATGACTTGTAAGAAGAGGCAGTATGGGGGCACCGGCAAAGTCGGTTAAGCATCCGACCCTCGGTTTCTGCTCAGGTCAGGATGTCGTTCGTGGGTTTGAGCCCTCTGTCGGACTCTGAGCTGACAGTGGGACCCTGCTTGGAATTCTCTCTCGCGCTCTTTCTCTGCACCTCCCCCACTTGCTCGTTTTATCTCTCTCTTAAAATAGGTAAATAAACATTAATAAAAGAGACAGAGAGATAGCATGGTACCTTAGGAAGGTCATAGGCAAAGGATCAGAAAACCAGGGTTTGGTTCCATTCTTTGACTGTAGAGAGATAGGAAATCTGTATCATTTTCAGATACAATCTCAAGCCTTGAAAGAAACTTCAAGCTTTCTGGGTTCTTCTACCACAGGCTATGCCCGTTCTTTGTCTTTCTGCATGCTCCCAAACACACACAGGGCACACACGTGTGCCTTTGCCCCGAGCCACACATTAGTAGGAATGTTTGCTAAGCATTGGTGTATGTAAAATGTTTTATCAACTGTAAAGTTGTGTGTATGTAAATTTATCTGAAGGTCTTCATCATTCATATTAATCACAGGAAATAGTTTTTTTTGCTTCCTTTTGGCTGTGTTATATATTCTTCTGCGTGCCTACTGTCTGGCACCCCTTGCCTTCTCCCCTTGAAAATGTCTTCTTTCTGGTTTTCTTCCTAGGACTTTCTCCCCCTCTTGTCTAAGAAGCCTTCATTGTGGTTAATAATGTGGAGTAATGAAAGGCACTGTTTGAGGCCTTACCTACCTACCCCGTTTAGCAGATTAGCTAGTACTTGTAACAAGTAGAATGATTTGATCGCCCCATGCAGAAAGTGCAGGACATTCCCTGTCTCTTCAGGCAACTGCATGGATCCCCGGTGTCTCTGTGTTTGTGTCCTAACTGAACTCACAATTCTTTTTTAAGTAGGCTTCATGCCCAATGTGGAGCATGAAGTCACAACCCTGAGATGAAGAGTCACACACTCTACTGACTGTGCCAGCCAGGCGCTCCTGAAGTCACAATTTTTAAGGAACCCCGAGGGACACTTCTAGAAACTTATCTTATTGCATAGCAAGCAAGCTCTGGGGAGAAATTCCAGGTAGCTGGAGGCCTTAGGAGGTCCCCACAAATACCATGTGTCGTACCTGTCGCACGGATTCGGAAAGGCAAACTTGCTCCCCATTATAACTTGAGTAAGGACAAGGCAAACTTTTACTCTGAACAAAGAGATGATTCATGTCCATAGGGTAAATAGCAGTTTGTGCATTCATTAATGGTTAGTGCGTGATCTAGTGAAGACTGAACTTAAAACACACAAAATGGGCTCTTTTTTCTGTTTTAAAAGTAATTGCTATTAAATGTAGACAATTTGGGATGCCCAGGAAACCATAGGGTGGAAATAAAAATATACAACCCCCACCCCCTGTCCACAACGGCAATAGAAACTTTAGTGGTAGGAATTGTGAACTTAAGGTCAGGCATCATGTGGTCATCTCGGTGGCCAAGAGGAGATGCTGGTCCATGCAGCGTGGCCACACAGCTGGGTTCATAATCCCTTGCTACTGATAGTACTCTCTGACATGTGTGTTGTGGGAACCTAGAAGAATCGTCATGCTAATATCAAAGCTGTAATGATGCTTTAGACTCACTTAGGCCTTACTCTGGGCCAGGAACGCTACATGCATCAACTTCATCAGCCCCACATAAGTCCTGCACATCCGTAGTGTCATTAGCCCCAGTTTTAAGATGAGGATGCTGGGGCTTAGAGAGGTGGTACATTTGTTCAAAATCAAGTTTACACGGCTACTGAGCAGGGACTAAAATAGACCTCTGATCAGCCTCTTTACTCTTGGGAGCCTTGGTGGACATTTCCTGCTTTCCTGAGCTACTGGAGCTGGAAGGGATCTCAGCAGTCACGTTTTCCAAATTGTTTATTTTATGGAAGGGAAAAACGAGAATCAGAGATATGGAACAATTGGCTGAAGGAAATAGAATCAGTTAATGCCCAGGATCACCACCCCGGTGTCCTGGCCACAGCATGGTATTCACGGGAGTGAGCTGGGCTCCAGCTGGGGGAAAAGGTGTTTCTGATCACTGGCCAGGGGCACTATTTTATACTAGTCCCTAAACATCATTCCCTACATCATTGTCTCTGGTCATCCTCGATGACGCACACAAATGTTCTATTTCATTTACTTTTTCCATATGGTAACACTTCACCCAGAAGAGTACAGTTCTAGCCTCCATGATGATAAGATACAATTCTGAGAAACCGAAGGCAGCATCTGAAAGCCAAAACTCTAGTCCTACGTAAATCATGAGATGGACTTTTGACCGTCCAGTTGCGAATGCTAACATACTGCACGTGTGCAGGAGCAGATCAACTGCAGGACAAACTGGCCTGAAACCTATGTCCCCAACCATGGGGAGGAAACCTTTTTTTTTTTTTTTTTTAGCAAAAACTAGATGAAAGATAGCAAGCACTTTAACCTTAGCTCTGGTGAGAGAGATCCAGGTGAAGTGTCTTCATTATCTGCACAACTATGGAATTCTTCTATTTTCTATCCATTTTTCAATCAACAGAAGCTCCTCGTATTGAAGGGCAGAGTAAGGCACAAAGGCAAAGGAATCAGGCAGTAAGGGAAAAATTTAAGGTCACAAGGTGAACCAGTCTCAGAAGCCAAGAAAAGAATTCCTAAGGAATCATCTGCAAGAAACAATGGATTCTGTCTTCTCCAATGTTCCGAATGGACAAGCCCATGTTGGGCAATCTCACTGCTTTCTTCTTGAACTCCTTGTTCTCTGTCTCTGTGTCTCACCCTTTTACCTCTTACACAACATATTTCTTTAACCTCATACTTGTATTGAAGAGTAGGGGAAAGGCGCACAAAATGTATGGCTCAAAATTCTTGTTGCTGGAGTATCAGAAGGATGGCCAAATATTCCCATTGGCTGGGCATCCCCTCCAGTGGGTATTGCTCAATGCAGCTATTGTATTTCCTGAGCACAACGTACAGGCACAGCCTTCTCTTTGCATCTAAACGTGCCTTTAAAGAGTGTCCCCAGGTTTTCCTGTGTTTTGGAATGTCTTGTCTCACTGTGTCACTTAGAAGTGACAAAGAAAGCACCTGTTCTCTTACTGGCTTGTAGGTGTGTTTTTAATTAGACCTATGTATTTGGAGGCATTTCGGGAGCAGTTAAGCTTTTTTTCCCTTTACATGTAGAGAAAAAAAAATCCCAATTACTTCACTTCCTGTGTAAGGCTTTGTTTGCAAAGGTTAGAAACGTTTTGTCGTTGGAAGAGACTGTATCAGCCAAATGTGTATCGTGTTCCCAGTGATGTCAGTTCCATGATTTTTAACAAAGAAAAACCATCTGGGGGTTGATAAATATGTTTGCCAATAATCAAAAATAATAGTGGTTTTATGGACTCTTTATCTGACTTATTAGAAAATTTGGTAGGTGAGGAGAAAACTGCCAGTATTATAAATTTCAACATCACTTAAGGAAAAGTGCCAGAAGATTCACATGTAAAGCTCTCGTTTGTGATGTTTTGTCTCTTCCAGCGCTCTGATCACTGTTACAAGTTTGGCACAAAGTAATGCATTAGACCTTTAACGTCCCTTGGGTACTAAATGCAACCTCCCCATTTTGAATATTTGATGGTGGGTTGGTTTTAAAAAATCTCCCACACGTGTGTTTTCCCCCATGATAGTTTATCAATTCCATTATCATTTAACTAAGTAGAGTGCCCTAGAATTGCCGAAGCTTCCTGAGGAGTTAAAGATAACCATCATCAATAAATATTTATTGAGCACCCTCTTTATGGTTAAGAGACTGTGCCAGACGCTGTACAAAATTGGATTACAGCCCCACAGCCGCTGCCCATAGGGGCTTGCAATCTAATTACAGATGACCAGAGGAGATAAGCACGGATGACAAGCTCTGGCTAGGCAATCACGTACTGTTCACCTAAGACAGAGAGAGAGGCAAAGAGGGGAGAGAGAGAAAGAAGAGAGAAAAGATAGTGCATTTTATTTGGTTAAAAAGATGACCCTCCCCACTTCTTCTCTTTCTATCCTTTGTGTTTAATGTAATCTGAGTATAGGAAACTAATTCGGATTTGGGTGAATGTTGTTATCAATGAGGTCTTATCCAGGAATGATTAAATCATAGCCACACATCATCATTTTTCTTGTCTTCTCCCTCCTTGTCTTCTCCGGGCGTCACTCAATGCCATGTGGGCAGAAACAGGTAATCTCCAAAAAATAGCCTCTTTAGAAGGAACAGTGCTTAGGGCCTTTGATATGTTTTGTTGTTTGTTTTTAGGGTTTTTAATTTGTTTTATTTTAGAGGGAGAGAGAGCACAAGAGAGGGAGAGAGAGCACAAGAGAGGGAGAGGGGGAGGGAAAGAGAGAGGAATCTTAAGTAGGCCCCATGCTCAGCACGGAGCCCAATGAGGGGCTCAATCCCACAACAGTGGGATCATGATCTGAGCTGAAATCAAGAGTCAGATATTCAACCAATGAGACTACCCAGGGGCCCAAATATGATTTTTCAAAAGGCCTTTGATATGTTCTGAATCACCAAGGACGTAGGGAGGGTCAGCCTAGAAACAGAATGATGAAGAAGGGTTAGCAAATACCCACCTATGTTTTATATCAAGAGTTCTCAAGAAGGGGCTCCTGCACCAGCCTCATCTGGGTGTTTGTTAGAAATGCCAGTGAGAGTGTCTAGTGCGACCCCGCCACCTGGGCTTCAGCTAGCCCTGCAAGCGACTGGGTACCCTCCCTAGGAGATTCTCTGCTACGTATACTCAGTGATCACAGTGGTTTTGAGACAATTTTGTTGCTACCCCTATTTGTTGTCAGCTGTATAAAAACCCAAAGCAGAGACACCCCGAGATTGTTGTCTGACTGGAGTTGAAAAGATGTCACCATAATTTCAAGATAAATGGGACTTATGACTTTAAGAAGAAATGACTGGAGAACCTGGAAGAAAGAGAGAGAGAGAGAGAGAGAGAGAGGACAAGCAGGCTTTCTGAAAGGACTTGTTCCTGACTTAGGCTCAGTTTGCTTCAGAAAAATCTGCAGGTAAACACAGGAGCAGAGGCCTCTGCTGGTTGTGACAGTGTCTTTTTGGCTTCTACCAGGGACTTCATGATGCGTAACAGCCACTGCAAGTGTATTGTCCCCAGTGACCGATGATATCCATTCACCGATGAAGACATCATGAGTGACAGTGATCTCAGATGGTGGAAAGGATGGCCGGCCAGTACCTGATGCCAGGAATCACAAAATTGGAGGTCTCCGCCTTAGCAGAAGCAGAGATGACAGGCAGCAGGTAAACAAGACCAACTGGGAGAAAAGGGAAGCCTAACATCCCTCCAGTGAACAGGAAATGCTGTGACGTGTGGTCCTTATATACTGTGCAGGTGTGGGACTCAGTCATCCAAAGAACGAGAATGCAAGGGCCAGCGAGATATTTGGGGGGGCAGATCAAGAGAGGGCCAACAACTTTTGCATGCCTCGTCTCATTTAACACTCGCATTTAGGGAAGTTAACTGATTGCCTCAAGTTCCCTATAGCTTGTCAACATGGGAGCCAAGACTGGAGCTCAGGTCTGTTTGACTGCACCCCCTCTAGAATGCTCACATGGATAAAGTCCCCACCGCATGTGGAGCCCTGAGTCAAGGGCTATAAGTTCTTTCTTCACTAAATCTCAGGATGGCTCTCTTTTTGGTAGTGACTGTCACCTCCAATGTAGGAACCAGGCTGAGGGAGAGAGGAAGCAGTTTCATCAGCAGGAATGGGGGTCCTGGAACACAGCCCTGGAGCTCCCACCATCCACTCTGGTTTGGTGGGGACGTCAGGCCTCTGGTCGATGTAAAAGCAACGTTGGATCTCAGTAATGGGGAAATCACATGGGTGCGAGTGAAGACACTCTCTGGTAACAGCCTTGGGCCATGCTCTGATTGTTTTTCGGGGGAGACCTTATGTTATTCTAAGTAAGTTTCTGGAGTCCAGAGAAGGACCCTGCCTTTAGTGTCTCATGGGGATGACGGAGAAGAGAATAACATGGGGAAGAAACTTGTCCGTTCTAGGCAGCTGGTGTTTATAGAGCCCAGGCCTGCTCTCTCCAGAATCACCAAAGTAGCTGCTTCCAATAAAGAGAAGAACCAACAAACTCACTAGGACAGAAGATGGAAAAGCCTCTGGATTTAGGGTCTCAAGAACTCCTCTTCCTGGAAGGGACTTGCTCCAAATTAGAAGCATCTCCAGAGACCTCTATGACTTATGAATGACCGAGCCAACTGGGGGCTCCGATATTTTTGATTCCTCATTTTTCAAGGACAATTCTTTAGGCGAAGGTAAGCCCTTCTAGAAACATAGGACTTGAAGGTAAATAGGGCATTCTATTAAGAGTTAACTAAAAAAAAAAGAATATGTGTATTTAATTTCAATTTAGATTCATAGGGGCATATTATTATACATTGGTATTTCTGGATGCTCAACAAACATTTAATTTTCAAGTGAATTTACAAGCTTCTCCCCCCCCCAATGTTTTATATAAAGCAGTTTAAAAAAAAAAAACTAACTCATTTAGCCATAATGTGCACATATATATTCTTCGAAAAAAATTTTTTTAATGTTTTTTATTTATTTGAGAGAGAGAGAGAGACAGAGTGAGCAGGGGAGGGTCAGAGAGAGAGGGAGATACAGAATCCGAAGCAGGCTCCAGGCTCTGAGCCAGTTGTCAGCACTGAGCCGGACATGGGGCTTGAACCCACTAACCGCAAGAATATTTATGACCTGAGCCGAAGTTGGACACTTAACCAACTGAGCCTCCCAGGTGCCCCATATTCTTTGACATAATTGTGTCTATATGTCACACAGCTATCCATTTATAGAATTAATTATAGTTTTACAGATTTAAGTAATACAAATATAATGTTTATAGACTTATTAATATTAAACACTCACATCTATGTGTAGCATTGATATTGAAATGACTGCAAAAGAAAACATTAGATACCTTGTTTTCAGCTTGCGCTTTGTTATGAATCAGGGAGTCCCATTTTAAAGATTTGTTTGCTTTGAAATCCTCAGGAAAGTTATCAATTACTATAGTGCATTGGTTTCCTTGATAAAGAATGATGCCACTTAAAGAAATACTGGGTCATTACAGCCTAATGACAAGCATAATTAGGGATGTCTGTCTCCAAATTTCACAAGAATAGAGAAAAAGTTGTTCGCCTGACCCACATCATGCTACCCCATGGAGTAATTTAAGCCCGGGCTGAATCGGGGCAGGGACAGGTGTAATTGGGCTGCTGTCTGCTCCTTCCAGCCTTGCAATTACCATAATAAGATCGACTACAGAGAGGTCAGAAGCTAACGGCCAGTTTGGCTGTGGCCTTCTAAGACTGTCATCGGTCGGAGAACAAGGCGTCCATTCGGTCAGAAGGCACAGCTAAATAGATGCTGTAATTGGCCCTAGTGACAGGAATGTCTGCCGGAAGACAGCGGAAACAGGCAGCAGCATTGAAAGATGAGGAGCAAAGATGCAGTAATGTGGGATGAATGACCTCAGTGAATTTATAATTATATCATAAATGGGCTGGGGAGGGGGGCATCGGAGGGTGGGTGACTATTTGAAAAATATTGTGCATTTACTGCGAGTTCGCTTAAAACTAATCCAAACACATGGCCATTACCAGTTCTCTTGACTGGTCCAAAGTGTCCAGGTCATTGAGCCTCTCTCCAGGGAAGAGGACGCTCTCCCAGTCAATCTGCAGTGTGTCCAGGAATAATGAAGTTTCCTAACCAACGACCCTAGGAAAGTGGACTTTGGAATGGGATTCACGAGGAGGAGTCCCTTTAAGCACAGACTATCTCATTTCTTCTGAAAGCAAATATTGTGGACACTCAGGTTACGGGGCGATCCATTCTCTCAGTACACATATTATGCTCAAGGATGAGATCACGTGACCTTACCCCTCTTTCTTTCTGCTTTGGATCTGCAGGCTCTTCCTAGGGTCTGAAAGCAAGAGCCCATCAATACCTCCTGCTGCCTCCATCCTTTTCTGTGTAGGTCTGTGCACATCTGTCACCTTGGGCTCAGTCCCTCGTGTGAATTAAAAGCTTAAAGAATTCTTTACTGATGCTTCTCTGCCATCCTTTCCCCCTGAGTATGAGTTCCAATTCAACAAGAACTTTCTTCAAGGGGCTCCTTTTTGATAACTTTCTTTTGTTTTACTTTTCTTTAAAGTTTATTTATTTATTTTGAGAGAGAGAGAGAGAGAGAGAGAGAGAGAGAGCACATGCATAGGGAAGGGCAGAGAGAGGGAGAAGAGAATCCTAAGCAGACAGCCACGCTATCAGCATGGAGCCAGACCTGGGGCTCAAACACAGGACCTGTGAGATCATGACCTGAGCCGGGATCAAGAGTCAGACACTAAATTGAGCCACCCAGGAGCCCCATAACTTTCTAATGCTGAACAGTAGTTGCATTTCAGCGGCAATCTTCAACAATGCACTCCAGTGGCATTCCTAGGAGTCATGTAGCGTAATGTAGTAATGTGTTTTGGAGGCAAAGTACCACATGTACTGGAAAAAAGGAAATTGGGCAGAGAAAGTAGAGGCTCTAGTTACTCTGACTGTTGGCCTATAGAACATAGAAATGGCCTCATCTCCTACGGCACGCGCGCTCTGTTCCCCTAGGCATTTTACATATGCATTGCTTTAATAGCCCCTGAAGAAATGACTGTTGAATGGAACAATGAACAACATAAAGAGATCTCTAAATGCAGAAGGACTCTTATGCATTAATAGTGGGTGACCATTGTTGAATGTCGCTAAAATCTTTTCTGGAAAAATTGTATTTCCTTATCTAGCTGTGTATCGATGTATCTATCAATGTTCGATGTATCTATCTTTCTATCATCTATCATAAATATAAAGGAATAAAGAAGAAGCATTTAGTCCAGCCAGGTGCAGCCAGGTGTAGGAGTGTGTGTGGAAGTGAGAGAGAGAAAAGATATGCCTGATTCGGGTTGGAATTTCTGGAAGAATTGAAAACTTGAGAATAGGCACAAAGTCAAATCGTTAGGCAAATGGGAAGAGGAGAAGTGGTGGAAGATGATGTTGAAGAAGATGGAAAGTGGTTGCGTATTGAAATGGATTGAAATTGTAACCAAACGCTTCACTTCCAGGATGCTATCTGATGATTCAAAGATGGGAGTATCTGGTCAGATCTATGTTTGTGGTAGGTGTACCATTGGCAGACTCAGGAAAAAAAAAAAAAAAAAAGGAAAAAACCCCAAGAAACAGGAACCCTAGTTAATTCTGAATTTCAGATAACAAGGAATAACACTTTGGCACAAAACGGACTTATTCTAAAATGTTATTTGTTCTTTATCCGAAATTCAACTATAATCGGGCTTCCATCATTTTAGTTTATACCCCCATTCAGGTGATGGTGTGGGTGATGGGTTTGTAGTCAAGGAAACCAGTTAGATGGGGCAATGAGTGGGTTGAACTGAGGCAGGGCCTCCAGAATACAAGAGGAAGCTGAAGCGACTTCCCAAAGGACCCAGCAAGGCAGAGCCAGATTTGATCCCAGCTCTCTCAACTTGAAACCCCTGCTTTGATCCCCAGCAGTCCACACCCCCATAGCTGTAGCATTCACCCCCAGTTTCTTCAATACATTTGCAGACTTGAATTGATCTGAATATTGTATCATTATGATTATGCAAAATCACACCATCGGATACAAATCAACCTCAAAGACTGGCTTTCCCAGTAAGGTTATCCCTTCTGGATCAATCAGTGGCCACCCCTTGCTCCAGGTCAACCCAGGTTACTTCTCTTAGCAACTGTGCTATAGGCATAGTAGATTTTGTAAGGGGCCTGCTTCGCCCAGGGACAAATTGGAGGAAGTTGGAAGGATTTGAAGGTGACGATTCACTATGGTTTTTTCTTCTCTCCATTGCTAATGGAGAAAATCCTTATTGACTTACTCCTTTTAAAAAGTTTGGGGGCCCCTGGGTGGCTCAGTCAGTTAAGCATCCGACTTTGGCTCAGGTCATGATCTCACGGTTCGTGGGTTTGAGCCCTGCATCAGGCTCTGTGCTGACAGCTCAGAGCCTGGAGCCCGCTTCAGATTCTGTATTTCCCTCTCTCTCTGCTCCTCTCCCGCTCACACTCTGTCTGTCTCTCAAAAATAAACAGTAAAAACAAAATTATAAAAAAACTTTGTATTTGCATATAGCTGACATACAACGTTATGTTAATGTCAGGTGGACAACAGAGTGATTCAGCTTTTCTATGTATTATGTTATACTCATTACAAATGTGATAGCCCATTTAATTATCACATCTACCATAGGAAGAAGGTTTTATTATTATCTTTAATTTATAGAGGAGGAATCTGAAACACAGGTAATATCCCCAGGTAAGTAAATTGGGGTGCTGCAGAGTAGGATGGTCAACGAAGCCTCTGCTGATCTATCCCCAAAGTGTCTGGCTGTCTAAAGATGGAATTGAGAAATGTTTAGGATCATTAAAAGTTAGCTCTAAGCTTTAAAGTTATTGTGGGAACAGATCTCAAAAGTATAGAGACACAGATACAACTTGGGAAAGAATTTCTTATTAGCTGTGTGAGTTTGAGAAGTTTACTTAAACACAGGGGTTATAAAATGGGAAAAACCCTTCTGCGCAGGCTTTTTATGAGGAGAGCATGTTTTTTATGAACCAAGAGTCTTCATAAATTTTGTTATAAACATAGTTTTGGGATGATATTTTTAACTTGATGGTAATTTTCTGCATATGAGCCAAATAGCATAATCACAATTTGAAATATTTAGTTCTATTAAATATTCAGTTATTACAAGGTAATTAAGATGATTCACGATTGATTTAGTAAAAAGATTTTATTATATAGCATTTTATTATACAACATTTTCAGCCCTATTTTTTTCTAATATACTTTTATTATACTTTTTAGAAAGTGGAACTTGTCTTAAGGTTCATCTCCCTTGGACTGCATCCAAAGGGATTTAGTTCTTGAGTACAAAAATGATGTTATTAAATGTACTCGTCACTACCTAAGGTGTCCCTCGTCATGCACCCAGGACGGGACAACATAAAGCCTCCAGTGTTATAGAGTCTTGATCTCACTCTCCTTGATAATAAGAGATAGTAACTAAATAAATGTAATAGATTCCACAAAAATAATCAGATGAAAGATACATGTACATGGAATGACCAGATTGGCCAAGCTAAACGTACAGTGATTAACTGACTCGTCCAACTCATTCAGACTAGTGATGTTCCCAACTTTTGAGCAACGCAGTAGCATAACAGAAACTGAAGCTGCTTATGGTGAAAATACAGAAAACTTAAATCTTATTTCAAGCATCTTTACCTCTCCACACCTCTTTTGTATTCTAAAACCCTAATGACTCAAAAGATCTTCAATAAACGCATGCTCTGTTTTGTTTTGAAGTAACTACAAATGCTTCTGAGTTAGGAAAAACAACAAAAATACTACTTCTTCAGAAAGAAAACCCTTCCTTTTTGTTCTCTGGGAAGTATACAGTTGCTTGAAAGCAAGATTTTATAGCAGATTAAGAGAGGGCCCAAGTCCTTTTACCAGTTTATCTGCAAGTTCACGAAGAGTCAAAGAAATCAAAGAAATGAGGCAAACCCTCCATCGTTGTTTTATGACGTCTGAAAGTACAACTGCAGACCTTAGGGCAGGAGCCTGGCAGATCCGCATTATTTTCAGCTTGGCTGCAAACACAGGTAATTTAATAAAGCAGTTTGTTTCTAGTTTTCCTGGACCATACAGCCCCTCTCCCTTCCCTTCCCTGTACAAATTCAGAGGCCGGCCCCAGGTCAAATTCGGAGGACAAGTCCCTGTAATATAAATATGCATCACTGTTCAGTGTTAAGAATGGAGGGTGAGATCCATGATCCTGGCCCGTGGCTTTTTTACTTCTTTGTTTTTGGAGAGAATGTTGACTGAAGCCTTTAAAAGCATTTTAGGTTGGCACACTTTCAATTTCTCAGCCCAGGTGGCAATTATCTGGAGAAAAGTAGTTGATTGCCTCAATAGAAGACTTTCATCTGGGTTTGCCAAGGCATTTTTATTATAATGAATTAATTACCTTTACTAAAGTTGTAGGTAGAATCCCATTTTTATGGTACTTAATGGATGGGTTATGCTACGCAATTGGGAAGCTCAGTGGCATAATCCAGGGATGCTTGTAGCGGTCATCAACAGTAGTGTCCAGGGGTCCAGAGCAGATGTTCCGATCACCAGCTTGAATGTTTGAAGACCAGTTAAAGACAAAGACAGACTGAAAGCAGTCACGTAAATAATTTACCATCACCCCCATTCTCCCCACTTCTATAGCCCAAAACTATATGAGGAAACTTGCTCTACCTTTAGACATAGATGTGGAACCCCACGATAACTCTATATTGGGGAAGGGTGCCTGGGTGGCTCAGTTGGTTAAGTACGTGAATCTTAATTTCAACTCAGGTCATGATCTCATGGTTCATGGGATTGAGCCCCGAGTCGGGCCCTGTGCTTACAGTGTGGAGCCTGTCTGAGATTCTCTCTCTGCCCCTCCCCTGTTCTCTCTCTCAAAATAAATAAACATTAAAAAATCTATATTGGCAAAATCTGGATACAACTCCGTGTTTTTCCAAATTGCTTAATCTGTCTTATATTTAATACGTTTGTTCTGAGTATTCAGATGTTTTGATAAATTCTTCAGTGGCTACAGATGGACTATTGTGGATATTTAAAAAGAAAGACTCAGATTTTAAATGTTTTATGATGACTTTAAGAACTCATTTATCTTTCCTAGTTAGGGCCGGATCAAAATGAGTTTGCATTTCTGGATAGATACAACCGACAGAAGGAAAGTTGGCATGTTAGGAGATAAGGTCAGGATTAGAAACTAACGTTTAGGTAATTAATACTGGATTAATTACTTCAGCCATTGTGTGAGGTAGGTGCTGACTGGAGTTTTCTTGCCTTGCACTCCAGGGCATTAGGGGCACTTCATGCCTACAGGCTGCCACGTGGGGTGCTATGAATTGGAGAACCTCCATCATTGATTCACTTCTGTTTAATGTCTGAAAATGAGAAAAAATGAGATGGTGATGCTGAATGTAAAAAAAAAAAATCCTAAGGGAAACATATATTACTTGCAAAAATAGTTTATAAATGGGAAACGTGAAATGCTAAATCTGTTTAATAACAAAATTCAGTATCTCTTCTAGAAAGTTAAATATAGTTATTTTTTAATTTAAAAAATTTTTTACATGTTTATTTTTGATAGAGAGAGAGAGAGGCAGAGCGCAAGTCGGGGAGGAGCAGGGTGGGGGGGAGACGTAGAATCCGAAGTAAACTCCAGGCTCCGAGCTGTCAGCATAGAGCCCAATGCGGGGCTTGAACTCACAATCTGTGGGGTTATGACCTGAGCCGAGGTTGGACACTCAATGAACTGAACCACCCAGGAGTCCCAAAAGTTAAATATAATTATGAATACATTCATTGTGAGGAAATACATTTGATGCATTTCCAGTGATTATGGCAATTCTTCATCAGAAGGCAGGAGTCATTGTTAATCTAAAGAAGGGTATGTATGGTGACATTCTATTTCCCTTAAGGAGCCTTTGGAAATTCTCATCATTTGAAGGCCTAGTTATCAATTGTCTTATGGGGACCACAAACTTATCAGTTTTTCCCCCAGCTTTTTACCCGGGTCTGCGGACAAAGATCTTACCTCTTGATCTGATGGTTTTTTTGATTAACAGTTCAATGGGTCACGTTTCCTGGTTTCAATTTTAATATAATCTTTATTATTTATGGTTCATAACTTCCTTTAAAAATTTTAGTTTAACCCGGCAGTAGCACTGCTAGGAATTTACCCAAGGGATACAGGAGTGCTGAGGCATAGGGGCACATGTACCCCAATGTTCATAGCAGCACTCTCAACAATAGCCAAAACATGGAAAGAGCCTAAGTGTCCATCAACAGATGAATGGATCAAGAAGATGTGGTTTATCTATACGATGGAATACTACATGGCAATGAGAAAGAATGAAATCTGGCCATGTATAGCAACATGGATGGAACTAGAGGGTGTTATGCTGAGCGAAATAAGTCAGGCAGAGAAGGACAGACAGATACCATATGTTTGTACATATAGGTGGATTAGGAGGAAGCTAACAGAAGACCATGAGGGAGAAGAAGGGGAAAAATAGTTGGGAAGAGGGAGGGAGGCAAACCATGAGAGACTCTTGAATGCTGAGAACAAACTGAGGGCTGATGGGGGTGGGGAAGAGGGGAAGGGGGGTGATGGGCATGGAGGAGGGTACTTGTGGGGATGAGCACTGGGTGTTATATGGAAACCAACTTGACAATAAACTATTTAAGAAATTTTTTAGTTTAGCCCTTAGTGCAGGCTAGCCATTAGGCAATTTGTTCATTTATTTATTAACTTACCCCAAATAAATATCAAATGGTATGGTCAATGAAGACAATTTTTGGTCTTGTCAGCACATTGACCTAGGATGTAATATGGGAGACCTAGTTGATTGTGGGAGAGAAACCAGCATGGTCAAAAGGGAAGAGAAGTGCCTTGAACTCAAGAGTCCTGGATATCTGGAGGCCTGGCTCTGAGACTGATTGTTTGAGTGACTCCAAAGCAATCATTAAACATGCTGGCTTCATGTGTTTGAAAATACAGTTGCACTAGCACCTCACTCACAATAGGTGCTGAATGAATGAATGTTGCATACAGCTTCCTTTTGTCTCTAAACTTCCCTAATTCTATGACTATTATGATCATATGATTATTATAATTCATAGATTATTATGATCGTGATTGTTGAGATCAAAATCTCAGGAATAGAATAAATTGTTGGGTCCACAATTTCAACATTGATCAATGTTTCCTCCAATGGCAAAGTCCAGGGGAAAGAAACCAGAAGAATCAGGTGTGTGAGTCAAGAAGGCCATTCATCAGAACAAAATCTTTTCCTATGGTATACTCATGTATTTCCTTCAGATGACTTATAAATGTGGCTGACCAGTACAGAAAGGAGTCATCTCTGTCTGGTTGACCTTCAGTCCAGTCATAGCTGANAATTGTTGGGTCCACAATTTCAACATTGATCAATGTTTCCTCCAATGGCAAAGTCCAGGGGAAAGAAACCAGAAGAATCAGGTGTGTGAGTCAAGAAGGCCATTCATCAGAACAAAATCTTTTCCTATGGTATACTCATGTATTTCCTTCAGATGACTTATAAATGTGGCTGACCATACAGAAAGGAGTCATCTCTCTCTGGTTGACCTTCAGTCCAGTCATAGCTGGAACTCTTAGTGTGATTAGGTTATGTAGTTTGTAACCACTTTTCAATTTTTTTTTTTGCATAAAATCTGGCACGGACAGCAACTTTGCTTAGTTGGTTGATGGCTATTTTCTGGTTTTATTGATCTGGAGTTGGCCCAAGACCTCCCTGGTGGACCACATATTTGGTTTCTGAATTAAAACAGGAAATACCGAAGCAGATGAAAATGGAACAGCAACAAAGTGGTATTTTCCAAACATGAGCACAATATGGGTGTAAAGTGGAGGGGATTTCCATGACCAGAAACATTCTTCGTTTCTCTAACTCCAGAACAATTGTTTTCCCAATCTGGAATTGTGATATTCCATTGCCAGGCATTGCTGAAAGGTGAGCTAGAGATAAAGACACACCTGAGGAAGGAATAAAGCCAGAGGTTCGCACCCAGGCAAGGGGCACGGTGCACTTGAAGACAGTCCAGGTGTGTGATGGGGCTTGATGTTCATCTTTTTGTTTTGTTTTATTTTTAAAGAATGCCTCAACAGGGCCAAATATCTGTGGCTTCCTTGCTGGGCTCAGTACAGGGATTTGACTGATAATCTTCCCTCTGGATTAGACTTGAAGCCTGAGCCCAGCATTTGGGGGTAAATTTTGCAATCCCGTCTTTACATCACCAGTGAAGGACTGTTCTCAGCAGATACTCAGTAAGCCAAATCGTGTCCCGGCATCGCATATATAACTGGCTTGGACATTCTTTACGGCATTTCGTGCTATGGAAGTTGCCATTCCAGAAAGAGTGCAGATGAACACTTTTTGCAAAAGATTTTGTCATCCGGGAAACTTTACCTGAAGTCTTAGGATTTAGCAGGTGAAATAAATAGAAATGGTTTCCTCTGTTTAAAATATATGATTAGATGTTTTGGTAAGAAATAAAGAGAATTATTCTGAGAACCATGGCCCATGACAGTGTGGTTCCTCATTGACCATGTTTTTGTGAAACATTATATCTCCTCTATAAACATGACCTAATAAAGATTTTTTTAAAAATGTTAACTTCATTGGCAGAATTGAGGAATAATTTATTTATTATATTCCAAGGGGAATATTTCCATAGATGCTTTAGTTCAAACACCTTGTAGTTAAGGTAAATGATACCTTTATTTATCGATAACTTACTTCTTTACCCCAACAGAATAACTGGGTTGAATGGCCTCTTTGTGGTATTTTATATAATAAGTGACAGAAATGATGTCTTCATGGAGAAATTGGCACGAGGTTAATCTTGTGTTTTTCACGTGCCAGTTGACTTCCTTTTTTGGGCAGACAAGTCTCATAAATGCTACTTCGCTCATATGCAGAATGTAAGAGATGTGAGACGCACAGAGCCAGAGAGTTATTCAGATTTCATTTGGCCTCTTGATAAATTAATGGAATGAAATCATGTATGTGAATGCCCCTTTGATAAGTATGCAGTTCTAAGTAAATGTATGGTATTACTTATTACTGTAACTTTTCCGCTATGGAGTACAGCATGTTCCCCAAGTCAGCCCCCTGAGCCGATCTTTTTCATGATAACTCTATCTAGAAAAGCATTGGCTTCTTCGTTTCCTGGTCTTTAGTCATACACTGAGTAGACTGTCTTTGTAGCAAATTTAATGTAATCATTGGCCCAAGTCTAGACAAGGAAATGTACTTTAGCAGCCCTAAAGAGATAATTACTGTGGAGAGCTTGTTATTAAATTAATATTGAAATAAGACATGCCTTTTAGATGGCATAATTCTAAGACAAGGCACCTGTCTTGCCCTTATAAATGAGAAATGCCTTAGGTTAGACCTATTCCTGACAATCAAGTATACTTTCTCCAAATATAATGAGATATGATTCCAGATGCCACTGGGTTCTATCACTGGATGAAACCAACAAGCTCAGCCTTGCTTCGTTTGAGTCTATGTAGTTCTGTGTCTATAGCTTTAGAAAGAAGATCAGCAAAGTCTGTATTATTCAAGAGAAAAAATGTCTATGATGAAAAGTCCCACTGCTGTTCTTTAGTTCATAATTTCATTAACACTTAAGGACATTTACCACAAAGAAATAATTCTATGTATGTCTTGGAATAAGCAGAGTTGAAAAAATTTGATTAGTGCTGCAAGTATTAACATCAAAAAATATATAAACGCCTCAAAATGGATTAAAGATCTAAATGTGAGACCTGAAACCATAAAAATCCTAGAAGAGAGCACAGGCAGTAATGTCTCTGACATCAGCCATAGCCACAGTTTTCTAAATATATCTCCCAAAGCAAAGGAAACAAAGGCAAAAATAAACTACTGGGAGTACATCAAAATAAAAAGCTGCACAGCGAAGGAAACAACCAATAAAACTAAAAGGCAACCTATAGAATGGGAGAAGATATTTGCAAATGACATCTCTGATAAAGGGTTAGTATCCAAAAAATGTAAAGAACTTCTATAACTAAACACCCCATAACAAATAATCCATTTAAAAAATGAGTTGAAGACCTGAACAGACATTTCTCCAAAGAAGAAATACAGATGGTCAACAGGTACATAAAAAGAAGCACATGACTCATCATCAGGGAAATACAAATCAAAGCCATGATGAGATTTCACCTCACTCTTGTCTGAAAGGCTAAAATAAAAAACACAAGAAACGAGTGTTGGTGAGAATGTGGTAAAAAAAGAACCCTTATGCAGTGTTGGTGGGAATGCAAACTTGTGCAGCTACTGAGAGAAAAGTGTGGAGTTTCCTTAAAAAGTAAAAATTAGAACTACTCTATGATCCAGCGATTGCACTTTTGTGTATTTACCCAAAGAATACAAAAACACTAATTCAAAGGAATACATGCATACCCATGTTTATAGCAGCGTTATTTACAATAGCCAAGATATGGAAGCAGCCTCTGTCCATCGATACACACACACACACACACACACACACACACACACACACACACACAGGAATATTATTCAGTCATAAAGAAGAACGAAATCTTGCCATTGCAATGACATGGATGGAGCTAGAGAGTATAATGCTAAGTGAAAAAGTCAGGCAGAGAAAGACACATACCATATGACTTCACTCTTGTGGAACTTAAGAAATAAAACAGATGAGCAAAGGATTAAAAAAAGAGAGAGACAAACCAAGAAATAGACGCTTTTTTAAAATGTTTTTATTTATTTTTGAGAGAGAGAGAGAGCGAGCATGAGCAGGGGAGGGGCAGAGAAGAAAGCTCGGATGACAGCTCAGAGCCTGATATGGGGCTTGAACTCATGGACCATGAGATCATGACCTTAGCCGAAGTCAGATGCCTAACCGACTGGGCCACCCAGGTGCTCCAACAGACTCTTAACTATAGAAAATAAACTGCTGGTTACCAGAGAATAGAGGCGGGAGTATGGGTTAAATAGGTGATAGCGATTAAGGAATGCACTTGTTGTGATGGACACGGGGTGATGTATGCGAGTGTTAAGTCACTATATTGTACACCCAAAGCTAATATAACACTGTATGTTTACTACACTGGAATTTATACATATATATTCCAATTTTGTTCCTCCCATATCCCTCAAAGTGAAAAGTAAAAAGCAGATGTATTTCATCTTTTTGTTTGTGTGTCTCTTGAATGTCAAGGAGCAAACATTTATTTAGAACCCATAGAAGCATAGGTCCTACCTATAAGAAAATACCCATGTCCTCAAGTAATTTGGTTTGGGGGGGGGAATAAGACCTATAAAGACATATAAAACAAAATATGGCAAGGGTTATAATTAGTTTCATCCTGAGGTGCTAATCTGCATGCCCCTGATGGGAAATTAGATCAGGCCACTTGAGACTATGCATGTGTTCTTTTTTTTTAAAACATAATTTATTGTCAAATCGGCTGACATACAGTGTGTATAGTGTGCTCTTGGTTTTGGGAGTGGGGAAGGGGAAAATAGGCTAAGCATGTCTGCTGGGAAAAATAATAAAGAAAATATTTTTCCCTTTTGTTCAGGTCACAGGATAAAGAGGCTTAAAATAGAAGGGGTAGAAAAGTCTGCTTTTTTCCCCATCAGGGAAAAAAAATCCCCATTGTCGGTTCTCATCTGTTGCTTTAGTATCACTCACTAGACCAGAAGCTTGATGATATCAGAGTATACATTTCTTTCCTCCGTTCTTACCACTCTGAGCCCTGTTTGCACGCACAGTTCACCGGGCCAGTCATACCGTCCTGCCCTTCTCCCTCTCAGTCCCCATCTAGAAAACTCCTATTCCGTCGTTAGAACCTATCTTCCACATCTATTGCATCTCAGAGTAGGGTTAGTGGTTTCCTCTATGTCTTCTAAACACTTCTATGTTTGTCTGTGCCTACCTTTATTATAATACAGATAGAAATGGGTTATAATTAAGAATATGAAGAGCTCATCTGAATAGATTTTCTAGAACTTGCTATTGAGATAGTAGCCTTTTATTTTTGATATTTATTATTATTATTATTATTATTATTTAAAATGTTTTATTTATTTCTAGGAGAGAGAGAGAGAGAGAGACAGCGTGAACAGGGGAGGGTCAGAGAGAGAGGGAGTCACAGACTGAAACAGGCCCCAGGCTCTGAGCTGGCAGTCAGCACAGAGCCCGACGTGGGGCTCGAACCCACGAGGCGCGAGATCATGACCTAAGCGATAGTCGGACGCTTAACCGACTAAGCCACCCAGGCGCCCCTATTATTATTATTTTTAAAGTTTATTTACTTTGAGAGAGAGGGAGAGAGTGTGAGCAGGGCAGGGGCAGAGAGAGGGAAAGAGAGAATCCCAAGCAGGCTCCATGCTGTCAGCTTGGAGCCCAATGCCAGTCTCCATCTCAGAAATGGTGATTGTGACTTGAGCCATAACCAAGAGTCTGAGCCACCCAGACATTCCAGAGATGTTAATCTTTTATTTATTTTTTTAAAAGAATTACTACCTCCCTTGTTTTAGAAATAAAAATATATTTTGGTTCATTATTTTAAGAAATTCAAGAAGTAGAAAATAAACAACAACAAATCACTGCAAATCCCACCACCTTGAATCAAGCAGCATTGACTTTTAAAGGTTATTTGTTCCTTTTGAGAGAGAGAAAGAGAGAGAGAGCATGTGCATGCATGCATGGGCTGGGTGCGGGGCAGACAGAGTGAGAGAGTCTCAAGCAGGCCCCACACTGTCTGCACAGAGCCCGATGTGGGGCTCGAACACATGGATGCGGGGCTTGAGCACATGAACCGTGAGATCATGAGCTGAGCAGAAACCAAGAGTTGGACGCTTACCCCAGAGCCACCCAGGAGCCCTAAGCAGAATTCACTTTTAATGAACATTATTTCAGACATCCCTCTGCAACCGGGGAAAGGGGTGTTGCAGAACAGAATATAAATGTTACACACCTTGGCGAAGGAAGATAAGTAGATCAACAGATAGGTAAAAATAGTTTTATACTAATGGGATCATCATCTGCCCGCTATTCTCAAAACAGCTTTTAATTTTACTTTAATTGAATTGGATAAAGAATTTCCTAAAAGTCAAATTTGTTTCACAAGGGATATTACTGCCTCAACTGTCATTTAAGATATGAAAACATTGACTAAAAATAAACACAACAAAAGCTGAAGAGCTGTGATATTCTGAAATTACCTGTTTCAATTTCGAAGCATTATCAATTGACCATTTTCCCTAAAAGCCTTCACAATTTTGTGGCTTATATGACTTTTATGACCTTGACTGCTATTATGTATATATACAAATATACGTATGTTTGTATTTTGCTCAGCAATAACAGTGTTCCCAGGTGTTTAATTATCAAGCATTTCTTTTTTTTTTCTTTTGTTTTAAACCTTCAAATTTCATTTTGTGTTTCTTGGGTTCCTTGTTTGATTGACTGTTCGTGGTAAGCAGTGTTTCATCAAGTTGTTTTGCTTCTATGCAAAAGGGCTCAAAAGTACTCCGTGCTGATGATTTATGTTTGGGCGTATCTGCATTACCATTAGATTTGAGAGGCAGTTTGGTTCCATTCTCTCCCTTGCCCTCAACCTCTTTTGCCCTCAGGCCGCCCAGGTGCTGCTCCATTGTCTTACACCAAACACAGGGAGTAAAGGTAGTTAAGGAATGGGACCTCTCCTTACTCCTTTATCCCTCCCTCCATTAACATTCAAATCTGGTGGTGATAGGCTTTTTCTTTCCAGGCAAGTTTTGCAAATCATCTGGGATGGTAGTTGNTTGGAAAAAAAAAAAAAAAAAAAAAAGGTTTTTAAAAATCGATTTAGGGTTGATAAGGAGAATTAATCTAGCTTTTGTGGTGTAAATTCATAGCATCAGCACTGATTGTCAGTCAGTGCAGAGCCTGATGTGGGGCTCAAACTCATGAACCATGAGATCATGACCTGAGCTGAAATCAAAAGAGTCAGATGCTTAACCAACTGAGCCATGTAGGCGCCCTTAATTTTTTGGTCTTAAGCCAAACCTTAAGGTTATTCCAGAGGAGAGTCTTCTCCTATGACATCCTTATATCTAGAAGGGTTTCAATTCTTCTGTGATCTATGCAAGTAAAAAGAGTAGTGCATGCTGAGGTCAGTGCCAAACAAGAGATTGGTTGCCATCTTACTGAGTGACATGGGGAGACTGTTTTGTGGGGAGTCTCACACTGCTGCATTGGCTTAGTATTCGCATCCAATAGTTTCCTATTTCCTCTATTTTAATGGGCAATTTTCTTTTGTAAAAAATATGCTAAATAGTATTTATGAGCAATTGATTTGATTTTTGACAATACATTGCTATTTTTCCATGTGCATCTCCATGGTAGGACGGGAAGACATGATGTCACCGGTCCAGGAGCAAGGCCTCAGTTAGATATGCCTATTTGTTAGACTAATTAATAGTATGGTTTTCCATGTAGAAACTGCAACTTCATTTAAATAACTAATTACAAGCAGTGTTAACGTAAACATTATGATGTCTACTTGTGATTACCCTTTAGAATACAATTTGAAGACATAAATACAATTAGATGCATTTATACAAATACAGTGTAGATGCTACTAACCTCCCCACAGATTTACACCCCATGTTGAGCCCTGATAAGCAGCCCAGACCCTGCCTCTCTTCAGGGATGTTAGTGTCCTTTTCTGCCCTGGGAATGTGGTAGGAGAAGATCCTCAAGATCTACTCAATTAGGCTGCGTGAACTTCAAACTCTGTGGAATTGAAGCATGTGGGTTGTTACTCTTCTAGAAAGAAGGCTCTTTGTGCAAATTGACCCAATCCCAACTCTCCTCTCCCCTTGCTCTGATTGGTCAACATTACCTAGTGAAGAAACATATTCTATTATACTTTTTCTTCCCAATAATGGGCATCCACTTCCCTCATGTCTGCATTCCTAAGAGAGGCAACTTAAGTCATTCTTCAAGTGTGTTCTCCACCAAGCTTTCTGCCTGTAGAAAGAAAAACCTACCAGTTTCTCTCGATTAAAAAAATTCTTTATATAAAAAATCAAGGTATGTTTTAAAGTTAGAGTTGAATTTAAAGACAATTTAATTCAAGGCCCTACTTTTACAGATACTGAGTCTGAGTTCCAGAGGTAAGTCACATTATCACAGAGCAAATTAGGAGAACTAGAGCCAGAATCTGGGCGCCCGCTGGTGCCTTGTCACATGATCAAGTTTTTGTTTTTTGTTTTTTTTGTGTGTGTTTTTTTTTCTCTGCATGGTCAGATGTGGTCAAATGGAATGTCTCCTTCAGTTTCTGGCAAGCGCCACTATGAACTATCACTAGCTTTAGCAATGGGGACTTTTTTGTTCTATAGTTACATACATACAAAAATGCAAGATTGGGCATGCAGATAAACCTTTTGTGTGTATAATTAATAATTAATAAAGTGTGCATAATTCACACTTGAGTTTCTGTATCTCATTAGAGGTAGTTGTCTCACCTTTAACTAGAGAAGACAAGCTTTATTTTTGTAGCGCTTTGCCCTATTATGTTCAACAATAATAATTCACAGTGACAGATGTAATCCACCAAACTCATTATTTTCAACCCTGATCCATTTATTTTGCATTACCAATACAGTTTTGATGCCTATCGTTCCCTGGACTGGAGTGCTTGATGAAATGTTTTATTGCAATATGTCAGAGTCTAAATAATTAACAGCAAAAATAGGGCTGAAGCCTTCCAAACTCACGGTGTGTATTATAAAATCGTATGTAATGCACCCTGTACTCACAAGAACATGTCCTAGAGATGTGGTTTTGATAAAATGATTACATTTGGGGAAAGAAGAATGGAATATATCTCCTATATCTCCTATAGCAGGCCACATCTCTTCAAAGATTAAATAAATACACACGCGCACACACACACACACACACACATACATATATATTACTCAATCTATCAAAGAGAAAAGTAAACAGGATTCAAGCCTGTTTTCTTTTGCAAAGCTAAAAATCTCCCAAATCTATTGTGAAAAACCCCAGCCACAATTTAACACATTGCACTACGAAAAGAGTGTACTTTCTTTTCTTGATTTATATTTGGTCGCAATCCTCGAGTGGTCCACAGGGATATTGTCGTGTGGTAGGCAGCGTAGAGCTATGTGACTTTCCTTGACTTTAAAGGAATCGCAGGGAAGTTTGAATTGCAACTAGTCAACCTTGAAGGGAGAGAAACTAAATGAAACACCTGTTTTTCTGATTACTGTACCACAAGGCCTTTTAATTAGTTTGTGGAAATAGAAGTTTTAGTTATTGAAGCATATGGTTATTTTCCTCCAAGAAAATGGACATGTGACTACACATCATTAATTTGTGATTATTATTAAAATAAGAATGTAATTTGAAAGATTGTACATTAATAGATATATTTTCCAGACTAGAAAAGAGCTGGAGAATAAGGCAAGAGGAAAATCCACATAAAAATGTCAATCTTTTATATCAGCACCATGGATTGGCCTCCACGGTGTTTAGAATATTTATTTTCGCAAAAGAACTTCAGTTGGAAATGAATACAAATATTGATCATGACTCTATGGATATTTATTCTTTTAATAGCATCTCATTCCTCTTCCTCAAGTACTCAGAGAGCAATAAATCAGCGTGGGAAACAAAGGCCTCAAAAATGGGAATGGCCAAGATAAATACAGTTTTAACACATTCCGTCCATATTGTTTTCCTCATACAGAAGCGGGGGTTTCTCTCCAGTGTGTTTTAGTATTTACTGTAGGAGTTTGAAAATCCTACTGGGCCTTTGGGAAATTCTTCCACTCAGCTAGATGTCATCGTCAGGTCATCATAAGACCCTCAAGGTCTTAATGTGATTGTATGGGAAAGAGAACCAATGTGGCTTCTTTGTCATTTGTTCATAATCACCTCTGAAACGAGGCTGTTAGAATGATGCTTCTGCTGGGGCCACTGGATATCAGACTCCGTTGCTTCACGGGCATTTGCGCTCAGGAATCCCAGAGTTTAGATGCAAAGTGCGAGAGATAGTAGCAACTTTGTGATCATGTGTTATATTGTATTTTTCCCCAGTGACTCCCTGCTTTGGGCATAGAAGGCATTTGATAAGTATATGAGGTTGGAGTTTTTCTCTGGGAGAGGTTTCTATTGAATTACTGCTTAGCATCCAATGAAATGAGCACATATAACATGGCAGACGTGTAATAATTTAAGTGGAAGAAGAATTGCAAACGAGACGAGCTTTACGGTTAATAAAATCATGAGAAACTACACATAAACTACAAGCATTAACAGCAGCAGAAATGACTCAACTGTTGTGAAATTTGCATTTCTCTCATTGTTTATATCTAAATATGAAACATACCTGGCAACGGCATGAGACAGGACATGCCTTCTCCTTTTTCCATATTATTTACCCCGTGTGTTTGGCCAAAAGTGCTGATTACAAAATATGACTGCAATTGGAGAGCATGGCAATGTGGATTTCCACACCTATGGCATAAGGCTTGGTTTGTTTTGATTAAAGAAATAATTGTGATCCAATTTCATAATGTTGATCACAATTTCATCACCTGTGCCTGGAAGGAGAGGAAAATATATGAGGGGTATAGCGAAGTGCAAACTCATTAAAGACTGTCTGTAAGAAATTATGATCATTACATTTAAAGCAAAGGTGTGGTATTGTGTTTAATTAAACAAAGTTTTACAAAGTGTTTTATGAAGTTTGCTTGGATTGTGCAAACTTAGACAAGGTGCTTTATTAAAACTTATATTTAATGAACTATTTTGAGAACATATAATTTGGGAAGCAGATAGGTAAATTACCATGAAAAAATGTCCTTGCATAATATTTTGCTTAGTGAAAGTCTTATTCCAAGAATGTGAGATACAGGTTGCCTGTTCAATTCCTTTTTTTTTTTTTTTAATGTTTATTTATTTTTGAGAGAGAGAGAGAGAGAGAGCCAATGGAGGAGGGGTGAGAGACCCAGAATTCGAAGCAAGCTCCCGGCTCGGAGCCTTCAGCACAGAGCCCAGCGTGGGGCTGGAACTCACAAGCTGTGAGATCATGACCTGAGCTCAAGTCCAAAGCTTAACTGACTGAGCCACTCAGACGCCACAGCTATTCAATTCTCGAATGTCAAAATCTACATAGTTTTTCATAAGCTGTTTACGAAGGAAATAAGAAATATTCTAACCTATTTTTCCTTGGCTACAAAATAGATTCTTGGAAGATAGCAAACATTTCAGCAGCAAGTTCTTGATTTTTTTAATGTTATTACACCTACGCCCATTCTCACATAATATTCTTAAAAGCTAGTAAACAAACGAGTCCTAGGAAAACATTACCAAACTTTAGCCAACTGTGCTTTCCTCAATCTCTCTTCCCTCATAGTTTCAGTGGACCTCTCAGTCAGATGATGCTGAGGATGTGGTGGAGGAAGCCAGATACCCTCTTGCTGTTAATCTAAATGTTGGGCTTGAAAAATATTCCCAAGTACTTGGGGGAAGAATTAATTGACCAGCACGGTTTTAGGCAGAATCTGCATCCAATTTTGACCCAGGGCCTGTCATTTGAGTTTTGCTGAGAACTATATTTTTAGAGAGATAATTCAGTTCGTCAGTTGTATGACAAATTTCATTCTTTTCTGGTCATTTAGGGTAGAGGGAGGTATTCATTTTGAGTAGATATAGAGAAAGTCTGGGAAATAAACATTTAAATTTTAACTGAAGAAATCTCAAGTGAATGTTTTAATATAAATATTTTAATATAAACTTTATGTTTAAAAGACATAAGTTACTGAGGTCAGTTTTCAATATGTTCACATACCGCAAAGCAGCATCCCAGGACAAGAGGCTTGGAGAGGAAGAAGAGAATGAGGATTATTAGCAGGGATGTACAGGGAGAGGCCACATGACGTACAAACATAGCATGTTATGCCCCACGCACAGTGTTAATGAGCTGTGAGGTCAGTATTGGAGATGGAGGGATCAGTAAGGCATGGAGTTGAGCACATGGACCCTCGTATGTGGTTGATGGGACATGGAGTGGTAAACTTATGCCAATTGGTAAGTGTCATGGTACCAGTAGGACCTAATGATGAATTCGAAATAGACGAAGACAACTGGTAGGTTACAGAAGTTCAGAGTTAGAAGTTCCAAGCTCGAACACCCAGCTAAGGGTCTTCATAGAAGATTTCTGGGAGTGAGTTGAGTCTGAATGGGTCTATAAAGAGGAATCTATTGCAACGGGCTGGGTAGAGGATGTTGATACATAAAGATGCAATTCTAGGAAAGAGAGCAAACATTGGTAGATTAGCGGCGCATAATTACATTGCATAGCGTTAGGAGGCATTGCAGCTTGTGGAACATTTCATGTGTGATATCTCATATAATTCTTAGTGCAGCCCAGTGAAATAAGGTGGGACAGTTGCTACTATGCAGTTGTACAGATGTGCAAACTGCAGTTCAGCTGGAGCTGAATCTCAAACACATGCACTCGACACTTTCTGGCTGACAGCAATAGCAAAGGTGTTGGGTGGATGGGCTTACATGGGAAGAGCCAGCAGAACAGCAAAGCAGCCCCAGCTCATACAAAAATAGGACAAAAATAACTTTTTTAAAAGCCCAAGCATAATCCGAAATAATTCATGAACTTATGGTAACGACTAGTGAAAAGAGAAACTTCCTTTAGCAATTATTTAAACCTAAAGCTAGGAGGAAGTGCACCAGAAAGATTGGGGGGCAGGGGGAAGGCAAAGAGAAAAAGAAGCATGGCCAAAACAAAACAAAACAGTGAAGAATGGTGAAACCTATCAAGGCATAGCTGAGTTGTATGCTCTTGGTCTTCTCTTCCCTTTACGGCCCCTTGGAGATAATTGTTCACCTGTTGTTCAGTGACCGCCATTCACTGCAAAGCGGAACACGACCTCTGTGCATTTTACTAGGGACGTGTGTGACCTTGCTACCTGGAGATGTGTCACCCAGCACGAGGCCATCTTTCCAATAGGTCAACAAAAATAAATCATTTAAACAGAGTGTCCTCTTCTTTGAGGCCAATTTGTCCCTAGACATGAGTTTGCCTATCTCAGAACAACATACAGAGAGGAAAGAGTTTCAAATGAATGCAAGTATGTTCAATCCATAATCAAATGAAAATGTTTCGGGTCGGGTGCCGGAACGTATTCCTGAATGAGACTTTCTTCAGCACCTAAATTTGGCCATCTGGCATCCTATTTTAAGAATTATTCAAGTGTTTGAATTGAAGGATTTGCCTTTTAATGAGGAAATCATAATTTTATTGTAAATATGGAACACGTTGTCCTTGACTCTGAATGTGCTAACTTCAGAGGATGAAAGAAGTGACATCATTAGCCACCCGCTGTACAACCGGCAGTGAAGAGAGAAATTGTCAAGCAAAAAAGGAGTATTGTCCTAGAATACTGGTCATGTTGCAATGAAAAATACTCCCCCCTCCAAAAAAAGGGTCCAGGCTTGTTATTAAGGGCTGAAGAATGATAAAATAGAAGCAGTGTACCAAGGAAATCTCTCAAACTGTTGATTACAGTGGGAAGATTTCTGAAGTTTTGATAAAGGGTGTAGTGTTCTTACATTGTTTTTCCATGAAGATTCTAAAGTTTACTCGGAGCACCATTTGCTATTAATTGGATAGTCTGATGGTATCACAAATACTTACTATTAATACTAGTTAAAAAGTTAGGATATTTTAAATGCAGTTCAATACTAGCAAAGATAGTTTTAATGAAAACTTCTGCAGGGATATTATTGTATGACTGAGAGTAGTCCTCATTTATTTAGCAGGTAGTATTATTTGACTATTATATGTCAGATATTATTCTAGCTGTTGAGGCTATAATTGTGAATAAGAGGAATATAATAATCTCTGCCTTCCTGAAGCTTATAGTCTAGTGAAAGTTATAAAGAAATAAGTGAACAGTTAATACAATATGGTGATGAGGTTCTGCCAGCATTCTTGGAAGATGAGTTCATAAAAATACATGCTTCAGATTAAATTATTTTTAAACAAACTGCTTTGAATGGTTCCAATACTCTATGTGGATTTAAGTTTGAGTAATTTAATAATAAATTAATAAACTTATTATTTATTAATAAATAAGTAGCCACAGAACAACAGGGCATCAGGAGCCTGCCAAGTGAGCCCCACAGAACCAGGGAGAGAAAACGTTTCCTCCTAGACAGTCTCTACAGCGCCCTCTATTGACAAAGCTTAACATAGCGCCAGGTGGCAAAGGAAGAACGTTTAAAGAGCAGTATACATTTTCATCAAACAGGCAAAGAAAAAAAAAGGATGAATTTGGAATTGAGAAGCAGTAAATCAATAGCCCAGTAATATACCATCACTTCTGCCATAATTTGTTGCCCACACAGATGATCTCTGGTACCCTTGGGAAGGGGCCTACATCAGGGTGTGAATACCAGAAGGCGGCCATCATTGGAGGCCATCTTGGAGGCTGGTCACCAGCCACAGTCTACCAGCTAGTACTCCGTAATTCACATCCCTCTCACATGCAGAATACACTTGGATTAGTTTCTTATTACTGTTATCACAGATTCAGTTATCACAGATTACTGTGTTATCACAGATTCGGTAGCCTAAGACAACACAAATTTATCCTACATTTCTGTAGGTCGGAAGTCTACCCTGGGTCCCTAAGATCAGGGTGTCCACAGGAAAAATGTCTTCCTCTCTGAAGACAGTAGGGGGGAAACCCTTTCCTTGCTTATTCATGTTGTTGGCAAATTCGGATTCTTGGACTCACAGGGCCAATGTTCCCTATTCCTTGTTCATCCCCAGATTCCATAGCCACCCAAATTCTCTGCATCACGTTCCTCTTCTTCTGTCTTCAAAGTCAGCAACAGCCCATGCAGCTCTGCTGACTTTGAATTCATTCTGCAACTGTTTGTATTCAAGGAGACAGAGATCATTGGAGACAGCTTGTACGCTAAGTCTTGGAAAAAAATATTTTTCTGGTTATTATTCCTCTAAAGAATTGTAAATATTCCTCTAAGGAAACAGCAATCACAAAATTACAGTTGAAATGAGTTTGCCTCCTAGTTTGAAAAATAAATAGCTTGGTTACATGATTTATAATGGGATTTTCATAACTACCCAATAAACGTGATGATACATCCGGCACAAAAAAGACATGTTGTGATGTTAGGGGTTTATAAATACATTATGGAATAAAAATTTTATGAAAAGTATTAATGAATTTAGGAATTAGTTTAGTTAATCTGGCTAATTTAGGCAAACATACTGAATAACTTCTAATTTATTGGCCTGTGAGTTTTAAAGGTTTGCTTTTTCACATACTTAGTTTTAATTTATTACAAGACACTTTCCTGCCAGAAACTAGTCTATTTGTATTCCCCCATCATTCACAAGCTACTCCCAATTCAAGCAGCAGAGAGTCTGAGGTTGTAGACTATTTTTCACTTCCATGTTCCTTTTCATATGATTCCATCTAGCAGGTAGGGACCATCACAGTGAGTGAGCTTTAAAAAGCACAGCACATAAGATTCAATTGAATAATGGATTCTATAGGATCACAAATAATGGAGTGATGACTGTGTACGGGAAATTGATAGAAAGGAAAAGCTAAAATGTGAGATAAACCATTAAAAAACCCTTTTCTTTAGTTTTTTTTATAATTTTTATTAATTTCTAGGAGAGAGAGAGAGAGAGAGACAGCGTGAGCAGGGGAGGGTCAGAGAGAGAGGGAGACACAGACTCTGAAATAGGCTCCAGGCTCTGAGCTGGCAGTCAGCACAGAGCCCGACGCGGGGCTCGAACCCACGAACCGTGAGATCATGACCTAAGCGAAAGTCGGACGCTTAACCGACTAAGCCACCCAGGCGCCCCACCTTTTCTTTAGTTTTAATTTTTATTTTGAGAGAGCGCAAGCGAGGGGGAGGCAGAGAGAGAGGGGTCAGAGGATCTGAGGCAGGCTCTGCACTGACAGCAGTGAGCCCAGTGTGGAGCTTCAACTCACAGATCATGACCCGAGCTGAAGTCAGACACTCAACCTACTGAGGCACCCAGGTGCCCCTTTCATTACTTAAACTACCAGCTATATTTTCAATAGTTTCCAAAATATTAGTTAACCTAGAGTATCAGTTACTACTATGTTTTCCAAAGAGTCTGTCTCCTTTGAGAATATTATAAAAGCTATGACTGCTTTACCCCCCAAAATGCACACAGACGTAATTCATGCAATCGGTGAATTGCACGAAGAGGTTCATTTACGGTAATACCTGTTTCGTGGGGATATTATGGTTGAGAGACATTATTTTTCAAGGCCAAAATGTACTAGAACACGACATGATTCTTTAAAGTTAGCCTCCCCTAGAATATTAAACTGAAAAATTGTGGGATATTAAGTATTTCCTGTTTTGTTGGCCAGACAGCCCAAATTGCTTATTTTCGGGGGCATCTCAGCATGTGGCATTAAGAACACTCCTCCTACACCACCGTACACATATATTTACTAATTATCCAATTTCATGTAGAAGTGAGGCTGGGAGGTTAAGCTAAACTTCTTGTAGAGGTTTTGTGCAACAGTGAAGCCAGAAATTTCCAGAATGCCAGTCCACATTCCTCTCTGTACAGCTTGTCTGATGGGCAGCATGAGAAACCAAAGCAGCACGGAATAAAATGCAAAAAGTTACTGATCCAGTCATGATGGCATTGGCTTTTTGAGAGAAAATTAGCCCAGGTAAGAAAGTGCATCAAGAAGCACGACAAGCCAGGGCAGCTTTTTGCACATTCCAGTGAAAGTTTTCAGGCAGTTCTGTCCACGGATATACCCTTAAAGGATGTGACCCAGGTGAGACTTACCTGCTGAAGGCAACTAATCCACAATGAGCAAATTATCCTTCCCCGCGGGGCAAGCTATCCTGTCAGCCGCTTGCTTCAGAAAGAAAACAATCCCGTATTCCTAGAAGAGGAGGGAGCCAGGGGCTAGCGGAGGCTCGTCTACAAATGGAATTGAAATATAAGCTGAGAGTTGCTCGTTGATTTAGGATGAGAGGGTGTTCCAATTAGGTTACTAAATGCTCCTGACAAGCAACAGGTTCTAATAAGGGAACAAGAGTGGCCTCGCACAGAGAGGAATGTAACCAATCTTGGCACCTTAATGTGCCCTAAGGAGACTGTTGGTGGAGGAGAACTGCTAAAATTGGGGCTGATCTGGTTCCGATACGGTGTGGAAGAGCTGAAAAGTAAGAAGTAAAGCACGTGGCCATCAAGACAGAAAATACGTCTTCTTCATTTCCTCCAGCCACTCTTCTCTTTCTGTACATGTGTGCATGGGCCTGCCTACATACACACACACACACACACACACACACACACATTCCTCCCTGATGCACAAACTGCCATACGTTTACGTAGGCTGCACAGAAATGATAGTTTGGGGAGGACGTCAGGAAATGGGACCTCCAGTTACTGACTCCAAAAGAGAATTCAAGGCTTCGGCCATGGTTATTTCCACTTCTACCATGTGTGTTTATGGATAACAAGAACTGAAAGTAAACCCCTCGTCACGTCATTTAACATGGGTGCGAGTATATAAGCACGCGGAAGCAGAGGAGGCATGTCTCTACCTCAGAAACTTAGAATGCAGTTTTGTAGCCACAGTCTACATTGTACAATGCGCTACATTGCATCGTAGTGACAAGACATGGAAAACACTGTCAAACGGATAAAAATGCCATTCTTTAGTAAGCACAATCATTGCATTTTTGGCTTATTTATTTTTCGGTAACGCAGAAGATATAATTTAAAATCAGTATGCTTAAGTCAAATGGATGACAGACAGGGTATCATGATACAGGCGTTAACATTCCAGCCCTGTTTTGACACCGTCAAGCATAAACCACAGATGGCTCAACAGGTAACGTTCAGAATGGCTGACGTTTATATCAACTTTTTACTTCCTGTGTCCTTGGTATAAACCTTTACCTATCTCAATGATGATATGTCTCTTTCAGAGCAAGTTACAGCAGTCAGAGCGAAAAGCAGGAGAATGAAGCTCACTTGTTAGTATGGGATTACTAAAACAGTGGCTTTGGATAAATGAAATGTTCATTTTTTTTAATGTTCATTTATTCTTGGGGGGGGAGGGAGAGAAGACCGAGCGTGAGCGGGGGAGGGGCAGAGAGAGAGGGAGACACAGAATCGGAAGCAGGCTCCAGGCTCCAAGTTGTCAGCACAGAGCCCGATGTGGGGCTTGAACTCACAAACCATGAGATCATGACCTGAGCTAAAGTCAGATGCTTAACTGACCAAGCCACCCAGGTGCCCAGTCAATATTCACTTTATCATCAAGGTGCTGGCAGTTTCATGATAGAAAAAAAGCCATAGACCAGTTCAGATAGATATAAGCATAGATTTAAATGCGGATAGGGATATGCATATACATGCATAGGGATATGTGCATAGGGCTGTTAAACATGCATCGACTGTTCATATCAAATTGAATTACTTATAATAGCCAGAAGGCTCTTTACAACTTAAACACGAAGAAAAACATATATGTACTATACTTCTACATTTGGCCATGTGATTTTGTGTTCTATTATAATTTGGTACTTTAAAATATTTGCACACACAAATCTTAATTCTTTGCTATTTTTTTATTGAGCCTTAGAATTAACTGGTTTATCAGCTATAGTCTCCTCTAAAATCTTGTGGGTTTCCTATGCATCAGATTATAGTCAAATACATTAGAGAAAAGCCATATTTACCAACCTCTTCAAGCCCGGCCCTTCTCTACTTTGGCCTGTGAGTGGGATTGTGTGAGATACTACCCTTAAGAATCTTAGATGCCCTTTTGTCCAGATGAGAGAATCTTTGATTTGCTGACTTCTGTCCACCCGGTCTTTACCAAAGAACTTTCAGCTGCATCCTTGAATTAGTCTTGACCCTAAGGCCAAGTGTTACTGGCAGTCTTGCATTTGTTTGTTTCCTCAAAGCCACTTGTTACTTTGAAGATTTTTGGCTAACTGGAGAGACGTCCCCAGACACTCTATATGTCCATTAAACTTTGATTCAAAAACTCGAAAGTTTCTTTTTTTAGCTTATTTCTCTCTTGCAATACGTTATACATAGTTATAAGACAGCTGGAACCTTCCACATTCCTTCCTGGAATCTCTTTAGCCAGGTCTACAAGTTTTGAGATGCTCTATCCATCTCGTGAGTTACTCAGGTAGCAGCTGCATGAAGTTTCCTGCCACTGCTTAACTGGCTTTTGGATTTTTTCCAGCCTTCAAAGCAGTCTCCTTACTACCTTTCCAGGTTCCACTGAATAGTCAGTCTCCTTGCTGTTTTTCCAGACTCTTTCTACTCCCCTCCTCCTGCGGACAAATGCTCATGTGTTGGGTTTCATTACAGGAACATATTGACTGTATGTGTCCATTTCTTCATCAATTTTTTGATATATACAAACACTACTAAATGACTGGCTTAAAACAATAGCCATTTAATTTGCTAATGACTTTGTGAGGTAAGCTTTTGAAAAAGGCCCAGCCAGGGTGGCTTGTGTGTCCCACAGTGCTCGAGGCATCAGTCAGGATGGCGTGGGATTTGCAGTCTGGCTCAGTGGTTAGCTCCTTCTCCCCTTAGTCTCCCAGAAGAGATCGGATGGGATGACAGGACCCAATGTGGACTCATACGGCGCTGGTCGTTGGCAGCTTTGCCTTGGTTCTTCATGTGGCTTCTTTCTCTTTGTGGTCTTTCCTCATCAAGTAGTCTAATGTGAGATTCTTTCCATGGTGGCTGGTTTCCAAGAAAACAAAAATGAAAGCTGCTTTTAAAGATGAGGCTAAAAAGTCATGCAGAATCCTATCTTCTGCATTCTCATGATGGGAGCCACCTCAGGGTTAGCCCAGATTCCAAAGAAGGGATGTAGGCTAGGTTCTTGGTGGGAAGAGGGGGCACACGGACAGTAGTGCCACAGACTGTCGGTGGCCAGCATGGCCAATCTGCTGTGTGGAGCTCTTTAACTTTAGCAGAGACGGTTGTCATCACTGATCATCATACATACACACCACATGCATATATATGTGTGCGTCTATGCTCAAGTTTAACAGCACATGTGTCTATTATCCTCACTCCTTGTACACATAATGTGTGGTAATATGTAACTAGTATGTATGTCATAGTCCTGGATATCACTCCCCACATGTGGCCTGTGGGAGAAATGGAATTTTTAATTTTTAACTTTTATAAATTGAAATTTACATTTAAAAATTAGTCATTTTAGATATTGGGACTTTTTAAGGTATGTATGGAATAATCTAGGTGATTCAGCTCTTGCATCTAAATTTCATGGCATCTAAACCCAGATCACAAATTTCCAATGAGGGGCACCTGGGTGACTCAGTTGGTGAAGTGTCTGACTCTTGATCTCGGCTGAGGTCATGATCTCACAGTTTGTGAGATTCAGCCCTGTGTCAGTCCCTGCACTGACAGCATGGAGCTTGGTTGGCATTCTTTCTCTCCCTCCTTCTGAGCACCTCCCTCCCTCTCTCAAACTAAATAAGTAAACTTAAAAAGATTTTCGATGATAATTCACCTTCCAAATTGAGTTGGGCTCTAGGTGGCTACTAGAAATTTGAAACTACCTATGTGGCCTGTATTTTATTTCTTTCTTTTTAGACGATCAGAGGGTGGGCTTTTCTGGAGGTGAGAAGTAGGTTATAGAGATTCAGTGATGACCGTACAGTCAGAATAGAGGAGAGCTGTTTAAGACGGAGAATACATAGGAATGTTAGAGATATTGTAAAGCTGAAACCAAAGATTACATTTAGAAAAGGATGCATTGGGGATAAAACTTGTTTGGGAAACTATTTTATTGTAATGGAGTGTCTTGAAGCTACAAAAAAACACTACTTGTCTATTAAATGCATTTTCTTTCTTTCTTGAGAGAGAGGAGAGAGAGAGAGAGAGCAAGTGAGCTGGGAGGGCCAGAGAGGGAGGGAAAGAATATTAAACAGGCTCGTTCCCCATTGCAGATTCTGATACAGGGCTCAATCTCATGACTGTGAGATTTCTTTCTTTCTTTTCTGTTTTACTAGCTGTTATAGAAAACATTTCCATTTAAAGGCACTACCTCAGTTAAATATTTTATACAAATGTCAGGGCAGTTGCTAAAGTATGTTGATAGGATTTTCCAATACTTAGGTGTCCAAAAAACTTCAAAGTTTATCCCAAAAATAAAATATTAAAAGAAAGTGCTTGGTATAAAACTAGTCCTTTATTTATTAAAAAAAATTTTTTTAATGTTTTATTTATTTCTGAGAGAGACAGAGACAGGGTGAGCAGGGGAGGGGCAGAGAGAGGAGGAGATACATAATCTGAATCAGGCTCCAGGCTCTGATCGGTCAGCACAGAGCCTGATGCAGGGCTTGAACCCATGAACCATGAAATCATGAAATCATGACCTGAGCCAAAGTCGGATGCTTAACTGACTGAGCCACCCAGGCACCCCTAAAACTAGTCCTTTAAGCCAAAGAAAATTTTACAGTCTATTTTTTTTTAATATTTCTAAGTGATTTTGCCCTTTATGGTTAGTTAAATTTTCTTTATCTTTGGCCTCTACATTATTTTAAAAATATATTACAATGACTTCAAATGCCAAACCTCTAGAATGAAAATAAATAACTCTGAGAGCATGCCCTCCTCTAACAAGAGTGATCCATCACTCTTGGATATAGACTGATATATCAGTAACTGATATAGAAAAGCATTGTTAAATATTTGTTATAATGTAGTTTTTTTAAAAGAATACGTTGTTTGAAATCACATTGTATCTTTCAGATCCAGAGATAAATAAAATAATCACTTGGCCTTTCTGTAGTGGATTTATAGGGGTGGGGAAAAGTGTTTCAAAACGAGTAAGTGGAAGGAAGGTAGTAAATATATATACAGTAAAACCTTGGATTGCAAGGAACTTGTTCTCTGAGTGTTCTGCAAGACGAGCAAACATTTCTAATAAATTTTAACTTGATAAATGAGCGATGTCTTGCAATATGAGTATATGAGTAGTATGTGACAATGAACTTCACATGATCACAACTGAGTCAATGGTTCTTTCTCTCTCTCTGTGGCATTGTGGGTGATCATCTCCCATGCTTGGATGCTGGTCCCAGGCCATGGAAATTGGCAGAAATCAGTGATTTTTCAGAGAGTTGGAAGGTGCCCACAACTGGCACTAGTGTATTTTTTGTTACTTAAAAGGCACCTATGGACAGTCCTTTCCTTTTCCATACAAGAGTAAGGTTATCCTTCATTCTAGGTAGGCTGCCTGCAGATATAGACCCTTCCTTCTGCCGCCTTATTGCCAGCCACATTATACAAGGTAGATGACAAGAGTTTATGAATACTGTAGTGTAGTCAACATCCGTGTGAGCGTACACAATGGCTCTCTTGCAGAAAAAGATTCCACTGAGCCAATAGATAGCAGTGATTCCGTTAGCGATAGCGCAAGTCATGCTACACAGTGGCCCTCTCTCCTATCTCCCTCACACCAGCCACGAAGGTTTTCATAGGTAAGTGCAGGTCAGTTGGTTTATTTCTCTTGACATTTGCATTTCCTTCCTTAGTTTGTATTATATTACAGTACTATGGTCATTTTTATATGAATATTTTGGCTTGTGGAACAAATCATCTAAGTTTCCATTATTTCTTATGGGGAAATTTGCTTTGATATGCAAGTGCTTTGGATTACAAGCATGTTTCCAGAACGAATTATGCTCATAAACCAAGGTTTTACTATACTTGACTTCTTCTTCCTCCCCTCCCCCTCTCCTCCCCCTCCATTCTCCCTCTCTGTCCTCCCCCCCACTCCTCCTTCTCCTTCTCCACCTTCTTCTATTTTGTGTTTTGAAACATTTTCCCACATGTCTTTTGGTTGTGGAAAACCTGGACATTTTTGAGGGGTTAATGAAGGTAGTTGGGGGTCTTCTGTTTTCAAAGACACTATGATTCAATAGCTCCTGATGAGTTATTTAGCATCACCTAGCTTCTTTTGTATTAAAAATTTGCAACTACATGGATGGAACTAGAGCATACTATGTAAGCAAAATTAGTCAGTCAGAGAAAAACAAATACCATATGACCTCATTCATATGAGGAATTTAAGATGAACATAAGGGAAGAGAAGCAAAAATAATATAAAAACAGGGAAGGGCACAAAATACAAGAGACTCTTAAATACAGTTAACAAACTGAGGGTTGCAGGAAGGGTTGTGGGAGGGGGGATGGGCTAAATGTGTAAGGGGCATTAGTGAGGACACTTGTTGGGATGGACACTGGGTGCTATCCATAGGGGATGAATCACTGGAATCTATTCCTGCAATCATTGTTGCACTATATGTTAACTAACTTGGATGTAAATTAAAAAATAAATAAGTAAATAAACAATAAAAAGTGCCAACCAAAAAAATACTTTGGCTTAAATATTTGTATGTCTCAATATAAAAACAAAAATTAAGCATACAAAAAGATAGGATTAAGAATTGTCGGAACTGTCCAGATAGTTGAGTCAGGGATATCATTTCTTTGGCTTTTGAAAATTTTGGCATTTCGATGGAAAATGATTTGTGTGGAAACGAGAATGATTTCATTAATTGCTTCGGGTCTCCACTTCACTGCCCCACACCTTGAATTTCAGTGAAAGTGGATGGAGTGTCGACATTGAAAGAGATATGTAAACCTTGTGCTCAAGTCAGGATCTGCCCGATGCACAGAACAGTTCTCTGACATGAGAAGAGAAATTTTTCTAAAGACTTCTGGGCTACAGTAGTTATTAAAGTCCACGTTTACGTGACGTTATTTTAAAATGTTTTTACTTTTAATGTTTATTTACTTAATGTTTATTTTTAAGTGAGCACGCGGGGTGGGGGGAGAGAGACAGGACCCGATGTGGGCTCTGCGAGGCAGCATTGAGCCGGATGTGGGGCTTGAGCTCAGGAACTGTGAGATCAGGCCCTGAGCAGAAGTTGGACGCTCAACCAACTGAGCCACCCAGGTGCGCCAAGTTCACGTGACTTTAAAAAACAACCTACATAATTTCCTCTGCTTTTACTTAGTTATGAAGCAGTAGTAGCATTTATATGTAAAAGAATATTTATCCAAGGCAATTACAAGGAATATCTCTGAACATGAAGTTCAATAGCAAAGTGAAATGAAGTCTTAGACAGTATTCCATGAATACGCATATCTTATAAAGTGGGGGCACCTACATGGCTCCGTTGGGCATTTGACTCTTGATCTCAGCTCAGGCCTTGATCTCAGGGTCTTGGGTTCAAGCCCCAAACTGGGCTCTGCATGAGCATGAAGCCTACTTAAAAAAAAAGAAAAAGAAAAAGAAAAAGAAAAAGAAAAAGAAAAAGAAAAAGAAAAGAAATGGTATAAGGAAAATATCTTTACAACTGATATATAAAATATTTTTAAAGTTGTATAGTTCATAGTACACTAACTATTTAAACAATGGTAATCCAGAATACAGCTTGAGGCAATGTCACTTACCTAAATTTTCTTTCTTTTTTAAATGAACTATAGTTGACATACAATGTTGTATTAGTTTCAGGTGTACAGCACAGTGGTTTGACAATTCTATACATCATGCAACACTCACCATAGTAGATGAGTTGTTCCAGTATTATCAAGTATATATCTTATGCCATACTTTTCATCCCTGTGATTTATCTGTCTTGTAACTGAAAGTTTTTACCTCTTAATTCTGTTTACCTATTTCATTTACATCCCACCCCCTCCCTTCTAGCAATCAGTTTGTTCTCTATATTTATGAATCTGTGTCTGCTTTTCTTTGTTCATTTGTTTTGTTGTTAAGATTCCACATATAGGTGGAAATATTTGGTATTAGTTTTCTGTCAGACTTATTTCAATTAGCATAATTTCTTCTTGGTCCATGCACGTTGTTGCAAATGACAAGATTTCATTATTTTTTATGGTGGAGCAATATTCCATTGTGTATGGGTGTGTGTGTGTGTGTGTGTGTGTGTGTGGGTGTGTACAACTTTATCCATTCACCTATGAATGGACACTTGGGTTGCTTCAATATGTTGACTATTGTAAATAATGCTGCAATAAACATAGGGGTGTGTGTGTGTCTGTATATATATATATATATATTTAAATTAGTGTTTTTCTTTTCTTTGGACAAATACCCAGAAATGAAATTGTTGGATCATATATTGTTCTACTTTTTACTTTTTGGAGGAAACTCCACACTGTTTCTCAAAGTGGCTGTACCAGTTTGCCTTCCCACCAACAGTGCATAAGAGTTCTTGTTTCTCTACATCTTTGCCAACGCTTAGTATTTCCTGGTTTGATACCAGCCATTCTGACTGGTGAGAGGTGGTATATCATTGTGGTTTAGATGTGTATTTTCCTGATAATTAGAGGTGTTAACCATCTTTTCATGTGTCTGTTGGCCATTGATTCACTTTCCTGAATTTTCATTTGAACTAGAATGTCCCAATTCCTAATCTTAAACTGGAGAAATGAGAATCAGTTTCATGGGCTGTGATGTTGTTAATGATTTACATTAATATATAACTATATACATAATATGTATAATATATGAAAATATATAAACTATGTAGTTTATATTTAAATATTTGCAGTGTATTTTAGCATATATTATCTCATTTAACTTTATATATCCATTCCAATTGGCTCACAGTCAAAATGTTCTAATCGATTACTGATATTATTACTTAGAACCATAAAAATTGTTATAGAATACTGTGAATGACAAGCATGTATGTTCCTGGCATATTTAAATCATTATCATAGTTAATCAATCAGGAAAAGGGCCATCTAAAACTAAAGAATATGCTAAGATTCTACAAAGGTCCCTGGCTTCACTTCATCAAAATTCATAAAAATTCCTTCTACAATCCCATCCATGGTTAGCACTCTCTATCAGAACCTAGAATACAACTCCTTCGGAGAGATACCAAAGTCATCCCTTTCACCGTGAATCACCTCCAGTCAAGGAGAAAAAGCGCTCCGGGCTCTAGGAGCCTTTCGGAAAGCTAAAGGATCAGGATATGTTGGAAAAAACATTATCATGGTAGAAAACAGTGATAATTTTATAAATATCAGTCAGGTTTCTCCTAACCATAATTTTTCCACTGGTGAATACATAATTGTATGCTGAATGCTCTCCCAAACGTAGAAGACAAAGTACGGCATATTCAAAGGATAGTTGATTGGGGATAGGGCACAGGTTATCATTTTCAATTTTATTATTGTGCATAGTTTCTTTATTTTTAATGAAACTATTTTATGTTTTTGCTATTTTCCTCTGCATCCTATTGCCTATAGGAAAATTCCCTACACAGAATATCAGAGAATAAAAAAAATGTATTACAAGTTTCCAAATGAAATCTGGCCACAAAAGGAAAATAATTGGAAGGTAGTTTTTCTTCTTTCAGCAGGGCTAAAGATTTCCCAGGTAGGGAAGAAGGGAGACTGTAAAGGGAAAAGGGTTGAGACAGATGCTTGGCTTTTGATACGGGCTTTTGTGCTTATGCCTCTCTGCTCAGCCAAGTTCACGATGGGCAAAGGAGTAAATACCAGAATTCCATGTGTGTTAGAGTCCCTCAGAGAAACAGAACCAGACAGACAGAGTAGATTTACTATGGGAATTGGTTCTCACATGACTACAGAGGCTGATATATGCCAGTGGTATAATTCTCCAGGAACCAAGAGCTCTTGTGTCCCAGGAGAAGAGAAGACAGATACTCCACCTACAGAAGAGAGAAAGTGAATTTGCCACTCTTCTGCCTCTCTGTCCTATTCGGGCCGTCAGTGGACTGGATGCTGATACCCACCCACAATGGTGAGGACAGATCTTCTTTCCTCAGGTCACCACTTCAAATGCTCATCTCCTCTGGAAACCCTCAAGGAAATGCCCAGAAGTAATGTTTATCAGCGATTTGGGCATCCTTAAGCTCAGTCAAAACGACGCAGAAATTAACTGTCACACCATGATACACTTGAGGACCTGAAAGGAGAAAGGATCTTTGTGCCCTTTCTGGACGAGCACCAGGAGACCAGGAGGACCCCAGAATGAAACCAAACTGTGCTGAGTGTGCTTGAGATAGAGTGGTCTGAATTCTCAAGGGCCCCCAGGATGGGATCAGAGATTAGAAGTATCACACCCTCAAGCCTGAGAATAGCACCCGAGGTAGAAAACGATCTTGTATGGCCTCAGTACATATCCCACAGACCCAAAGCGGCAGGGAGTTTAAATTAAGTGGTCTAGGGTCCCCAGGAGTCTCAGAGTCAGCAAGAAGAGGAGAGAAGTCTCTACTCCAAGGCAGTGGGATGCCTGCTTGAATATATAAGTATTCCAAAAATTCTTTTTTGAGCTTTGAGTGTGATTTTTTTTTGTAGTCTAATTCATTCATTCATGGAGAGTTGTGTCTTTTAATCTTGTATCTCCTGGGATCATTTGTCATACTTTAGTGCAGGAGAAATGCCAAAGAGCCACTCCCTCTTTTCTTCTTTCCTAACAGAGCCTCAATTTTGTTCAAGTCTCAGGTCACCATATATATCAGGGAAGGCAGGATCCCTACCCAGCCCCAGGAGGTCAGTCAGTTTCAGCAGGCTTTGATAGTGGTTCTCAAACTGTGGTTCCCACAGCCAGCAGCGGCATTTCACAACACCAATTCTGGAGCGTCATCTCAGACTTACTGAGCAACCCAAGGTGTGAAGCTCAACGGTTTGGTTGTAATAAGTCTCCAGGCTACTGTCATGCAAGTTCAAATGTAAGAAATCACTCACTGGTCTAAGGTAATCGCGATCGCGATAACTCCATTCTCCCCATCCATGATTGGTGATGGATACACATAGGACACAATTCATTAGCTGAAACATTTTCCTTATTGTTCAAGGTGGCTGCGCCAGGTTTTCTGTGAACTATAGCCAACAACATGGTAATTGTTACACCTGATCAAGGAAGGACCTCTAAGGCTGTTGTTCAGTCTTCCCTTCAGTCAGGTGTAATTTTAGGGAAGTTATTGCAGTTCTCAAGAGCACTTGTATTTTAGATCTTCTATTTGTGAATGAAATGCACTTGCTCTGTTGTAGGAATTGGAAGCATCAGGATAGGGAAGGGGGTGGTTATACTGCTGTGATTGTAGGTGTACCTGTGTGTGGGAGCGTGGCGAGGGGTGACTTGTAGATGGCCCTTCAGGACGTTCTGGGGCCATATCTTAGACTATGCATTTTCAAGGATGAATCCCCTATCTAGGGCTCAAGCACAAGTTTGTGTTCCCAATGCACAAAACTGCTTGTAATGCTTCATATTGAAAATAGAAAAGATAAATCTAGTTGTTTGAAAAATCATTTTCCCTATTGTTTGGACAGAAAGAGGGCACAACAAAAGCACATTGAAGGTTAACACCTTTCTGGGAAGAAAACATTTTGTGAGCCATCTTCCTATATCATGGGAGTCAAATGAGGCACCCCATTCTACTGATGTAGGGCAGACTGAGAAGGACCACCCACTGATGGGAAGAGAAACGTTTCCCCCCTCCACCCTGCATGGGTGAGCAAGACAGGACTGGTGGCAAGTGGTGTTTTCCCTCAGCCTCGGGCAGGGGAGAGGGTGAACACTCAGAAGGGCTTGACTCCCCTGAGGTCTCTGACAGCACAACATAATTTATAAAATAATTAGGCATAGGTTTTGGCTGGTATCAGGGGTACATAAGCCTGTCAGCTGTCAAAAAAGGAACAGTTTTTCATCAGTTAACTAAAGAATCATCTGATTTTCTAGACAGTGCATGGGCGTGCGTACATCCAGAAGGTGTGCCCGTGTGCCCTACTCTCCTACCGGGTAGGGAGCACAGCGGGGCCCGTGGTCCCCGGAAACTGTCCTGACAAAAGGCATGGTTTGACCCATGTTGTTCATTACACATGCCAGTCAAGGGTCAATTAGGGGCTTACTTTGTGAGCACATCATTCCTTTCCCCAACTTCAGTCTAATCCTTGGATAAACTGAAGAGTTGATGCAAATGGCCCAGGAGAGATTGAGAGTTCTGTAACCACCCTTAAAGGATCATATAGCCTTGACAGAACTTGCAGATGACCTCAAATAAAGGTCTTATTTCCCGCAGCCCCCTCCTCCCCGCCGCCCCTGCTTAATACTTTCATCATCTGTTTTGTGGCAGTACTGTGGATTACTGTTGTTTAAATAGTTAGTGTACTATGAACTATACGACTGTAAAGATACTTTATACATCAGTTGTAAAAATATTTTCCTTATGTCATTTCTTTTTTAAAAAAAATTTAATGTTTATTTATTTTTGAGAGAGAGAGAGAGATACAGTATGACTAAGAGTGAGGCAGAGAGAGAGGGAGACAGAGAATCTGAAGCAGGCTCCAGGCTCCAAGCTGTCAGCACAGAGCCTGATGAGAGTCTTGAACTCATAAACCATGAGATTGTGACCTGAGCCAAAGTCAGCCACTTAACCAACTGAGCCATTCAGATGCCCCTTCTCTCTCTCTCTTTCTCTCCCTCCCTCTCTCTGTCTCTGTCTCTGTCTCTCTCTCTCCTAAGTAGGCTCATGCCCGGAGCCCAACATGGGGTGTGAATCCAAGACCCTGAGATCAACACCTGAGCTGAGATCAGGAGTCAGATGCCCAAACAACTGAGCCACCCAGGCGCCACCTGCCCCCACCTTAGATCACTCCTTAAAGCAGAAGGATATGCATATTCATTTACAAGATATGCATATTCATGGAATATTGTGTAATATATCATTTCACTTTGCTAATGAACTTCACTTTCAGATATATTCTTTGTAGTTGCCGAAAATAAATATTCTTTAACATATACATGCTACTACTGCATTGGTAAATAAATTGGTAAATGGTTGGTAATGAATAAGCTGAACCCAAGTTTTTCCAAAGCTGATACTACACGTGGTGATATTGGTTGGTGGGGAGCAGAGGGAAAGAGTGGAAAAGAAAACTAGTTAGTTTATTTGCTGTGGTGAAGAAAAAGAAACATGTCAAGTTGATTGACGTTCTATACATTCAACAAACTAATTGAATTTATCAGTTTTAACAAGACGTCTGACATACTAAGAAACCTGACAATGTGAGGTTGACTAATTTCCTCCATGATGGTAAATCTAAAAGATGCTTGTATACAAAGTGCAAATGTCAAGGGAAAGTTACAACTGGCCTCTTTTGTTCAGTGTCAAATTCCGCTCCATGTGACTTCATGGTGATTTCAGAATAAGTGACCTTGAGCTAAGTCAACCGGATACAATATTAGAGCAATCCAAGTACTGTGAATATCAGAACACTTGAACAAAAATAATAAGTTCCAGCTTCCACTGTTCAGGAACAATAGTAACACAGGAGGCATCTGAACATTTTCTAAGCAATTTAGGAAGAAAAACAATGACTTCTAACATTTATTTTTTCATATTCTAAATATTTCATGTTAATGTAGGTCTAGATATGAATGTTTAGATCCTACAGTAGTATGGAACATTCGGGTGGGCTGCAATGTTGTCAGATCAACACTTAATAAAGTGTTTCTTAAACTTCTCATGGATGCTATGCCCTGTAAGGGACACAAATCATGTAAGTCATCATCCTTACTTCCCCAGATTATGTAAATTAGGTGTGTGTGTGTGTGTGTGTGTGTGTGCGTGTGTCTGTGTCTGTGTCAAAGAGGGTATAACTCGAATGTAGGGAAGTACAAATGGTATGCCCAGAGCTTCAATTGGTTGGTGGAAGGAGTGGCAGTTTCTTTGTACCCGTGGGGTTTTCATGGGTAGGATGTTCATAAGCAGAGCAACTTTCCCTTAACAGATAAACACGTGTCAAATTGCATAATGGGTTCGCTAAGTTCGCTGAAAAGAAGCCAATAGCATCATGAGTTCTGTATGATTTCACATGATGATGACGACGATGAGGATGGCGGTGGGGGAGGTGGAGGTGGCAGCAGTACAGTGGCTGTGTTTTTGTTTTGAGACTTACACTGATGCCCCAGGGACTCTTCCAAGTACTGTATGTACAAACTCGTTTACTCCTCACAAAAATCCTTGTTGACACACAAGACCGAGAGAGTTTTAGTAACTCATCACAGAGATAATAATTCAAGTCCATCCTCTGGTTCCTATCTACTTAGATCGGATTCTTTTTTAAGTTGCGTGAAAATCCCTCAACTCTGTAAAACATTTTTTTAAAATTTAAAAGTCAACTGTACATTCAGGCATTTTTCATGGGTAGATAAGGAAAACTATTCATAAATTCCTTATGGTAGGCTCAGCGTGGGAAGTACTCTATTGTATCGTGAAAAATTTTGAAATTAATTGAAAACACTTACGATCCATGGACTATTTTAAATACCCTGTACAAAATATCCCAGATTATTTGTAGTGTCTTTTAGGAATAATAATCATCACAATAATGAAATTATGGACACGCCCCCTCTCCCATGCCTTTTCTTCCAACATTGCTAAGTTGATTTCCACTGGGGTTTCTCTCCCCTATCCCAGAGCGAGAGACTAATTTTGACTCTGGCTCCTTTATCTGACCCCAGTGATAAAGTAAACAGTGGAAGAAGTTTTTAAATATAATGAAATCTTGTTCCAATGTAAGAGAGCCCATGTGCTTTAAGAAGAAAAGCAGGCTCTTTAACTCTAAAGTTTGTATTGCAAAGGAACAATTTTACAGTAGTATCATATTGAATAACAGGCAATAAGCCTAATTGAATTACAGTCATTATGGGTTGAAAGAGGAACAGTGAGTAACTTGTTTTACCAAATGCTATGCAATTTACTCCATGTCTATTTAGACTTGATGTATAGACCCAGGTCAATTACTAGGATTCTTCAGTGGCTCACAGCCTCCTCCTTGAGGAAAGGGTGTGCTCTGGAAATAGGGGCTTGTTCTGGGGAAGCAACTATTGAACCAGTCTCTGGCAGTAACATATGTTACTCCTAAATAGTCATATTCACCAATTGCCATCCAACTGACCCGTGAAACAAGGTATATGTTTACTATGAACATTTCTCTCTGTAGAAGCATGTTTTAAGGCATGTTCCTTTATTTTGAAAGATACACTTTAAGTGAAAAGGGAAGAAAGAACAAGACCCCTGGGTATACAAGCACCTTTCCCTCCAAAATTAAAAAAACAAGTCATTGGGGCGCCTGGGTGGCCCAGTCGGTGTAGCGTCTGACTCTGGATTTTGGCTCCCGTTATGATCTCACAGTTTGTGGCTTCAAGCCCCGCTTTGGGCTCTGCACTGACAGCCGGGAGCCTGCTTGGAATCATCTCTCTCCCTTTCTCTCTCTGCTCCTCTGTTGCTCATGCTGACTCTCTCTCTCTTAAAATAAATAAATAAACAGTAAAGAAACCATTTATGGAACCTAGCGAAGTAGAATGCTCCAGAAGAGGCTGAAGTTAGAATTTTACAGACTGCAAATGAAATGTACCAAAGAAAAAAAATTCAAAAGTACCAACTGCACAGCACCTAATATTACGCATCACTTTATGCATTCTGTTACAGGATACCTGGTAATGGAAATAGCCAAACAGCTGATCAACATAGGAAAACATCTAATTTTTAAAACTTTTCTACAGTAAACCAGATAACTATTTGATTGATGTTTATTTATTTTCTTATTTGTTTATTTGTATTTTTCTAAATTGTGTTGGCATCAAACAGTTTTCCCAAATCAGCCCAGCCCGCCTTCAAGGTACAGAGCTGCCTCCCTTGAAGCTCATTTGCAAGTCGGTGGGTGTTCAACACCAAGAACACACTCTCCCGGAGAAGCAGTGCGGTCCATGGGAGATTGCTCTTCAGGATGGCCCGTGGAAGTTAGAATGTGATGTGCTTGATGAGAAAATGGAAATTCAGTAATGACTGATTTTGATCCGGTTTTAGCTGCGGATCCCTCCAATCCCAGGTTCTAGATTCTTTGGGGTCCTTGCTAAGCGTCTCTGCATGTACAGCGTGGAATCACCTGAACCCTGGCTGAAGGGGGCTGAAGATGACATCAGGGGAAGAGCTCTTTGGAAGGTGGAGAAGCTGAGGGCAGGGTAAGGACGGAACACACCAGCTGAGGCTCTGCCGAGGTCACGGCTCAGGGCTGGCCAAGCCGTTCTGGGGTCCGGGGAGGAGGGGAAATGTGCATCCCCACATTCCTTTATGAAAACACCTTCTCAGATTCTGAAGCCAGTAGAAACAGGAACCTCAGCTCTCCAGTACAAAATCATGACTATAGAAAGCCTGTGCTGCCCTGTCTCTCTGCCATTTGTCATATCTCATCATCCCACTGCCAGGGTCACGGTGGCCTCTTCGTGAGCCCAGGGCCGAATGGAAATGATTGTTCTCTTTGCACAAGAATGCAGGAGAATAAAACAAACACCGATGCGTCTTCATTCTAAAATTTGATATTTTGTTCATTGTGGATTTTTTGCATTCATTTATATTTAATATATTGCATTTCAATATTGCTCATCTTGATGACTGACTATTTTGGGCATCCTTTTAAATCATGTGCCTCAGGGGAGTTCCTGCCTCATCTTGTCTTCGTCGGGCCCTGCCACAATTTATGTGGGGGTGGGGCCCAAGTCAGAGACAGTCTACATTCGGAAATGTTCTGAGATCTTCAGTATCAATCACGTTATAAAAAATTAAGGAGGAGGACGGGAGCGCCTGGGTGGCTCTGTTGGTTGAGCTTCTGACTCTTGATTTTGGCAAAATGATAATAAAGAGGAGGAAGAAGAGGAAAGGAAAGAGGAGGGAGAGAAGGAGAGGAAAGGTAAACTTTCCAAAGAATTGTATTACTTTAAAAGTCACTGGAATCAAGTGGAGGTTTCAGTTAAGCAATTCAATGATGTAACCAAATCCCCCCAAGATGGCTGGCAGGGCAGGATTTAAATCAGTGCTTCTGAGGTGTCTTTAATGTAATTCATTTCTAAAACAAAATTATGCTCTGAGGAAAGGTAGCACATGTACAAAGTAGCATTAGACATGACCAAAAGCCTTGGCTATGCCTTTTGACTGTGACCTGGAAATGTCAGTCCCCACAGCATGAGCTGTTTAAAACTCATGGTGAGAAATCAGAACAAGTAGATATTTTGCCACATCCAATTGTGACCTTGCAGAATTAAGCCATCGGGACAAAAAAAGAAATACAGCGGTTTTTAAAAAATGTTATGTTTCTCATAATCAGCAAAAGGTACTTCCGAAGTTCTGATTGCACAAGGCGAGATTGTAAGTGCTACACCAAATTCATTGCGTCCAATCTCTCCCAGTGAACGTAGAGACAGGCACCCATGTGATCCAACAGAACAACTTAGTGATTGGTTTACAAGCACGCAACTAATCAAAAGCCTAATGCCTGTGATGTGAAAGAAACAAAAACAGTATACACGACCTACACGTAGCGGCCACAAGTCTTGGGCTTCTTGGAAGGAGTCCAGTGTTCAAATTTTATGTTCCATTGTCTCCAGGGTTGGCTCATACGTCAAGATGCCCAAGTGAGGCCATATTGGCAATGCTAGCTTACCTCCGTGCCTATTCGGAGGCATTCTAGGAAGGATACTTTGCTTCCTCAAGCATCTTCCCACATTCTCCATCTGCCAAAGGTCAAGGTGGCAATACTTCCATCTCGGGACTCCCAGGAGGATCTAATTTATGCCTGGCCGTGGCAGATAGTCCATGTTCACCAGCTATCTTTTTCTAGAAGCCAAACGCTTCCAGACTAAGATCAGGAACCAACTTGGTCTTGGAAGGAAATGCAGTGTCAAGGTAACTGAGCATGGAAAAATAAATACATTGAAAACAACTCTTGTGTCATCAAAATCTCGGAAGTTGGAACTGAGCTGAAGAGCTGCACAGTCCCCAAAGAGGGCCTGTCCTCTAAAGGTCACTTCATACGTGGCCACATTGGAAAATGGATGAGAAAGAAGGCCCCGAGGGTGGCCGGGATGCAGCAAGGGACAGAACCAAAATTTTTTGAGCTCCCACAGTGGAGGACTGCCACCGATAGGATTTCAGAAGTGCCACGGAATCATGGCTACTTCTTCCCATCTTCCCCCTTCTGAATGGGAATGTCCATCAAGGTTATCCTGTCATCACTGCACTACAGCTGTTGGGGTGTGAGTATGTGGGGAAAATGTGTCCGTTTTAGTCCACGCATCTCCAGATCATAAAGAGTCACATCGAATTTTGATGAAGATTCCACTGAGTACTATCTAGACTTTGAGTCATGTGCAGGGACAGGCCAGGAGTTGGGATTACCTATTGTGGGGAGATGGGTGTGTTTTCCGTGTAGGAAGAAGGGAGCAAAGAGTAAGCAATGAAGTCAAGATCATTTCTTGTTCAGCCAAAGAGCCACATGCTGCCCACATTTCATCACTTCCTTTGTAATTAGGTTGAGGCACCTGACTCGTCCTGGCCAATGGACTGGGAAAGGAAGAAATGACTCGCAGGCAAGAAAGAGCCAGTGTGACTCCTCCATCTCTCTCCTTCCCTGTCACCGACCTTGGATGCTCCATGGTCTAGACCGTGCAGCTACAAGGTGCATGCCTTTACATGAGTGAGAAACAGCTCTCTGAAATTCTTTAACAAGGGCACATTCTTTCATTTTAAGAGAAGAGATAGGGTTTAGAACACAAATACACCTATAAGAGGGAATGCAGTTTGTTTTATCAGAAACGAAGTCAGATTATTTCTTGATATCAGGTTTTGTTCCTGAAAGGACAGTAGCTGTTTTTAAATGAGGAGAGAAAAAGTAGAGGAAACACCAGAGAAGAAAAACAAAAAGGAAGCTGAATGTGTTGATGGGGAATTAGGACTCATGGTGCCTGTGTAGCTGGGCTTTGGACTGGCCCCGAATGTGGGAGTGAGGGGAAAAATGTCCTAATTGGACTTTTTATAATTGAAAAGGAGAAGAGCTATCATATACACAACTGTCCTACATCTGAATCGGGCTCTTTTAAGAGGACGATCTCAAAGAGTTTTGTAAACTGGGCACCGTACTGAAGATCCCAACATTCGCCTGACTAATCCTATCGTGCTGTTTGAAATACAAAGAGGAAGCTTCTAACGTTTTGTAGAAAAAATAAAAAAGATAAACATCACTCCAAAATTAAAATAATTCAGGTGTAGGAAAGTGAAACATAGCCTCATTCAGAGAATAGTGTTTACGTTTCATCGGTCTGTAAAAACAAACCTGACAAATGTATAACTTTGGAATCACTTAGGATATGGGCAGTTATTTTAGTATTATGCATAATGAAAGTTTAGTTGTATAAAATTGGATATAGTGAAGTGTTAAGATATTTCACCAGGATTAAGCTAATCCTTCTCTAACACAAGGGAAAATAGTTGCCAATAAACTCTCTATTTTTAACAGCCACTTGAGAGAGACAAGATGAGACTTATAAAAATCCCTTTCAAGAAGTTTTCCAGTACAATAACAGTTTACACCCAACACATACATAAATACATTTCAAAAACTTTGCCTTTGCCAAGTTACAAAGTCTGACTTGTCAGACTTACATCATGTTTTTAAAAGCATGTTTGAAATGAAGCTTGTCATACATCAGACTTCAGTGAGTCTAGAAAGGACTGTCCTTTTTTGGGAAACTGAATGGCTTCGTTCCCTTTGAGTTTTTCAAAGAATGATTTTAGTAGCAAAATGCTACACATGGAATGAGAAGCAATGCATTTTGTTGCATTTTTTTTTGGTAATACACTGTTTTTACTTATTTCCTGTATAAATGGGCCTCCCCCTAGCCTCTATAATGTTGGTATCAGAACACAGAGATAAATGCATGATAGATAAAATGGTTTGAAACTGAGCCCTTCAATATGGACTTTCTATATTACAGTGTTGGGCCCGTGGGTCAAGAACTGGTGTGATCATCGCAGAAGAATCTGAATCTGGATTTCAAGATTTGCTCATGGGACAGAGCATTTAAATGAATGGTGGGGGTAAATGGTGATGGTGGGAAGGGCAGAGACTAGGCCACTCTGTGAGGGCCAGCCTGATAGCAAGGATCAATTTGGGATAAAGTTGTATTCTCTGCATGTGTGTTCTGCTGACATGTTATGTGATTTAGAAAGATGGGCTCTGGGATCAAAATGCATGGGATCACATCCCTGCCGATCAATTCAGAATGCTATGACCTGGGGGCGCCTGGGTGGCTCAGTCAGTCCATGAGTTTGAGCCCTTGGATCAGGCTCTGTGCCGACAGCTCAGAGCCTGGAGCCTGCTTCAGATTCTGTGTTTCCCTCTCTCTCTGCCCCTCCCCTATTCACACTCTGTCTCTCTCTTTCTCTCTCAAAAATAAGTTACCATTAAAAAAATTTAGAATAGTATGATCTTGGGGTATGTGTCCAAACCTCCCTGATTTTGTTTCTTCATATTTTTTATAATCTCCTAAATATTTTCCTTATAGAAATCATCACGACTTGTGATTATGTTCTAGCTGTGAACACGCAAGTATTGCTTATCATTCCTATTGCAGTGAAAGCTGATGACGGTGAGTCCTGTCTGTGTGTAGCTTGCCATAGCTCTTGCTTTGTGTCCGCACTTTGTTGGCACTCCGTAGAAGCTGGTTAAATAAAGGAATGAGTGAATGAATGAGTGAGATTTTCTGATATATCCATCTTTGCAGTAGGATATACCTAACATCAGGGTGATCTTACTAGGTATGGCCCTGGGCTGACCAAGTGAGCTTTCTAAAATACAGTGTTTCCAGAAATTAAATTCGAACTGTTCTTTCCCTAAAACTTCGTCCTATTTGAATGGACAGTGCTAAGCTTTACTTTTGTAATTCCTTTTCCTCTGGTTCAGAAGCTGAGCAGCACCCTTCTGTCTACACATTCTCCTTATGAGTGGACTCATAGACACAATCCAATCCATCTACTATCTCTTGCTGGCTTGGAATTCCTTCTATCTTTTTAATATGGCTTTAAGTATTTTAGTTGGATTGATTAACTTTTAATTTTAAAGCTTCTCAAATTCCAGTTCCTATTACTTAAGAGGTAGAAGTAGGTGTTTCAATGTGTCTCCTGCATGCCAAAAATACTAGTGCATCTGTCTTTATTAGATCATAGAGCACTCTGTAGCGATAAATACAATACTTGAGTCTAATGGCATCAATAATGTATACAGTTGTACTAGGGCTTTACGAATGAGAATTAAAGGTAGGTTTGTTTTACAAAAAGAGAAACAATTTTATTTACAGATCATATTTCTGATAAGATAAATGACAAGTGTCTAGATATTATAACCCTACACTAGATATTATAAAAACTAAAAGAAATCTAAATTGAGACTGGTTGAAGTCTCTTAAACTAGCAACAAAGGGATGGCCTGACCCATATATTCAATTGTTTCTTCCTCTGTCATCTGCTTTCCAACATCTACCTTCTAATTCTTTTTTAGGGGGACGAGGGGGTGACACAGGGAAGAGATGGAGACACTGAGAGAGAAAGGGAGGCCAAACTTTCCTAAAGCAGATGCGATGAGATGAGCACAAGCACACAGGTCACAAGCACACAGGTCAGCTGACATGTGATGGTAGACACGTGCGGTCCCGCCATAGAAGGTAGGCCGTAGGTGCTCACGGGGACAGTAGAGCTTGACTTCTTAGCTTCCTGCCCGGCCTCTGCTGTGGGACCACAAGGAAACCACTGGATCTCCTCCTCTGTGCTTCAAAACCCAGAGCCAGCGTGCCCTTTGCACTGATACTGTCTCCCCTGAGGGGCGTGCACACCATTCCTGGAAGTAATGCCGGGTCCATGCATAGAGTGACTGGAGCAAGCCCCTGTTCCATCTCCCTGCTCCAAAAATCCATTTAATATACTGTCTTCAGATAGAGGATGTATCAGATATTAAGCTGATAAGAACCGATATTACACTTCATCTTGAGCAAAAGACGGGGTAATGATTATCTTCCAATTCTTAATCCCAAATGCAAACACATCAACCTTAGATTACAAACTCTATGAAGTACACATGTATGAGCATGCTTCACTATCTCAAGACCTCCTCTGTCTGATAGATATTTCTGGATCATCAACTTCTTAGCCTTTACTGGTAAGCATATTAGGCAAATGAGATGATAGAAACTCCCTGAATTCTGGTTTATCTTTGCAACATATTTGTAACAGATGTGGTCGCAGACCCTTTCACAATGCCTAAATTAGCCACGACGACTGTCACCCTAAGTTGTTCGGGGGTGGGTTTTTAAAACAAATCAGTTGAAATTGCAAAATGATTCTCCAGTGTTGAAGGTCTGTGGACTTAGTATGGAAGTTCTCTGTATAGACAAAGATTTTCCAATTTCATTAAAAAAGAAGGTATCGGGGAGTCTTCACTTTGACAGTCTCAAAGTGCCTCTTAGAAAATGATATTTGTAAGTGTGACTTTGACCTTAGGACCTTCCTGTCTGGAGTTCTGCTTTTGTTTATAGTCAAGTAAGCTCCAAGCAGAATAACTTGTTGCCGATAACTGTATATTCTGGACAAAACAAAAAGAACTAACTATGCGACGGCACTGGAAGGAAGCCCAAAGCAGGCAGATCCAGGAAGCAGGCTGATACAGGGAGAAGGGAACAGTGTGTGTGAGCTTCCTTTTCTTACAGCTTCGAGACTGTGGGCCGTCTCCAGTCTACATTCTGCTCGGGTTACAGTTGAGTGGAAACCCACAGAGGTCCCGGCTGGAGGAATGAGTTTGGAGTTTTCAGCAACCAGAGCTGCTGGAAAATGAGAAGGAAAAGGAGAGAGCCAGATTTTTGTGTACAACCTTAGAGTTCGTTATCTTGACTAATAGAGGACTCTGGCACAATGAAAATCTACGGGGAAAATGTGCTGCAGCAAAATAGAGCTACAGATTATAAATCAGTATAATTCAATCTACACACTGATGATGGTCTAATAGCTAAAATACATAGTACTTCATATGCTGAGAGAAATTCAATCCTCTTTTCTCAAAATACAAAGGATGTATATACATTAAAGATTTTTAGGAACAGACTTCTGATTCTATAACTATAATTAATCCTTTTCCACCTGGTAGAGCAATATGGAGACACCATTTTTTAGGGGATGGTCTTGCCAGTGTAATGACTAGTAAACTGTTGTTGCATAAGACTTTAAGAAGGAGAAAAATTAAAAAAAGAAGGAGATATTTCTTTAAGTAACCCATGACTTTTGTCTTTGTATGTCTAATATCAACACATTGATGATTTGGGTTGAGAAACTCTATTGAATTTCTATCATGACTTCTCTCATGGGTCTTGAATTTTTCTTCCACTCACTGATTCGTCCAAAGAATTCATCAGATGGTACCCATCTCTGTGATGCTACTCTGCTTCCTAACTTGATTTAATTACATTTCTTTCAAAGCTTCTCTGTTTCTCACATCACTTGGGGATTTATGCCTCTGGTTAATATACAAGTCACCCTCCTCCATCAGGTGGCTTGCACCCACAGGGAGATTTATCCAGGTTGAGTACATAATAAATACTTAATAATTGTTAAATGAATGAATGAACAGATACATCATTAAATTTCCTACACAAAAAAAGCAGGTCATGTTAAAGAGGCTAGAAAGGAAATTGTTTCGCTGGTCAGAATTTTCTCTGCTAGATGCAGGTATCAGATTTAGCTTGAAGGCAGTCTATCGGAAGAGACTTGGAGGATTTCTTTCCTCCTTGTCTTTGGAATACCAGGCTTCTGGACTTCAGGGAAACAACAAAACTCCAAGTTTCCCATCTTGCTGAGGGAGACACAACAGGCTGAAGGCAGAGATTGGCGTTTAAATTCTGGTTCTGCTGCTTATCCACCGAACCTTCTGCAAATGTCTGACCCTTGCGGAGGCTGTCTCCTAGGTCTGTGAAGAGAATGGATTGCTCTGGGGACTAAGAGGGACAAAAATGGAGCACTTCTAATCAAATAATACATGGGGCACAGTAATAATTATAACAGTCTTGTTGAGTTTTCCTATGGGTTAGGCTCTTACACATATCATTTCAGAGAATGCCCACAGCTGGTAGGTACTATCTTTAAATTCACTTTACAGAAAAAAACAAAGACTTAAAGAGTGGTTCTTTGCCAGCCAGATTCCTGTAATTGGACTGCAAAGTCTGGGCCCATCACTATTTTTCCATGCCACCTCCTTACAAGGTAAGCAGGAGTCGGAAGTAGTTATCACCAACATCATCATCACAGTTTTTCAGTATCTTATTTATGAAAGAGTTGAGCGTCACTGATTTCTGGTTTAAAAGAGGACTATAATCAGCTTCATAGCATTTGGGAGACTAGGGATTGGGAAATGTTTGAAGTTGTCATTAAGCAAAAGTTTGTCCAGATCTCTCAGTGATGACACAGCTTCACAAAGTTGAAAAAACCTGAATGTCCACCATACACAAATCAGAGGATTGTTTTGTTTTTCCCAAAGAACTATTGTCTAAACTGCCTGCTAGCTCCACAACCTAAGAATTTGTGTCTGTGTGTGTCATAAAGATGTTTAGAATATGCTTACATCAATAAAGATAAATGTTCCTTGGAGTTAACTATATTTAGAACATGGCTTGTTTTTAAGATCTCATCAAAAACCAAAACCAAAACAAACTCACACACACACACACACACACACACACACACCCCAAAAAAAGACTGCCCAAAAAAGTGTTAACCACATGACACTGTCAACTTGGAAACCTCAGGGGTTGAGTCAATGATGGTAATATTTGAGATAGTCAATGATGGTAATATTTAAGATCTTGGCTCCAGGATGTCTAGTTGTATCTGATAGACTGGATACCCCCATAAAGGGCTGCCCTCCCACTTCACCTCTGCTTGGTAAATGCATATAAAAAAGGATATCCTGAAAAGCGACATTTTTTAGAGACATTACCCTTCACAGGCTTTAAGGATTGCCTGGTAGAAGACAAGCTCATGCCCTTTAACTCCACCTCCATGCTCGAAGGTTGGATCCATCAATTTTCTCTTTCCATAAATATGTCTAAGCTGTCTCTTGAACTAATTTATGTTTCTGTTCTTATTTGGCAATTTACTTTCCTGGTTGAACATCCCAAACAAACAAAAACAGCATTTCTGGAAAGTCTCCCCTATCCTTATTTTATTATTATCTCTTAAAGTTTGCATCACAGATCTAAATATTTTGTACTTCTTTATCAAATGAGCCAATGCCTTCTTAAGTTTGAACATGCCATGGTGGGAGCATTTCCTGTCATCATTAAAAGCTCAGTGAGATTGTGTTTTAGTGCTTTTCATGTGTTAGATGTAGAAATTGAAAATATTGAGATTAGGAAGAGCCTTAGGTTTCTAAAAACAAATACTATGAGCTAAAAATCATTAAGAGCTCAAGATTATGGTACTGTTTTCAAATACAGAAGGAAGTTCTAGACTGGTTTCTAAGTGGTGGGTTTCTATTTTAATTACATTTGTGAGTACCTTCTCCTGAACCCTATTTATTAAATTTGCAATATTATTTATATACTATACAGGCTCAGGTAAGCCAGGCAGGTAAAATATATTACTAAAAAATTTCCAAATTTTAATCTTGCAATTTGCATCTGACATGTTGAAAATGTGAGTAAATGAAGCAGCGTTTCATAGCTCTGGTTTCTATGTCTGCAGCATGAGTTCGCTGCACTATGGATAAGCCTTAATAGATTGTTAAGAAGAGAGTGAATAGACGTTGTTGGACTATTGCAAACAGTAGAAGGAATATCCCTAAGCTTCCTCTCTAAGGTATTTTATTTTATTTGGCTACAGAAGAATTATTTCAGACGTGGTTAGATTTAAAATGTTAACCTCCATATCTTAAGGCTAAAAACTGTAATGTATCTGGCAGTCTTGTGAGTGAAAGGGTATTTCTTCTTTTCTAAAAATGTTTATTTTGAGAGAAAGAGAGAGAGAGCAAGAGAGAAGCAGAGAGAGAGGGAGAGAGAGAGACAATCCCAAGCAGGCTGCATACTGTCAGCACACAGCCCAATGTGGGGCTTGAATTTACAAACTGTGACATCATGAGCTGAGCTAAAGTCAAAGAGTGGGATGCTTAAACAACTGAGCCACCCAGGGGCACCCAAAAAGGGTGTTTCTTTATGTCTCCCCCCAGTCTGACTGAAATTGTGAGGAAAGCCAGACTTCCAAATGCGAAAGCCTATGAGGCAATATGATGGGTCAGGTTTTCTAAAACAGTGGCTACCCGATTTGAAATGTCCAGGATCTGGACACCTGTACCCTTAACCCCCCCCTCCCCCCAACCATTTCTTGGGTCCACCCTTTTTCCTGATTGTCTTACTCAATAACTTAGGAGCTGTACATCTTTGGCTGCTGTTGACTGGTCCAGTGACGGACCTCTGACGTTAGCTGGGCCAATTAGACTCTTTCCTTTGGGTTTTCCCAGCTGGTACCAATGAAAAGAATCCATTCTTTGCTAGTAGTAGTAGCTAAATGGTGTACAATTCACAGGTTGTTAGTGGCTGTAGTGGATAGACTTTATGTAATATTATTAAGTCTAGGTGCATCATGTGGTCATATAATCCCTTACCACTGAGTGTGAGCAGGATCTGTGACTTGCTTCTAACCCATGGAATATGGTAAAGATGATGGGTGCTACTCTGGAGATTATAGTATAATATGAGTCCATCTTGGGCTGCTTGGCATGCTCGATAGAAGTTGGCTACTCGCAATGTACTGATTTAGGCAGGTGTATTAGAATCTCTCCCTAGTTTAAGCTGATGTTTTCATGTCAAGTACAGGCTAAGGTTAAAAGTAACCATATAAAAATCATTGGCTCTACCCTTTTGACTTAATTTTGTTTCATCTTGTGAATTTTGGTCATTTAAGTGTAAGAATCATGGGAAGCCCCTAGCCTCTTTTCTTTCTTGTTTTTCAGATCTATTTTCTAAATTTTAGTCTGAATATAGTTCACCTCAATTATCAAATTGCTTACGTCCTTGCCATCAGTAAATAGCAGCAGTTCTTTGGTTTAAAAAGTCCTAAATGTCTTTCCCAGTCTCCTCATACACAGCAGGTAACAGAAATATTGTGAAACACAAAGTCATCATATTAACATAAACTATGAGAATTTCATTTGACTCTACAAAATTACTTAATAATATCATGGGCTTGTAGTTAATTTTATGGTTGTTATTCCTTTCATTCCTGGACATAATAGCATTGCTCAGCTGGCCCTTTCTTGTCTCTCTTCTGCCCAAAATGCTAGAAGTTGGCTTCTCATAGGGATATTGGTTCAGGTGTCCTAATATCAATGTTTTTCTAGAAAGACAAGTCTTAATGGAAAACAAAGAAACAAATCAACAAAACCTCATCCTGAATTGTATTGCATAGAGCATATCCGTGAGGCCGGCATAGGACTGGGTGGAATGGAGTACGGAGGCCTTCTCAAGCGCACTCTGCATTTGGTTACGCTTTCTGTTGTGAGGTTTGGTCTTAAAAACAACGAGAAAGACACGATTGTTAAAGATGATCATCATGTATTGACTTAAGTATTCATTTGAAGACTCTTTACTTAAATATTTTAAACATAGATATACGAAGCACACACTTAATAAATACTATTGGATGATAAACAAATTAGAGTCTGGAAATTTGTAGAAGAATTGAAATTCATGAGGCACACAGATGTTTCTATGTGGAGCCTTTTCCTTTCTTCAGTCAAGAAATACCTCTCTCCTGTGTGCTGTCAAGCAAGTGCTTATCACACAACAGATCAGTGAGATCAGTAGATGCTTTGATTCGTAATAACATCTGTATTGTTCCTATCAGATCACTGCAGACACGTTTTATTCTCATTTTATAGATGCAGAGCTAAATATAACACCAGAGACAGAGTTACTCAGGACAGATCACCCTCCCGTAATGGTTCCCGGGCACCACATATCTCTTAGTGGGTGCTTCCAGAACAAAAGTTTCCATGAGCAAATCAGCGCGGCAAATGCTCTTCATGGACAGTAATAACAAACCGCAGCATATGGTAAAAGTCTCTGAGAAGCTCTAATATAGAAAATCAGGCAAGGAAAGGACAGAGAATGGAGAGAGAGTGAAAGGGAAAAACTGCTTCCAAATTAAACGATCAAACTTCATTGTCCAAGGTAGACTTTTCCCCAGCACACTTCCTGATATTCTTTAGCCCCTGCCAGCAAACTTGCCCTCCCCACCCCATCTCCAAAGCTTTTCTCTGGAAAGCAACATGAGAAGCCAGGCCGCGGGTCGTTCATCAACAAAAACCAACGTCCACTGGGGTCGCGCTCTGTGCCAGTCACTGTGGTAGGTACCAGATGTTTGGCATCGGGCTGGAACAATGGCTCCTGCCTGCCCTCCATGAGGAGAGATTAGTTGAGAAATAAACAAGCAGTTGCAATGAAATATGATATAAATGGCAATCAGAGAAAGATAAAAGATGTTAACAGCGGACATCAGCGGGGAGTAACATAAGATGACTTGGGAGGGGGCGTGGAAGGCTTCTTGGAGGAGGAATTAAGGAAGATGATTTAATCTAAAACCTGAGTGGTAGGTTTCTCTTATAAAAGAGCGATTTCATTGTAGGACAGAAGGCCTAGAAGGGGATCCTTTCAGTGTGGCTGTTGGATAAGCCTTGGACAGGCCTTGATGGATCTTTTATTTTCTTTTAATGAATCAGTTTATTGTTTTTTAAAAATTTTTGAAATGTTTATTTATTTTTGAGAGAGAGAGAGACAGGGAGACAGAGACTGAGACCGTGCCGGAGCACGAGTGGGGGAGGGGCAGAGAGGGAACACAAAATCCAAAACAGGCTCATGGCTCTGAGCTGTCAGCATAGAGCCCAATATAGGGCTTGAACTCACGACCTGTGAGATCATGAGCTGAGCCGAAGCCAGAGGCCCAACCGACTGCTCCCCCAGGCGCCCTAAGTTATTGTTATTGTAATGGTTCCATTTTATCGTAAAATTTTTTACAAACCTTTTTAAAATCTCGCTTCACTTAAGTGAACTGATAGGTGGCAGCGTTCAGGAATATCAAAGGCAGGGATGCCCACATTTCCATCTGACTTTTGCTAGACTTGAGAGTATTATATGACTGTTCATTTAGCAGCAGTCTCTAAATAAGAAAATATTGCAACACATGCTTGAGGTTTTTTTCAATTAAATTTTAAATGAATGTAGAAATCTGTGCGCTTACTCCCTTTAAATGGTTTAAATTTTAACAATACATTTTGCATTGTGCAATAAAGAACCAGCTGTAAATGCAATGAATATTTGTTTATGATGTCTTGGTGGTAATTGGGTTTAGGAAGGCATGTAAAGAGCAGTTTTCTTCAAATGACTTATTGGAAATGTAAACAGAGGACAAGTTTCCTTTCTACAGGCAAGCTTCCTTTCTTCAATCCCAGCCGTGGTATTAGGAATAAATTGCAGCTCAGATTTAATACCGAGCATAAAAGACCCTTGTCCCAGATGCATGGACATAACTTATAATTACTATACTATGTAAAGTATGCTATTACTATTTGACTTACATTTGCTATAATTACTGGGTATTATTCTTCAAGTAGCTAGGAATAAATGATCATTAACAGATGATGTCCTGTGTAATTCTGATATACGATAACCAGCACAAATTTATTCTTCCCTCTGGAGGTAAAATGCTTAGCTTATAATAACAATTTGAGAATGGGGGTGGGGGGGGACTAGAACCTGCTTCCTGAAAATGTTTTGCTGCTTCTAGAAAATTCCGCGAGTTTATTTTCCTTTACCATTTTTTTAAAACCAGTGTGTGTTTCTCTAGTTAAGAATCATGATCCATCAGAACCTACTTCGCCCCAACTGTGGTTCGACCGTTTTTTTTTTCTTTTATTGCTGTAGGAAGAGAATCACAGGATGACACACAATTGTCTTTAAGGTTAGAGATTCCATACAACTGGGATGCTTTTTTTTCCAGTGACTGAGTTTTCACCTTCAAATCCCAGAGGTCATACAAAGGTAATGTTTTCCTTAAAACATACCTATTAAAGTGACCTAAGCCTTAACATAAACAAAATCTTTTAGAATGCAGACATCCGAAAAATCCAGGATTTCAGTCCTGACTCCCATGTTCGAATATGAAAAGGGGGACAAGGCGTAATGAATTCCTCCTGAAGCAAGACTCCTAACCTTAATTTGAATGAAGTAACCCGATGTAATCGCGCCTGCCCCCACCCATCCTTAGCTTAGATTTTCTTCTTTTAATGGAAAAAGAAATCACTTGTCAACCATAAATACTAACTCTTACCGATGATTCTCTCTTTCCATGTACGTGACGTATTCCAACCGTGTTGACTAGTAGGTCATTAAAAAGGGGAGAAAAAATCCCAACCTTCCATGGCCTAAACTTTGCCCACCGTATTATCCCAGGGGTACCTTTTCCGACAATTTGACTCAGTTATGCAAGTCTGTGAATGAGTGTTGTCTTAAGATACGATTAAAATAGATAAGGAAGGAGGACAGAAACGAACATTTATTAAACGCTTACTATGTGTTGAGTGCCTTTATAGAAATAGCTTTACTATTAGTCACTTTGTTTTTCAGAAGAAAGTTTAGGAAGCCAGCACCCTTAGTCTTATTTCTTATGTGACTTGTGGTTTCCTGAACTTTGCAAGGTTCTTGCAATCCACCTTGTAAATTCGCTGAAAGGCTGTTTGTCTCTCGTGCTGGAACTGCCCGGACATGATGGACACGGGACCGTAAAAGCTGGATGGCCTGATTCATCGCAGGCTCTCTGAGAGGCAGAACTGGTGCAGCCAGTTTCTGGATGGGAGACCAACTGAGTGAGAAGTGGAGTTCACTGAATGCTACCACTTAAATTAATTCCGCTGTTCTTCTATGGTAAAGGATTTCATTCCACAAACAGGGGCTGTGGCTCTGAAGACATGTGGGAGAGACCTCCGGTGTAAGGAAATATCACAATTAGCTATTCTCATGCCACTTGAAGGAAGGGCAACAAAGTATGCGGGGGAGATTGTTTTCATTCCTGTTCTTTCTTTAGCCTTCCCTTTTTTCCATGTTTAAATTGAAGTGTAACTAACAGACAGTGTTATGTTAGTTTCAGGCGTGCAATATAACGATTCAACAATTCTTTACATTACTCAGTGCTCATCCCTGTTCCTTTATTTAAAAAAAATTGTTTTGGTCATAAAAAATGCACATTTTTTAGAAAACAACGACATATAAATAAGACAATAAAGGTTAAATGTAGTGCTGCCGCCAGGAAGTAACTACGTTCATTTAGCTATCACTATAAATAGGCATTTAGAATTGGAATACTATCATATGTATTTTGAAAATTGGAGATCGTAATGCAAGCAGGACAGACTAAGAAACCTACTTTGCCTGAATCTCTCTTAGGTTTTTATTCCCATTGTAATTAGAGAAGGCTAAAATTTGGCCTGGCAAGCTATGTAGCCCTGGGGGGAAAGATGTGTTTGTTTGTTTGTTTGTTTGTTTGTTTGTGAGGCGTCACTGGGAATATCTCCCGGTGCTCTTAAATGTACTTGACAACTTGATTTTTCATGGCCGCTTAGGGTTTAGTCCTACGGACATAACGTGGTTTATTTAAACAGCCCCGTGTTATTGGATGGTTAGGTTGGAAGCAGTTGCTGCTGTTGTTGGGACTGTAAGTAATGCTTCAGTGAACACGTGTGGAAACTCAGAGCAGCGACCTGGTGTGGTTTGCTGCTGTGCCATAGGGTCCTGACTTAGGAACGCTCAGGAAACATGTTTTGAATGAGTTAGTAATTTTTTTTTTCCTGAATCTCTTCTTATTTGTTTGATAAAGATTTCTAGAAATGGAATGACAGGGTCAAAGTTAATACACTTCGATGAGATTCCACACAGGGGACTGCATTTCACCTCCCCATTAGCATCACTGGGAATCCATAGAAAGTGGGACTTCTTGTTACTGAGCTACTGATTACATGGAAGTATAGACATTGTACAATATAAACATGACCTCGAGGTCCTCTGTACAACAGTGGAACCCTCCTGATCTTCCATTTCTACCTGCCAGACCAAACCAATTCAATGTCTTCTTCCCTTTTAAAGATGTTCTTCACTAAGTTTTAAAAATTTCTCCTCTTGAATTGCTCAAAACTCTTAGTAATGGTAACGCTATGTTTCCCTTTCAATATATTATTTAGCTGTGCTATTCTTTTTCTGTGTGTGTGTGTGTGTGTGTGTGTGTGTGTGTGTGTATGTTGGGGATACTTTTGGCCAGCATTTTGGGTAGCAGTATCTTATTTCCTCAACAAGACTGGAGTCACTGAAGATGGAAATTACATGAATTGAGAACACATATGATAAGGTTCTAATACCTGATGACTCTGATTCTGTGCAAGTGACTTAGCTCCCAGTCTCCTCAACTGTCAGCGGGATTAATGATATTGTCCTCTCACGAATATTGTAAGGATTAAATGGGAAGATGTATGCAAGTGCTTGACACACAGTCGAGCACATATTAGGTGCTCAATAAATTTCGGTTCTGTTATAATCTTGACCTTGCCTGGAAGTGCGTAGACATCATGTTGGAGAGTATTGCATGACTCAGTGAACTGGAAATATGGCCTGTGGGGTCAGCTAGTGTCCCATCAGGACCAAATAAACAAATGGGAAAAGAGTGATATAACCTCTCAGGGTACTTACGTTCCTACCTCTAGGATGTGCACTATCAGCACTGACACTCTACACTATGCTTCTTTTAAGTGCCTCAGGAGCAATCTGTAGTCAGAAAAATAAAAACAAGCAAACAAACAGGACAGTGTTTTCAGGTAAGTTCCTCAAAGCATCTCTGGATGTACACCTCCAATCAAAGCACCTGCCCGAACCCAAAGCTCGATGGAGGCTTGTAAGCATTCCCTCACTGGGGGAGAACATCGTGTTGGAAATTCACCTGGCCTTCTTTTAAATACCATTGGTAAGAGCATATTGACTCACTTAGTATTCTCATGGCACTCGTTGCTTAACTCTGTTTGCCAAGATCCCTTTTGATGAAACATTTGGGAAAGATTGATTAGACACGAGAATCCTGTTTTCTTGGCTCCTGCTGTCAATGTGTACTACCACTCCAGAAACAGAGCCTCTTTAAAAAGCTCACTTAGCTTGGGTCCCTGTCCCAGCCGAGTTACAGAAGCCCAAAATGTGACCTTGAAAGTCACATAGCCTTATCGAGAAAGAACTATAATTCTGGTCCTAGAGATTCGTCAGTGATATTTGGGAGGTGGGAGGTTTTGTTTTGTTTTGTTGACAAAACAAAACAAGTGGTGGTTTGGAAGTCTTCAAAAATTGCATTTTAATCACAAAAAAGTAATTTTCAGAAAAAGCTACAAAAGGCTGTGGCAACAAAAATGATAGGAAACAAGGGATAGAAAAATAAGGAAAGCATCTCGAGGTAAGTTTTTAAAATTTAAGATCCATATGATGAAAAAGATTTAGAAGTCAAACCTTGCATTTTACATTTTTATATTTTGCTTTATAGCAAGAACAAAAAACGACCTAGGAAAATGCTTCCATGTGAGATTGATTTTTCCTATTAGTGTCAAGTAATTATTTTCCAGTGGAAAATTTGTGAATGGACAGAAGGGGTAGGCGTGTGTCCAATTTCCATGTGATGGAGAATCTGCTAAAGCTTCTAAGAGGGGCACCTGGGTAGGTCAGTCGGCTGAGTGTCCAATTTCAGCTCAGGTCATGATCTCATGGTTCGTGGGTTTGAGTCCCCTGTCAGGCTCTGTGCTGACAGCATAGAGCATGCTTGACATTCTCTCTTTGTCCCTCTCTCTTTGCCACTCCCCTGCTCATGCTCTCTCTCAAAAATGAATAAACATTTAAAAAAAAAACCCTCTAAGACCCACATTTAGGGAGTTGCTGACAACCTGCTGGGAGAAAGCCCAAGTGGGTCTCTGAGATGCAGCATTAGGAGTAGATCACCTCTCCAGCAATACCCTTACTTCTTCCATTCCTCTTCCATTTTCTTTCCTTTTTCTTTTTATTGGCAAAGTAGCATCACAAAGGTAAACCCAAGTTAGTTAGGGACAGAGTTGGGAATAATTTTTACCTGAGAGAAGAGGATGCAGAATGGCAAGAAAAATTTAAACTTACTGGTTTTTCTTTTTCCTCTCCTCTCCCCACTTCTCCTCTCCTCTCCTCTCCTCTCCTCTCCTCTCCTCNAAATATAGGCTAGTTGTTGTTGATGAAGGCTGTTTTCTTGAAGGGAATTCTTTATAGAAAAATAAAACATCAACTTGACGTGACAGTGAAACCAGTCTCAAAATCGTTGCCACACTGTCAGGTAGAAAAGGAAAGTGCTCTGGGAGGGGGAGCTAAGACCAGTTTGGAGAAGACTCAGAATGACATGGATACCGAACGTACCAGAGACTTTTCATGCTTGTGGGCCTGGTTGGTTCTCAGGGCCCTTCCTAAACGGCAGTGATGACAAGCACACGTCACTGTCCTTTGCACTGGAGTTAGTGTCATTCCATAAGCATGCAGAATACAGCACACAGAACATGCTGCACGGTCTCACTGAGCCTTGCATGTCGGACACAGCCCCTCTCTTTCCGTGTACGGCCAAGCTTAAAGTTCTAGGTACTGGAGTGTTAAAAGCAGCCTTGACAATTACTGCACTCCAGAGTTTGCCACCATGTCATGACAATACACTGGAAGGACCCTGCATTCCCTTTGGTGTTTCTTGGGAGAACTTGAGCGTAGTGATTCTGTTCTTCAGATACTTTTTGGGGGATAAAGTTCAGGCCAATAGAGGCAAGTATACTGATACCAAAAAACAACTAACAGAGAACTCATCTGAACTCTCTGAAAACCTGTCTGTCTTGGAGTTTCATGGGTGGAGGCTAGAACCCCTTCCCTGCCGCCCAACTGGGCAATCTTAGGCAGGTCACTGAAGGCTCCAAACCTGTTCCCTTTTCTGTAAAATGAAGACAGTGATGGATTCTTGAAGAGTTGTCGTAAGGAGTGAATGAAATTACTTGAGACGTAAGGCATGCGCTTCCCTGAGTGCCAAGGAAACAAAGGACATTCAGAAAGATGGCAATTACTACCATCTCCAAACAGTCATCTTTTCTCAATGTAGATGGGCCCTTGAATTGTGGGGTCTCAGAAAACGTGTTCTTGTTCCCTTAATTATATCAAGGTTTCAGGAAATGGGGTGTCTTTGTCTTCTTTAGACCATAAAAAAATCCTATCATGACCATCAGAGCCTGCTGCCATTTTTCTACATTTTGAACACGAGGACTTTGCTTTTGTAGAAGCTGCACTTTTGTGGAGTTGGCTGGGCATGGCATCCTTGGGGAGTGAATGCATGGTGTTCAGAAAAGACACAGCCACTGCTATGGTTACTGAAGCCACCTGCGCAGTATGTATCAGAAGTGTTTCTGCAAATTCAGCATGCAGGATCAGAAGACCTAAGAATCACAAAGTATGCTTTTTGGGGAATCCTCAAATTGCAAATAATGTCTAGAGAGACTAGACTCTGCCAGAAACAAATTGAAATGGCATTCTTCTGAAACATCAGGGGGATTGTCTTATACAGAGGAAACCATCCAGGGAAATCTACCGAGCCTTTGGTGAGAAAGCAGAAAGAGGGGATGCCCAGCAGAAAACTCCCATTTGGCTTTTGCTAAGTTGGAGACATTGACTCATAGTCCAACTCTTGCCTTTTTATAGTACACTTCCTAACTTGCATTTTTTTTTTGAAAAATGTAATAAAAACACAGCATCTTATATTCATGGGCTTAACTATTGTTATTATTTTGTAAATACATAGGATTTGTTCATACTTTGTAAGACACTGAATTAATTTTCCATTCTTTCTTCATCACCTTCCTCTTAGGCTTGTTAATCCTTTTGACTTTGATTATTGTAAACATTCATAAAATTAACATTTTAAGTGGCCATTTTTTATAAGTATCTGTTTAGTTTACAACTGCAAATAAAGCTTAGGAAAAATCTTTCTAATAGCTGCTATTATTTTTTACAGGGTAGAAATAATGTCGCTTACATTTGTAGTGACATCAAGTCAATGGAATTTATTTTCTCTGGACCAGGGGCCAGAGGAAAATGAAACTGCCCTTTCTGCCATTTCCTATGGAATTAAGTTCAATCTATCTATCTATCTATCAGCTTTCAATTTATCTAATTTTTCTGCCTATCTGTTCCTCCTTGCTTACAGAGCACTGTGTATTCCTCATATGCAGGGACTATGTTCTAAATGTTTTCATATCCGAAAAAATAAGCACAATATTTGGTTCCTGATCTAGGTGGAAATCAGCATGTGAGTGAATTTCCTGGCCTTGACTAAATGATGTGCTTGCTGGAGACGGTGAACGAGTAGTATTCTTTCCATTGCCGGTGTCTAGCATAACATCTGATACATAGTAGGTCCAGAATGTGCATTTGTGTTAAATAAGCAAGTGAACACACTCAAAAGATAAAAGCTAAGCATTGAACTTCACTGTCTACCTTTGGCAACTATCGGACTCCTTAATGTGTTACATGTTGGCTTTGAATCTTTCAATGGGACGGAAGTGATTCAGCTACTCCTAGTTTTTCCCTTTTGTGACAATTGTCTCCAGGAACTAGTCTAAGAGTGGGTGATGTGATGCCGGGGTTGGGAGACCAACAGGTATCTATATGCTTGAGTTGATTTCTGAGTTGGATTTTATTGTTGTTACTCAGACTAAAGGGAGGAGGATTTGGGACTGGCATTTGGGAACAACCTAGAAACAATACTTTTAAAATGCGATATACTATCTGGTCTTGTGTGCATTTTCTTGTCAAAAATAAATTGAGTATCAGAGTAAGGCTTTATTTCTGGTTTCCCGAGTCTACTCCATTGATCCACATGCTAATCTTTTATGCTTGTACCACTCTGTCTTGAAAATTTTAGCGGTGTGGTGAATTTGGGACTAAGGAAGTATGAGTTCCTCACTGAATTTTTCCTTTAAAATTATTTATTTATGTGTCTTGGGTACGTGGGTTCCTTCAATTTCCATATAATTTTAGAATCAGTGCATCAATTTCTACAAGATCTGGACTCTTGACCTGGATTCCACGGAATCTGTACATCAACTCAGAGGAGCATTGCCATGGCAACAAGAGGGCGTTTTCAAATCCACGAAACCCGGGTGTCTTTCCACTTATTTAGGTCTTTGTAAGTTTATTTCAGCGGCATTTTGTAGTTACAATACGGAAATCCTGCACTTCTTTTGTTAAATCTATTTCCAAGTACCTAATTCTTTTTGTTGCTATTATAAATTGAGCTGTTTTCTTAGTTTTTGTTTCCAGATTGTTCATTGATGGTGTAGAGACATACAGTTGATTTCTGCATATTGATCTTGCATTGTAACCTTGCTGAGTTATCAGCTCTAACAGTTTTGAGTGGATTCTTTAGAATTCTCTACATACATAATATATACAGAAATGTGCAAACAGACATTTTACCACTTCCTTTCCAATCTGCATCCTTTTCAGTTAATGGTTTTTGTCTATTTGCTAGAATTTTGAAAGTATGTTGGATGCTGAAAAGTATTCAGACTTCTTTCTTGGGAAACATTAAACACCTTATTTATCTGTTTGTTTATTTGAAAGGTAAGAAATGCTATCTTAATTTAAATGTCTTCCAGTCCTGAAGAGTATTCATTTTCATATGCTAAGTGGACATTTGTCTTTCTTTAACAAATTCCTTTTTGTATCATTTATCCATATGTGCATTGTTTTCTTTAAATTAATTTGTTGGAATCTCTATCTTAAGGATAATAGTCCTGGGGTGGTGAAATAAATTACACATGCATTTACTCCATTGTCATTTCATTTGTGCTGTTTTTCTGATACCTAGGTGTATTTCTTATGGGTCTATATATCATACATGCCAGTCCTTCGATTTTCATATTCAGCTTCTGGTGTCAGACCTGGGGAGACCTCCTCTACCTGGGGCTATACCACAATTCACCCACTTACAGTGTCCTTTTGTAAATACACTATTTTTAAGAACACACACTTGAATGCTAACAAAGTGTTTTAGATACTTGAGTCTGTAAGTCTTTCCGAGAAGCAGAGCAGACTCGCACTGTTAAGTGAAAGCGGGTTGTCAGGTGACTTCCGAGGCTGGGTTTCCCTGCAGCATCTATTCCTGGGCAAGAGCCGAGAAGGGTCCCCCAAATGGAGTTTCAGCAATTTGCCTCACGGTCAATTCCCTCTGAGACAATGCCACCTTTGCTGACTCTAATCACAAATACAATCCAATTAAAAGCTATTATGTTAATGCGAATAGAGAGGGAGATAAAACAAGACAGTGAAATGTTTCATTTAGGCTCAAATGAGTTGATTTCTCAGAGCATAAAGAATCCCCGTTAGATTCCCTGCTGCAGAGACACAAGAAACATGCAAACCAAGCTACTGATTAAAATCTGGGAAAAAGAGATAAAAGGTTTATCGGTGTGACAAGGGCTGGTTGATGGACTATTAGATGACGCATTTGTGTGTTTGCTTTAAAACCTTTTGGCTTCTGTCACACATGGGCTTTGGAAAAACTGCCCTTTCGTGTAGACTCATAGAGCGCTTATCTGGAAAGCAAAATTGATGTCCAGTGCCTTGAAAATGACAGCATCATTTCTCTGTGTTCATATCACTTTGTATATTTGATGAAGGTGGCCTAAAGGAGAAAGTTACAGGAATAAAGGAAGTCGACTCCTTTCCTAGGATCAAATGATGTAATATTATCTGTGAGCATAAAAATCTGCACTGAAGAATAAAAAAAATTGGACGCTAGAAGTTTACATTCTTTGGTTGCTCTCAATTTTAGATCATATAGCTATTGGGTCGGGAGAAACATCAAGGTTTTTAATAACTAACATCGAAGGGAAGACGTTAACATCGATTATATTAATTCTTAGGTAATTCAGTTTTGGGTCTGTATCTCATTCTAATCCCATATAAGATTACAATTTCCAGTAAGTTAATGAAATAGATTTGTCATGTGAAATCTATTTTATTATGTTATCATTTAAAAAATATTTTCCCTTTGTTTTTAATCTTCTTGACTGCTCTTCTGAGTAAGATACTGTAAATATCCCAAGAAACCGTAAGTATGGTAGTTTAGCTGGGGACTACAGTTGTCTGCCCAAATCCATTATGCCTCATTTTGATGTGAAATAGAGGCACCAGGCATAGGTCTAGAAGGCCAGAATACGCCCCTGACGCTCCCTTGGTTCCCATGAGGACACGCAACTCAGTTCTAGACAGTACAATGTTAGACGCAATGAGATACACCTCTTTGGGATCAGTTGCCTCCATATATATATAAAGCCCATCATTTGATCTTGCCTTTCTCTATAGACATAGGAGTGTAAGCCAAATATTGAAGAGAAAAACCAGGAAGAGGCAGCCTCAGATTAGAAGGGGACTGAGGGCACTTGGATTTGCATTCATAGTATTCATCAGTAATGACAGCTTTGCCAGAGTTTGCTGGGGAAGGCGTCAGTGGCAAGATCAGATCTGCTGCTCCCTGTCGGAAATTTCTACCCATCTTCTGCTTTTGACTTAGTTTAATGATACCAACTCGCTTCCATTAAGGTTTTCACCGCACACCTTAGAGTTTGTTTTACTAGCCTATAGATGACGTAATGTAAATCTTCTGTGCTGAAAGGGGTCATTGGTAGAAAATGCACGACAAGGCAGAGGTGGATCTAGCTTATGTCCAACCTACTAAATAGTCATCTGGAACATTCGTCTTCAGCGCACTTAATGTATTTGGTATCCGTGTTTGCCATGGGGCATTCAGGTCTGGGGGCTGGCCAAAGGCACGTTTAGTGAAGGATAGTGACAGCCAGGGGAAAGCCCACTGGGTAATTCTGGTTTACACTGAAGTTCATTTACTCGCTCACTCACTGACTCACTCATTCATTCAAAAATATTTATTGAGCCAGAAATATATAGCAAATATATCTTTGCTAGACACTGCATAGTGATAATAAATTATAAGTTCAATGTCATTGCACTCAAGTTGCTGCAAATCAGGTAAAGAAAATGTCTCCACTACTAGATGGAATTTCTAAGGGCCATAAAGGCTGTATAAAAAGGAGCTAAAGAGGTTTGGAAAAGTTGAGGCTGGTGCTTGGTATATATGGAAATAAGTGGTAATATCTACACCGAAGAGGTTCTCAACACATTGTCGAAGGGCAAGGAGGATACTATCAGCATATGTATCGTCTTCCTCCCATCCCCACTGTGCTGCTCAAATCTGGAAAAGCATCTTTCAAGCTTATTAAACATTAACCTCCGAAGTAGTCCAAAACAGCACAGCATTTTATTCGGTACGTGAAAAGAAAAATAGGGCCAGGGAAATATCTAACTTTGCCTTGTTTTATAATATTCCTTTATTACAGTAGGTAGTTAATATCCGTCATTCATAATATCAACATAGACTGCATGAACCATATTCTAGGGTGCTTGCACATGCTATGTGTGCCACGTGTGGTGGCATTCTGTGCCAGAGCACTGTGGCACTCCACACCGGGCACGTTACTAACTGATGGGGACTGAGGAACCATTACCGTTTCAGAGCCACATGCCAAGCCAGGTTTGGGGATGCTTCAGAAGAATGTGATCCAGGTAAAAATCCAGCTTCTGGGGGTGCTACTAATCACGTAATAACAGAGCATAGGAAGTTCTAAAGGCACAATGCGATACTTACAAATTGCCTCACAAAAGGCCAATATCTTTTGGGATTCAGGCCACTGTTTTAACAAGCTGGGGCGGCTGTGCATGCCTAGCGCCCTGCCACAGAGTGCTAATCCGCCCCGCCACTGAAGGGATGTGCACTTTAGTGACTGCTATCAAAGTGGGAAGGTACCCTGTTACCTGGAGGTTATCTTTATGTAGTTTTCTCTGCACTGCCAGGGGGTGGGGAACTGGTGGATTCCCTAGAAGTCAGGTGTGGAAGGAAAGAAGTGAGGGCCCAAACTACCAGCTCAGGAGTGTCCAATATACCGGATGGCAGTGCAAAGGAAAGCTAAACACAGGGCATGTGAAGAAGGAAGTCTATAGCGTCTCCAATTTCCACCGTGTGCTTAGGGCAGGGGAAGAGCAGCTAAGAGCCATCGCAGGTGATGCATGTTATATAATTGAAGACGATGAGCTGGTGTGTGTCCCAATCACCTAACTTTAACTTTTGGGTTCATTCCTAGACCTTGCTGAGGGCATCTACTATAAAGTCGTGGAGTATTAGATCTGGAACTGTCCAGCGTGCCTGGCATCATTTATTGAAGAGATTGTCTTTTCTCTATTGTATATTCTTGTCTCTTTTGTTGTAGATTAATTGACTATATCAACATGGGTTTATTTCTGGGCTCTCTAATCTTTCCCACTGATCTATTTTTGTGCCAGTACCTTCTATATGATCCAGTAATTCCACTATTAGATATTTATCCAAAGAAAACAAAAACAGTAATCCAAAAACACATATGCACTCTTATTCTTATAGCAGCATTATTTATAAGAGCCAAGAGAGGGAAGCAGCCCAAGTGTTCCTCAATAGGTGAATGGATAAAGAAGATGTGGTGTGTATATATGTGATGGAATATTACTTGGCCATAAGAAAGAATGAGATCTTGCCATTTGCAACAATATGGATGGATCTAGAGGGTATAAGGCTAAGTGAAATAAGTCAGTCAGATAAAGACTAAGACCATATTATTTCATTTACATATGGAATCTAAGAAGCAAACAAATGAAAAAACAACAAACAAAAAAACAGACTCTTAAATTCAGAGAACAAACTGGTAGCTCCATAGGGAAGGTGGGCTGGGGAATGGGTGAAACAGATAAAGGATGAAGAGGCACAAATTTCTGGCACTCCTGGGTGGCTCAGTCAGGGGAGTGTCCTACTTTGGCTCAGGTCATGATCTCGCGGTTGGCGGGTTTGAGCCCTACATCAGCCTCACTGCTGTCAGCCTGTCAGTGCAGAGTCTGCTTCAGATCCTCTGTTCCCCTCTCTCTGCCCCTCCCCTGCTTGTGCTCTCCCCAGAATAAATAAATATTTAAAAATATATAAAAAAAAAAGAGGCACAAGCAGTTATAAAATAAATATGTCATGGAAATGAAAAGTACAGTAAGGGAATACAGTCAATATTATTACAGTAACATTGTATGGTGACAGACGTGACAACTTCTTGTGGCAAGCACTAAGTAATATACAGAATTGTTGAATCAATATGTTGAACACCTGAAACTAACAGAACATCGTATGTTAATTATACTTTAAGAAATTGGATCTGGAAGAGGCATTGGAGGTCTCCTGGAGCAAAGGGTCGGTAAGCCCTTTTACTGCAGTCAATCCTGTCTTTGTTCATGAGAAATTTGGAAGCTCTCCAGGATCATGTGGGAGCTTCGGGAAGCATAAGGACTCGCCCCTGCGCAGTGCTTGGTAGCCTCACAGAATCCATGTTGGTCTCTGTTCTGTGGCCACACCGCACAGGCGGGGAGGGTTTCTGTGAGATGGCATCCCCTCCACACCTGCTTCCTTCAGAGACCCTCCTGGGAACTGAGGCACAGCCAGATTTCAGCTTGGTCCCAGAGCTTTTGGGAAGCCTACCATTTGCTTCTCTTAGGTGGAGGACCCGCTGGGGAAGGGGTGGGTCATAGAACTTTCTCAGTCACTTCACCAGATGGCTCCTTGCTGTCTCTGTATCTCCTCGGATCACGGAATAATTACCATGGTGAGGGCAGAAAAACTGGCTTTTCTACCATCAAATATAGTTCCCACATCTATTATTTACAGCATAAACTTCAGCTTTTATACTACAATAAATTCGGGATTTTTTTTTTAATTCAGAAGACTCACTCTCAAAATATTGTTCCTGCCCTGAGTGTTTGAATGCCCACTTTGACACTTAAGAGCTGAGAATGGACTTCCTTTCTGCCATTGCCTGAGACAGGAAGTCCAGGAAGCCTTGGCCAGAATGGAGAGACCAGAAACACATAGGTTCATATTTTAAAGTCTTATCTACCAGAATTTATTGTGTCATATAAATGGGTAGAATACATACTCCCTTCTCCGTAGAGAAGACATAATGGCTCTTGGGGGAAAGGCAGGGAAGGAATGCAGGTTGGAAGGACTCAGGTCCCAGGTGGATCAACTGTTTTCCTGCACTGCTTGTCATTTATTCCCTCCGGATCTGTTTTCTACTGCTGTATAACAAGGCCCCACTATTGCAGCAGCTTGAAACACAAAGTTATTACTTCACGGTTTCCACTGGCCGAGAGTCTGGGTTCTGCTTAGGTGGGTCCTCTCCCCAGGGTCTGACACTGGGAAATCAGGGTAGCAGCCTGGGCATGTGGAGTATGTGGAGCTTAGACTCCTCTTCCATGCCCACTGATTGCTGGCAAAATTCGACTCCTTGTGGCTTGATGACTGATACTCAGCAATTAGAGTTCATCCATAATCCCTGCCGTGTACATGGCCCCCTCCACAATATGGCAGCTGGATATTCAGGCTGGCATCTGCTGCTTCATATCTTTCTGACTCCTTCTATATTGGCCATATAGATTCTCTTTTAAAAGGCTCCCTGCTTAGGTCAGGCCCACCCAAGATAATCTCCCTTTGGATTAACACAAAATCAACTGTTGAGGGACTTTAATTATACCTGAAAAGACCCCTTCCATTTGCCACATAACACATGGATTGTGAAAGTTATGATGGTTAATTTTAATGTGTCAATTTGACTGGGGCCAAGGGATGCCCAGATAGCTGGCACAACATTATTTCTGGGTGTGACTTTGGGAGTGTTTCTGGAAGAATAGCATTGGAATTGGTAGACTAGGTAAGGAATATTTGCCTGCACCGACATGGGGGGGAGGGCGAAGCATCATCCAATCTGCTGAGCACCTAAACAGAAAAGGCAAGGCAAGATGAGATTCTCTCTTTCAAGAGCTGGGATGTCCATCTTCTGCCTCTTAGACCTCAGACATCCTGATTCTCGGGCCTTTGGACTCTGGGACTTAGATCCTTGGCACCATTGATCCTTAAGCTTTCGACTCAGACTGAATGATACTGGCTTTCCTCATCCTCCAGCTGCAGATGGTGGGACTTCGCGGTGGCCATAGCCATGTGAGCCACCTCCAATCATCTCTACCTCTATCTAGATTATCTATCTATTATAATCTCTCTTTTTGGTTCTGTTCTCTGGATGCTGTAATGCAGGAGTTCTCTATCATCTTACTCGGACGTCCTGTCCATGCTACAGGGCGGGAGATTTACAGGGTGTGTGTATCAGGGGCAGAAATCTTGAAGGCTGTCTTGGAATTCTGCTGATCACACCATCCCAAGTCCTATCCTTTCTGATGACGTGTTAGCTCTGTACTTCATTCTCCTCTCCAAATCCACCCTTCCCACAGCTCGGCAGAAGGAGCTGTATAAAAAACTCCTCACAACATACACTGTAAGCTGATTCTTGGTCATGTATGTTCCCTGTTATAGAAAAGAACGGTGATAAAATGAGAGAAAGCACATGCCTGCACTTGGGAACACCTGTTCATGAGAACAGAGAAAAGACCGTCTTTAGCTAAATGCCGGACTTAGACATCAAAAGGGAAAAAGGAACTATAGCTTACTTGAGCCCGGACACACTAGAGGATAAAATAATTTTGCACATGATCTTGTTTTATTTCACATGGATCCTTGCCTTGAGTTTAGTTATCATGACATTTTACCTTTATCTGTTCCTTTCCATGGTGACGCAGCAAATGACAGCATGTCAGAAAGTCAACCTGGTAACCACATTGAGAGGTCAAGCTCTTGACATTATTCAAAGTTCATGACCGATCCTCAGCAAGTTTCCCAGGAGAAACCTCCTGAACTCATGAAACTAATTCTTGAGAAATGTAAATGTTTTGTAAAATAGTTTTGGATTGTGTCATGGTTGTCCATGGCTCATGAAATTCATCCAGCATGGCTATTTTATAACATTCGCGGCTTCACCTGTTTCTGACTAAAATGGTTTGGGATGGTGTCACGGAGGGACCTGAGACCTCTTAAAGCTGGGAAAACAATACATTCTCGTAGAGTTGAGTGTATGGTTAGATGAGATTAACTTTAACTTTCTTCAGAGACCAAACACTTGATCTAGAATTATGCCCTTGCAGATACAAAACTGTTTGATCCTGAAAGAAGGTATGGTTGTATTGTGATGCTAAGCTATCTGGTGTGAGAAAAAGAAAATCAGGTAATTTTCTGTTGAATAACCTATTTACTTAGTATCAAATGCCGAAAATATTGCAAGATATCTTTATTTGCATCTATATCTGTATCTATCTATAGACCTAAAATGTCTTGTAGAAAAGCTTGGGTTGCCGTTTGAACAGCAACTAGGAGTTTCTTTGGGACCAAGATTTCCAGGAAAATAATGGCTCCTAATGCTCACATGCGGTCTCTCAAACATATTTTTTCCTTTATCAGCAAAGTACATGATCACTGCCAGCAAAAGTACTCTTTGCTGCCAAGGTAAGTTCAACAAATGTAACTACTCTGCTCATTCTTTCCTTGGAGATTATGCTGGTGGTGAAATATATGAAGGTAACATCTATTAATTCTCCAGCCTTAAAATAGTCAATTACCTGCTTCCAAGATTAATACGTTTCTTTTTTTCAATGGGAAAGAACTTGGATTTTGTGACTGGGTCTGGCTGACATGGAAACAAAATAAAGTATCACAGAAGATCCCAGCCCTCTGAATACAATGTGTTTGTCTTTGTTAACGAGAACGGTGGCCTTGACATTACCTAAAACCTGGATCAATGTCTAGACAGCTCTTTCTCTGGCCTGGCACAGTTCTCAAAATTGTCACCATCAGAGTTATGAACTCGGAGTTTTAAAGATTTCTAAAGTTCCTTCTAACACCCATGAAGGGGAGTGGACCAATATTTTTCAAGATACTACATTTATCTACGTCTTTAGATTCATAAAATGTTTGCTTATTATAAAAGCAATATCTGCTCAAGACAAAATTTTCAAATAGTAAGATGCAAAATAAAAATTATGTTCCTGGGGTGCCTGGGTGGCTCAGTCAATTAAGGGTCAGACTCTTGATTTCAGCTCAAGTCACAATCCCGCTGTTGTGAGATCGAGCCCCGCGTTAGGCTTTGTGGGTGGGGCCTGTTTGGGATTCTCCCTCTCCATCTCTCTCTGCTCCCCCCTCTCAAAATAAATAAATAAACAGTAAAAAGAATGATGTCTGTCCCACTATCCAGAAGTGTGTGTCTTTGAAGAAATTAGGATTTCTTTTTCTCTCTCTCTTTTTCTCTCTCCCTCTCTCTAACTCACACAAACACCACACACATGAATAAGATTATATTTTTAGAAGTCAAAACTCATTGAATAAGTTGTGCTTATTTACATTTGAATGTTTCACAAAATTAGATGCGACTCAATACTAGCGCTTCTCAATTTTGTTCTATCCTGGTATAGAATATATATGCATTTGGTACAAAAAAGAAAAATCACCTGAAGATATCATCTTCACGTTGAAGCATTACAAAGCAAAATTTTAACACCTCAAAGGTAAACAGCACACACTGTTTAGTTCTCAAACCGTCAAATCACTTAATCATCTCCTCCTGTTTACAAATGCTATCAGTACTTGTGGTTTGCAAAAATCTTCAGAAGGTGATTATTTTGTTGCCCCATTTCTTAAAGATGTCCAACTGGTTTTGAACCAAATGCAACCAGAATTTTGATGACTCATTTACAAAAGGCTCAATGTCATTGTTGAACACTTAGGTTGATTTATAAAATGGTTCTTCAAAGACGAAAACATGTTAAAAATCCTTTGATGGTGGCAGCAAAAAAGACTGAGTCACACCCATTATAAATTATGTGCGTGTGTGTGTGTGTGTGTGTGTGTTCAAGATCAGCTTCATCAGAAAAATATTACTGTAGGATATATGTATTTGCTGATTTTAAGAGAAATAGCTTATGTTTCATTTGGTAGAATATTATTGGTCTATAGTTTTCTTACTAGTAAGAGCATTGCACTTACCATGATTCTACACTCCACCCAAATCTGTATTTACATCATCTTAAAAACAAAAACCCGATCTTTAGTGTTGAAATTTTTAACTGAATTTAGGATATCATTTATAACAATATCCAATTTGGTGCCATAAATAAAACAAATTTCCATCTATAAGTGGGATGAAAACTGAAAATAATTTTGGAAGTAACTTATTTAAGACACATGAAATTGACACAAAGCTTTTTAAAAAAAAAATATTTCTTTTGAGAAAGACACACAGAGCTAGAGCAGGGGAGGGGCAGAAGGAAGGATAGAGAGAATCCCAAGCAGGTTCAGCACTGTCAGCTTGGAGCCGGATGGGGAGGCTTGAATCCCTGAACCGTGAGATGCCGACCTGAGCCGAAATCAAGCGTCAGACACTTAACCAACTGAGTGACCCAGGTGCCCAACCTTTTGTCGTTTACTTTTTACAAATGTATTTTTAGTTTTTTGCAAACAGAGCCCAAATATTAGTAGTTAGCATGTTTAGATGTGTATGAGAAATTGTGGAATTCAAAATAATCAAAATTAATTTAGAAAAATGTCATTTGATCTAAATGAAAGTAGGGATGATCTACTTATTATGACAGTTATGAGAGTCAATAAATTTCACCACTCCTCTTCTTAAAGCTAGTTTGAATTGTATTTTAATCATTCAAGGCCAACAGAATCCTGTCTAATATCAGCTATTTTGATGTTCAGTAAATTCTTAAACAACACAGGTTTGAACTCTGTGTGTCCACTTATACTGGGATATATTTTTATGTTTGTTTATTTATTTTGAGAGAGAGAGCGTGCGTGAGCTAGAGACAGGCAGAAAGAGGAGGAGAGACAGACAATCCCAAGGAGGCTCTGTGCTGTCAGCGTAGAGCCAGACCCGGGGCTTGATCTCACAAACCGTGAGATCATGACCTGAGCTGGAATCAGGAGTCAGAGTCTCAACTGACTGGGCCACCCAGGTGCCCCTATACTGGGATTTTTAAAGTCAATACAGTATAGTACTCTAAATGTATTTTCTTTTTCTTATAATTTTCTTTTTTTTTTTTTTAATGTTTTATTTATTTCTAGCAGAGAGAGAGAGAGAGAGAGACAGCTCAGGGCAGGGACAGAGAGAAAGGGAGTCACAGACTGAAGCAGGCTCCAGGCTCTGAGCCGGCAGTCAGCACAGAGCCCGACGCGGGGCTCGAACCCACGAACCGCGAGATCATGACCCAAGCGAAAGTCGGTCGCTTAACCGACTAAGCCACCCGGGCGCCCCTCTTTTTCTTATAATTTTCTTAATAACCTTTTCCCTAGCTTACTTTATTGTAAGAATACAATATATAATATACACAACACAAAATTGTAACAAGTTGTTACAGTGACAGATATTTTTAAAATGTCATTGCTATATTTCTGTGATATTTTAGATATGGAAATTTTGGAAGCAACATACGTGTTGTAAGAAAGGAAATCATTCCATAAATTATAGTACCTCCAAAGACCAGACTACGAAATCTCATTTTTCAGGAGAAAAATGAATAAGACAGCAACAATATTTAATAAAACTTTAAGTGGAAAGAATCAGGTCTGAAATGTGTAAGTACCTTTGATTCTAATGAGAAATATACATCATTATGTTAAGAGCCCATCTCTGAAAAATGAGATTATGGGTGATTTTTGTTTTTCTGGTTACCGTTTTGATATATTCCACATTTCCCACAACAGTAAGAAAAACACATCTTTATAAATTATCTCATGGAATCATACTAAATGTCTCTAAGGAAGAGTATTTAATGACCTTCTTCAGAGCTCATTCTAAATGCTTTATGATGCTTCTAATCTAGTGGGGAGGAGACAACAGAAAAGTCCAGAATATCTATAAATGCAAAATGAAGTGACACACAGACCATGCTGAGGATTAATCTGGCTAAAAATGGTTACACGNTGGTGGGGTGGGGTTAGAGATGCTGAAACTCTGGTCCCACCTTAGCCTTTCTAACGGCTAGAATCTACATTGTACCAAGATCCCCAAGGGATTGGTGAAACCTTACAGCTGGGGACACTGATAGAAAACTTCTGGTTATGTGAATTTTGGTTGGTTTGTTTTACGCTGCCCTTGGGGATGCAGTGTTGGGGCAGGCGCTGTAAGTCAAGGCCATTTTGTTTTCTCATATCCATTACTGAAGATTAAAAAAAAAAGTTTGGGGATCATTTCTCAACTTTTTTCCAGGTTAAGAGCTATGCCCATCAAATCTTCATAATTTTGGATTACACAGCCTGCAATGTTACTGGAGAAGACTCTTGTCTTCTTCAGTGTTCTTTCCAAAATGTCTTTCTCCTTTTAGTTTTGTTGTACTAAATTGAAAAAAATAAATAAAAAAACTTCAATGAAGGCAAAGCAAATCAACAACGCTGGATGCAACATTTCTTTGCTTCTAAGTGGCTGTGCGGGCGAGTCACGGAGGCTGAAATTCCTGCTGCGCTGTCTTCATGGTTTTGTTTGTAGCGAGGCACGCCTGCTTTGTTTTTTCGTTTCGTTTTATTTTGTTTTTGCCCCAACCTGAACACAGGGTTATACGGGCAGTTGGCATCGCAGCTAATTACCCCCCGATTTGGCTGAGGATGTGAGTTGAGGAATAAATCAAGGTGTTGATGGTTCAGTTCATGCCCCTCCTGGTTATTAGATGTGTGTCACTGAGCAAAGTTCTGATCAAAGCCGGTGGCGAGGCAGCGAGGGGTCACGGAGCGCGCCCAGGCCTAATTGCTGGGCTGCGTACTAAAGGAAGTTTGTAATAAAAGGCCATTAACGACCAGCCTTTCCGATCAGTGAAGCAAAAATACAGAGAAATTGTGTATCAACTGACAATTTGAAGGCAAAGCCTTAATGTAAATGTTTTCCCCCCTCTTTCCATTCCTTGCTTGAGAGGAAAAAGAAAATCACAGGACGTGCAATCAATCTATACTATACTATCGTTAGATAGTACAGAATTCACAAAATGTACTTTTAGAGGGTAAAGGGAAAATTTACTGTTCTCTCTGAATCATTAAAGTTTTCTTCTCTGAAGCATTGTATGCAATTCATCTAGTTCATTTTTGTAACACACGGGTTTGTTAAGGAAAGCTTGTTGCTGTACAAAATGCATTTATTACTGCAGAAACGTATTCTGGTAAGTCAGCTCTCACAAAGCGTTTATAACGTATGAAATATCTCCACAAGAACTCTCTCCTGCTTTTCTCATCAACAGCTTTCCTTCCACTGATACCCTTTCCATTCTGTTGGGAGAAGCAGCAGAGTCTTTGTGTCACAGTTATCAAATGCAAGGGTCACTTGACATCACAGCTCTAAACTCTACTCCTTATGTGGGCAGCGGAATTCTCAAACAGCACCGCTCCCCGGGCTGCCTGATTCAACGTTGGCCGTCATTTTGCCCTTTGACATAAGTGAATAATGATCCAAGTTATAACTGACTCGTTGGTTAACCTTATTAAACAAATGACCCAAATTATACTTGTTATTTTCCTCTCAATGTTTATTAGCGAATTATAATGGGGTATGTGCAATGGATTAAAATTACAGGCCCTCTTCCTAAAAACAAACAAACACTCAAAAGCCCATGCATACCAAGTTTTGTTTTCCAACTTAGGGCTTCCTGGTCTGACCTCATAAAGCTCTTCTGAGAATATCTAGTGGATGCATGAACCACAGGCAAACAGCCACTCAGTTAAAGGTTAAAGGGAATTTGGACTTGAGACTCTGAGACAGGGACCTACAGATATATTTTCCTCTTCCTAAAGCTGCATTTTTGATGACTTGGTTTTTGACACTTATTATCACTTAAAAATCAGTGATCAACATGTAGTGATTTTTATCTACCTTAACACATAGTCTCTTCCACCAGAACATCATGGGATTTGGGCATGGGTACAATTACCACCATCTAACAAACTTGAATGTTGTGCCTTAACTACAATCCTAGTCTGATTTCAACGAGATGATTTATGACAGGACATTTAATCAATGACACCTGTTTCCTAAAATTTAAAGCATGGTTAAGTAGCGAAAGCAGTTTTATGTAGCTACATACACAGGATGCTGTATAACCAAAAACACTTCTTTCTCCCTTTCCGCATTAATTTTTCTTTCTTCTTGTTAGTTTTGAGCACTTATATGACAACACATATTGGTGGACGTACTGAAAGATTATTTTCTAACTTGGAAATAAGCTGCATTCTCACCAAGTGAGACTCTGTAGAAGGTAAGGAACTTTCTATCTAATGGATACACTGGAATATCACTAAGCAGACATATAAAATGTAATGTGTGTAACTGCTTCAAAAGATGTTCTTATTAATGAGAGATCAATCAAACTAATCCTGCTGGTACCTCGTCTCCTGTCTTATTTTCGACTTTCCCTACTTGTCTTCCCCCAATCTCAACTTAGAAAGACAAAAAAAGCACAAAAAAGGAAGAAAATTAGAAAACGATCTTATCTTTGGCCTTTCTTAAGTGTTTTACTCATCTCTTATATGAATACTGTGCACCTTTAAACATTTGTATAAATGAATGAATCTCACTTTGATCCAGGAAGCATTTCTGGTGACAGGGTATAGATGTCTGGTTTTTCAAAGAACTAGGATATAGATTTTTGTGTAAGATGTTCTTTTGTAAAAACTATTGGCGGCTAATTCAATTTTTCTTTTTTTAGCTTAGGTTAGCCAACTACAGTACATGGAGTGCTTGAATTTGGCCAGAGCGCCACTGTTTAGTGGCACCTAACTAAACACTGTTTATTCACCAAAGACGACAACAGGGACAGAAATAACTATGAATTTCATTTTCATTCTTACTCTCACCAGGTGCTGTGATCATCACTTCCATTCTATTACTAAAGCATGAGCTTGAGCACATTTGAACACATTTGCATAGAGCATCCACTCAATAATTATGTATTAGTTCTGCCAGGGATAGAGAATCCAGATCAAAATTTCCTCATATTATCTTCCTTCTAGTTTATGTCTACATGATTCTTTTTAAAAAAATTTTTAACATTATATTTATTTCTGAAAGAGAGAGAGAATCTCTCAGCGTGAGCAGACGAGGGTCAGAGAGAGAGGGTGACACAGAATCTGAAGCAGGCTCCAGGCTCTGAGCTGCCTGTCAGCACAGAGCCTGACATGGGGCTTGAACCTACAAACCGTGAGATCATGACCTGAGCCGAAGTTGGACACTTAACCGACTGAGCCACCCAGGCACCCCTATGTCTACATGATTCTTAGGACAAAATGTAATATGTGGATATGTACTTGGCTGTGTTGGGAAGTGGGAAATCAGGAGCGAGTCTTTAATCTTTGTTGAGCAGGACCTACATTGAGCAAGAATCTATGCCTACCCTACGAATTTTGGAGGATTACCAAGATGCTGGCCAAAGCAGGAATTTAGTGTCTGACCTACTCCTTGGTTATTTGTAGAAATATGCTCATTGTCCTTTCTGGAAAGGACATACCTTTATTCTCATCTTCTTTAGTGGTGTGTCTCATCTCTTATAGCAAAAGGAATTTAAGAGAATATTCTTTTGAGAGAGGTGGAATTTGTGATGTAAAATAAATTCCAACAGAGTCAGAGGTTAGGCATCTGTATCTAATTGACATAAAGACTCTGTCAACCAATGACTGAAAATGAGATTTGAATTCCAAGTCATGAGGCAAGTTTTGATTCTTTTAAAAGATGTCAAAAATGGCCCCATTATACATTTTATACTTTTCAAATACGGAACATTGACATGCCTAAAGGGATAAATTTATCAACTCTAGTTAGGCCTTTTATTAACCAAACACGTATTAAACTCAAAATATATTACTTTTTTTTCAGTTTTGTTAGCAAATAATGGTCTTGGGATAGGGAAATGAAAGTCATTAAATGGTGGCAACCAAACTTGCAAGCCAGCAATATATGTTTTCCCTTTTTCCAGCTCGTTCACTTGCAGATCATCATTATTGATCTGTGATGACCAGGAACACTTTGCCTGGGGCCACAGGAAGCAACATGGAATGGGTCAAGATTACTGGAGCTGTACTGAGCAGGCTTCAGACAGGGGCTCGGCCCTTTACTAGCTCTATCATTTTGGACAAGACATTTAAATTCAGTAGGTCTTGCTTCTTTCAACTAAAAAATGGACCTAAATCACAGCACCTCGCAGGGTTGTCGTGAACATCAGAAATAGTTTGTGTGGCTTACAGCGTTAGTCATGATCTATTAATGATAGCCATCTCTACTATCGTTATGTTTAGGATTTAGGAAATGTCCCTTTAGAGGCCCACTAAACAACCTTTTTGGAAAATAATATATTGGATCAAACCAGTGCCCTTGTTTCAATGGCTTTCGAATTTAAAACTCTTTAAGAATAATTTTTAAAAATAAAAGATAATGTTTTGNTAGGAAATGTCCCTTTAGAGGCCCACTAAACACCTTTTTGGAAAATAATATATTGGATCAAACCAGTGCCCTTGTTTCAATGGCTTTCGAATTTAAAACTCTTTAGGAATAATTTTTAATAATAAAAGATAATGTTTTGGGGGTTTCTATTTATTGGTTGTATTGAGGTTTTTGTTTTGCTGTTTAATTTTTGTGTTTAACTACTATGAGTTAAGTTTTTATAATTTCTTTAAAGTAAATAACTGCACACATGGTGAGATGAAAAAAACAAGTCCCCGTTTGAAGGGCAAGTGAGTAAGATTGTAAACAAGGCTGGGAGTGGACCTAGAGATCACAATCTCCGTTTGACTCTTTCACAGGCAACTTACAAGAAGCTTACATTATTGAGGAAACCAACCAGGTGAAAAATAGCCTCTTGAAGCTCTTTCAAAAGTGAAGGACAGAGTGTAAGCAGCGGAGGGGCAGAGAGAGAAGGAGACACAGAATTCCAGAATCTGAAGCAGGCTCCAGGCTCTGAGCTGTCTGTACAGAGCCCGATGCGGGGCTCGAACTCACAGACGGTGAGATCATGACCTGAGCCAAAGTCGAATGCTTAACTAACTGAGCCACCCACACAATCCGAGAGCATTTCATTTTAAATAAAAAATTCACTTCATGGGTTTAAATGAACACATATGTAAGGGTTTGAAAGGAAGAAAAGAGAACAACGTGGGCAGGTTCCTGCTGCTATTGCAAGCCATTTTGCAGCTTCTAGAAGTTTTCAATGTTCTGTTGTTATAATTCTCAACTAAATAACTCAAGAAAGGCATTTTCCCAGAGATGAATATCTATTCTTGAAGCATTACAGTATATTATTCTCATATTCTCTGTTAGAGAATTATAAAATGCTCTAAAGGAACACAAATAAATAAATAACTTTGTGTGTACCATGATTTTCATTTTATAGTTAACAGCTGTTGCTATTATCTCCTGAATATTCAATTGAACTGTTTGTGTGTGTTTTAAATTTTTTAAAACGTTTTATTAATTTCTGAGAGAGAGAGAGAGAGAGAGAGAGAGACAGCATGAGCAGGGGAGGAGCAGAGAGAGAGGGAGACAGAATCTGAAACAGGCTCCAGGCTCCGAGCTGTCAGCACAGAGCCCGACTCGGGGCTCGAACCCATGAACCGTGAGATCATGACCTGAACTGAAGTTGGACGCTTAACTGACACGCCCCATGTGTGTGTTTTAAATGTCAGTTGGCTATGAGCATAGCATGGTTTGTGGGAAGGTATGGTGGGTAGAACAAGACATTTAATTCAGGTTTAGGACGGGCTTAATTCAGCACCTGCTGCAGAAACGCAAAGTAACTAAAAAAGAAAAGAAAACGAATCAGAAAACAGTTTTACAAACTGAATGAACGCAGGCTAGGAGCAGGCAGAGCACTGGTAACTGCTAGTTAAGAGAACTAAGAAACATTTCTGAGAGGTTCCCCAGAGAGCATTATTCCTTAGGCATCGGGACCTTCAAAAGGCAAGACACTTTTCCATTCTTCACTGCAGGCAAAGTGCTATGGAAACGGCAGAAACAATCTTTCTTCTTCATTGTCCAAGAGAACGGAGACGGGGCCCTGGGCGGATGTGAGGGGAAGCGGGGGGAACTTAAGCCAGTTGAAGAAGGGAGAATGAGGTAAGAAGAGGTAAGCTCAGGGGGAAAATGAGATACTGCCTCACACTTCTCAGTTTATTTCAGAAATGACTGATCTGGATTCTGCTTCCCATGACATACCTCTCCTACCCCTGCAATTTGTCCGTCAGTGGCTCCAAATTGAAGGTAGTTTTTGCATCTGCCCTTTGCAATGTCTCACTGTGGAGGAGTCAAAGGGTAAAAATTTATCCCAAAGTCAGAGTTTGTTTTTTTTTAATTTAAGTTTAATTATTTATTTTGAGAGCGAGAGAGTGAGGGAGGGAGAGAGAGCGAGCGAGTGAGCGAGCAGTGGAAGGGGAAGAGAGATCGGATGAAGGAGAATCCCAAGAAGGCTCTGCGCTGTTAGCAAGGAGCCTGATGCAGGGCTTGAACTCATGAACTATGAGATCATGACCTGAGCTGAAATCAAGAGGCAGATGCTTAACTGACTGAGCCCCCCAGGTGCTCCCGAAGTCAGAGTTTTAACAAACATTTCTGTCTGGCAACCTGGTAACAGCAGAAATGACAAGTGGCAAGAAGGGCTTCCAGTGCCCCCCTCACCCCCCCTCCTGTCTTGGGGCATCTGTGATTATTTTTAGAGCAATAACTATGTAGCAAAACTAAAAGATGTGTATGGTTAAATTAGTGATTAAGTTTACGTTCTATGACTAGCGCTTTCTGTGGCCAATTTTACGATGCTTCTTTTTTTTTTCTTTTTTTTAATCAGGGCTTAGAAACAATGGAATGTCTTGAGATTTACAGTAACAATTAAGCTTGTTAAAGTAATATAGGGCTGTAACCTGACTTTTTATTAGTGAATAACGTTTGTTATTCACTCTGTGTAGCATCTCTGGGTTTTAGTTTATCATCTGTAAAATGGGAATAATATTCAGTTTATGGAGACGTTGTAAGGAGTCATGAGATAAGCAAAGTATCTATCTTAATTTCTGGCATCGGGTAGGTAGACAATAAATTGTACTAATTGTCAACACTGAGTGCATGGTGAGTGGTTTTCCCCATTCATCTTTGTACTTAGAAATAAAATCATTTAATTGGGAATAATGGATGCTCTATCTGGATGTAGTCTGGAAGCTTGTCTCTAACAGAGCATGATCCGATTCTAAATTGCACAATTTTTAAAAAATGGAAGAAAAACAGCTTCGAGGGAAGTAAATACAGTCTGCTGCTGATGTTCATGGTTGGCCGTTTATTTAGCAGTGATGCAGGCCTAAAGAAGGGCCTGTACCATTGTTCAACCTCAAAGTATACGCAAAACAAGACAGAGTTTAATAAGCGGAAAACGGAGTCTGGAAACCATTTTGAAAAAACAATAACAAAAAAGGACAACTGTCCAGGAGCACAAAGGCTGGGTCCTTAATCCAACAGGAAACAAAATCCAGTTCAAATTTTTCTAGTGCCCAAAGGTAAAAAAAAAAGCACATTGATGGACCAACTCTTCCAAAAAAATAACTAAGCATGATGGTTATTTTGGGAAGCAGTCAGAGAAGTTCTCTCTGAAATACCTGACCGCTGCATTGAGCTCCAGCTACAAACTCCTTCTGCTCTTCTCTCCTGTAGGAACGTCAGATGGCATTTAGCCGAGATGTCTACACGTTACGAGCACATGGAGGGTCAAGTGTGATGCCGCCTTCCATTATTTTCCCCTGTTACCGGAATGCCGCACTCTCAGGAAGGGAATACACCACAGAACTCCCCCTGCCCCAGCTTTGAGCCATGAGCTAAGACTTCGAAAACCTCTCCCCCATTTCACATCTCTCGGTGGTTCCTATTCACAATCACTTGGTAGAGGGTCTTCCAGGCAACAGATCGCCAAAAACATGTGTTGAAATGAATACAGAATGTGAGGAAAATGCCTAGGAAAATAATTCAGAGCTACTTAAAAATATTTGTGTTAATGTGGCCTCAGGAATTACAGGTTCTCATAGTGATAGAATTTTCCCTTCCATAGCTCAGACCCAAGACTAAGGGAAGCGAGTGTGAATTTTAGAAGCTGTGGGACCTTGAGCAAACTCCTTAAATTTGCTAACTCCAGTTTCTTCATCTATATAAAGCCTGAAAAATAATATTACCTATGTCATGGAGTTATTGTAGGGATTAAATGTGATAATTTATGTAAAATGCTTAACATAGCACCTAGCACCTAGTAAATGGGCAAATAAATATTATTTCTATTATAATTGAATGTTTGATAAGCAAATGATTAAGACTGTCAGTGAAATCATCTTTACTAGATTGGACTAACCATTTATGATTTTAGACCAAATAAATATTACAAAAATGCAAAGGGTAACATGTTAATCAAATAAATCTTTGTATAGAAACAGACTGTTTTTCATTATATGTTAACTAACTTAAATTAAAAAAAAAAGAAACAGACTGTTTTTATTAAGATCTTATATCCTCAGCTGTGGAAAGAGGGTTTGGATTCAATAATCACCAAGGAGCAAACATTTAATTTCTACAGAGTATTGGGGGCACCTGGGTGGCTCTGTCGGTTACGCTTCTGACTTTGGCTCAGGTCATGATCTCACGGTCTGTGGGTTTGAGTCCTGTGTCAGGCTCTGTGCTGAGAGTTCAGAGCCTAGACCCTGCTTCAGATTCTCTCTGAGAATTAAAATTTTTTTAAAAATTTAAATTCTATAGAGTATTGATTCTTACTCAATTAAGAAATATTTATTTATAATGACATTCAAATTAGATACCTGATTCCTTACTTAAATTTATCACTGACCTAAATTTTATTACTGATCCAAAAATGTAAGACAGAGGTGTCTTAATCCAATCTGCAGCCACCTTCTCTGACTAGAGCATAGAGCAGGTACTGGGAACATTTTAAGTTACATTCTAATTACTTTTGCCAACTCTTTCTGAAGTTTGTTTCCATTGAATCTGCCTTCACTCCATTGTTGTAATTTTTCATTTTATGGTAAAACAAGGAAGCAAGAGGAGTAAGATATTGCAGGAAGGACTCAGCAGGGAGACACTGGAACTCTTGATGGAGAAACGACTGTGGGGATTTGCAAATGATTTCTGGACTTGGGTTGTTCAGATGAAGTCAGATACACTTCAGAGAAACGACTGCACTTTGGAGCATGTATCTGAAAGACAGACAATTTTGGCAGCTTGCCCATCCCTCTGTCTAATTTTCTCCTGAGCGAGTAAATAAGAATTATGTTCTGTTGCCATTCCAACCACTCTGTTGCCCTCTGTATGCAACCATGGTGTATATACCATGTGAGGCTGCACATGTAAAATTGAACGATAGACATTTGGCTCTTTATGCTTATTTGTTCGCTTGGTTATTGTCCATAACACCCAATCTAGACCCTTCGGCCTCTTCCTTAGACCCTCCCTCAATCACCCAACTGATACCCTGATCCTGTATTCGGTTCTTCCTAGCATCGTCTCACTCAGACACCTTGCTGTTCCCAGGGGTCTGTGTGGTTGCCGTAATGAACAGTAGTGTTATAACTGCCGATCTGTAGCTGCGGCATACTGACAATAGTTATTGGTTTTGAGAGGAAGAGTTAGTGATTTTCCTTCTACGGCCCCACTGGGGAGGAACAGAGCTGGGCCTTCAACCCAGCTTGAGTTCACAGTTTCTGCCCTAAAACACCCATGGTGGTTGATGCAATGACACACCGAAATCACACAGGGAGAAGGTGCTCGTTACTATGAGATGGAAGTTCGGAAGGAAACACTTGGAAATACACAAACTGAAGGCAAGCTTCTTGGCAGGTAAGCCAACAAAAGAACCTGAGGAGAAACAGGAAGAGACGTGCGATAAAGGTAAAGAGAAAGCAGTGTCATGAACCCCCAAAAGTGAGTGTCAAAGGTTGCAGAAAGGTCATGTTAATAAGGGGGAAAAAAGTCTACGAGAATGAACAACTGGGTGATTATCAGGAAATTCTGGGAGAGAAGCAGCGGCAGAAGTCAGTGTCTGTAGACGTAAGGAGCATGCCGGGCTGAAGATGTGGAAAAGACTCCTTTTGAAGGAAGGAAAAGAGAAAGACAGCTGGAAACAACAGGAGCCATGGTCAAGACTTTTATTTCCATTTTTCTGATAGGAAAGAAACTTGAGAACACATACCAATTGTTGAGGAGGAGACAGAAGAGAGGAGGTTGAAGATGAAGACAGGACAGTGATGGACAAAAGACTGTAGACATGAAGAGAGAGGAGGAAGACAGATCAAGGACAGGTGTGGAAGAACAGGACTTCCGTGGGCTTAGGGTCTGATGAGGCATCGCCTCTGAATTCCGGAGACAGACCAGCGAGTGAGTGGCTCTCACCTGGCGGTGCCTCTTCTCTCTGACACTGAAACGGAAGTTGTCTATGGAGACTGATGCGGCGTATGAGAATCAGAGGCTGTAGAAGACCAGTGAAAACCCTTCCAGAAAGATTTATGCCTTTTTATTTCCTAATTGAATGTTTTCTTTCCTTATTCATACATTTTGCTTAGAAGGTAGGAAACCAAAGACGCTTGAACGAAACTCAGTGAGTCAATTTCATCTACTAAAAGGCCTTATTGATGGTGCAGTCAGAATGTGCAGTTGACCTTTGAGCAATGTGGAGACAGGTGCACCAAGCCATACACAGTCCTCCAGAACGTAACTACTTACAGCCTATTGCTGACTGGAAGTCTTGCCGATCACATAAACAGTTGAGTCACATGTATTCTATATGTTATATGTATATATATCTCATACAGTATATAAAAGATACTATTAAGAAGATCATAACGGAGACAAAATAAATTTACAGAACTCTATTGTAAAAAAAGTCCTGTGCACAAGGTTTCTCAAACCTGTGCTGTTCAAGGGCCAACTGTCACTTAGGTGGCCCAGTACATGGCCACTTTCAGGGCTGTAGGTGGGGATCTCAGGACCTCTGAGACCAGCCGGGGCTGTGACCAGGTCTGAAGCAGTGTTGAAGCAGAGAGCATGTCGCACAGGGAAAACAATGCATTGTGTCTCCTAAAGACGGGCATGAGTGAAAACTACAGAGACGGATTACACAATTACACTCCCGTAGTGATTAACAAAGCACCAGTGAATCATTACTCTTGCTTATTTAATCTGGATTCAATCCTGACATTACGTGGATTATGCAACTCTTCTGTAATTTGCCAGCACCCTCCCCTTGTTTAGAAATAGTTATTTAAAATGATAAAATTGGGCCATAGGCCACGTCTGCACATGGTCACACACTCGGTATTTTAATTACAAACCTGCAAGAATGAGTCGATCTCCTGTTCTTTTCAGAAACAAGGGGATGTGAAAAAGGAAGTTTCTCTCCATACTTCAATCCAAGCTATCAAGATTACATTGAATTATTTCTACTAGAAACCACCTAACGTCGCCATATTAAATTCAAGACACTCTGTTAAACTTGAATTTCAGATCAACCAAGTAGAAGAATGGCTCCAATAGTGCATGAGAGATACTTATACTAAAAATATATTTGTTCTTTATCTCAAATTCAAATTAGAGTGGGCATCCTGGGTCTTTCTTTGTTGACTATTCTTACCCTATAGTCCTCATTGCTCACAGACTGGGTTTGATGATTGTCAAACTGCTGTGGAGGGGGGTCTGACCAAAGCAATGGTACCAATTCCTAATAGAACATTCTGCTGATAGAAAAGCACAGCACTTTATTTAGCTAAGATGTGAATCCATCATAGTGGTTTTCCTTCTCAAAAGAGTCCATATGACAGGGCGCCTGGGTGGCTCAGTCGGTTAAGCGTCCAACTTCGGCTCAGGTCATGATCTCATAGTTCGTGGTTTGGAGCCCTGCATCAGGCTCTGCTGACAGCTCAGAGCCTGGAGCTGCTTCGGATTCTGTGTCTCCCTCTCTCTGCCCCTAGCCTGCTCATGCTCACTTTCTCTCTCTCTCAAAAATAAATAAACATTAAAGAAAAGAGTCCACTATAAGTAAAATATCAAACCAGAATACTTTGGATTCCTGTTTTGCTTCTGAGGTTATTACCAGTATTCCTTTGGACCATCTCTAACCCAAGGTATCTGGGAAAATAGATCAAAGGGAGAATTCACAGCAGTCACAACAAACACAATTATCTATTCTGATATTACATCGTATGTTTATTAAGAGGAAGAGTGATCCCTGTGCTCTTTACTTTCCGCTCAGTAACAGGCTCACTTTGAAGCGAGACTGTGTCTAGTTCTATTTCCCCTCCTGGTGCCAGGCCACCAGCGCGCATGCACGGACTTGCACCACCAAGGACCTCATGGGAATTTTGACTTGTTGGAATATATTTTTCTTTTCTTTCTTGTCTTTGTCTGTCTCTCTCTCTTTTTATCTTTTATTTTTTTATATTTTTGGTTCACAGTCTAGACCTGAAAGGAATATGCCCCCAGGGGGTTACAAATGCAGGGGATCCCGTTTACCATAACGGGTCCCCGTGACCAGGCCACGGCACTGTTTGCTGCCTCACGTGGGCATGCAGGGCCCTATGGTTCCTAACCGATGATGTGTATCCTCTGTTCTCATCATTCCCTTTCTCGTTCCTTCTTCTGGTTTGACGGAGATCGTGTCCCTTCCCTGACACCCACACTCCCCCAGACTAAAGCTTTCACCTTCCTCCTCATCCAACACAACACATGCTCTCAGAAAAGGAGAGCATCATCTTCACCCAAGGTGTGAGTACTTAATAAAGCTTCAAAAGGCAATTTATTTTCATACTTTCCCATAACAGGCAGAAGAAGAGAAAGGGACTTGAATTCTGAAGAAGGCCTCAGTTAGAGGTGGAGGGGAAAAAGGAAAGGTAACATCTTTCAGTGACTCAGTAGGCACTATTTGGGGGACTCCATAGTCTTTCTCCACACGAGGTGGGTTCAAACCAAAGGCATGTGTTAGTGAAGACTTAGGTTCAGATGCTTCAATTTCTGGCTTGTTTTACTACTACTTAATTGACCATCTTATGGCTGAGGAATGAAATGCCTGATGATCACATAGATTCTTCTGATATTCAAGCTCTACACACAGCTTATGTTATTAACAGAACACGCTAGACAGGCTTCTGGAACACCCGGGCATGGCTAGTCACACTGAGAAGCATGCAGTTACTCTTAGGGTCACAGAGCTGGAAGACACTTCTCTAATTTACAGAGGAGGAAACCGAGATCCAGAAATGATATGTGACTTGTCTGAAGTAGTATAACGATTTAGCGCCAAAAATGAAAGTAAAATATACTTCCTGATCTTCATGTTTAGGTCTCAGTTTAAAGACTAACTTACTTCACATACACCTAAAAGCTTATTTAAAAGCACAGGCAGATAAAAAGTGATTTTTAAAATAGTAAGGGTAGTGGGGCACCTGGGTAGCTCAGTCAGTTGAGTGTCCGACTTTGGCTCAGGTCCACATCGGGTTCTATGCTGACAGCTCGGAGCCTGGAGCTTGTTGTGGATTCTGTGTGTCTCTCTCTGCTCTTCCACAGTTCATACTCTGTCTCTCTCTCTCTCTCTCTCAAAAATAAATGAAACATTTAAAAAATAAAATAAAATAGTAAGGGTATGTAAAACTAAAACTTTTTCAAGGAAATAAAATGAAATCCTTTCGAAGAATATTCTAGGTTGGTCAGAAATGCAACTATTTTAACCACTACATTTAATTCCAGATAATTTTACAATTAGAACTTATCTTTGCGCCAAATAAATAACGGCCAAACTTTGCTAATATAGATTAGGATCCAGGCAATTGGACTTGCATTTAAGGAAATGTCCAGGTTTGTTTTAATTAAGTAGAAATTATTACAAACACTTTTTTCCCCTTTAATTTAGTAATGATTAAGAATGGCATGTTTCTCAGAGCTAAGGAAGGAAGAGCAGGTATGCTGTCTTATGATTAGAGATATAACTAGGAGCCGGAGCGTGTGAGCCTAATTAGAGAATTTTGTAAGGCCCTTTGAAGATGAAAAGAAGTATAAAATCCCGAAGAATACTGATATTTCCAGGCTCATTCTCACTTCTGTTTTCTGTGGTCTTAAGAAAAAAAAAAGCAACCACTAATCACTAACTTTGAACATGAGAACACAAGGGTATATTGTGCTTTAGTGAGCATGTTTGTTTTCTTTAGTTTTTTATTTTCAGTATGAATTTAATAGGCATACCAAAAAGAGACAGAAGAACTTGGGTACCTTAAAAAATGTAATATAGTTGATTTTTATTACAGATGCTTTTATCTGGACAATCCCAGCTAAATTTCATTTATTTAAAATATATATCTGATATATATATATATATATATATACCTGATATACATGTTTAATATTTAATATATATTTAATTATATATATATTTACTATAATATATAAATCAATATATATTTAATATCAATATATTCACTATTTAGTATATATTTAATATTGGCAGTCCTCTCTTTTTGCCATATTTCTTGACCTGACTCTTAAAGTTTGGTGTTTCAAAGAATTATATGATTATTTATTAAAAATACAGACTTCTGAGCTCCTAACTCAAAGGTTCTGATTCAGTGGCTCTGAAAAACCCCAGGAATCTGCTGAAAAAGAAGGATCTTGGGGGGATTCTAATCCGGGTGTTGCAAATACCTCAGTCTGAGAAATAACTTGCTAGACACACACGCAAAAGTTAATAAAGCAACTATGTGGCTTCCAGTGTAACTCAATGTGCTCTGTTGTCTTCAGCTGGTTTGACACTGGAGGTGTTAAGGTCTTAACGTTTGAAGAAAGACAAGGTGATGGTTACTATTGGTTTTCAGTCAAATGGTGAAGAGTTTTCGGTTTTGTCTTTTTAAATTCAAAGCAGTTTTATGGTTTGTTTTTTAATGTTTATTTATTTGCTTTGAGAGAGAGCACAGCAGAGGAAGGGCCAGAGAGAAGGGGAGAGACTGAACCCCAAGAAGGCTCCATGCTGAGTGCAGAGCCCGACTGGAGGCTCCATCCCACAACCTTGAGATCATGACCTGAGCTGAAATCAAGAGTCAAACGCTCAACCAACTGAACAACTCAGGAATCCTGGTGAAAAGGTTTTAAGAAAGGAATTGTTCCAGAAAAAGGCATTTTTTCCCCCTTAAAATTTCCAAGCAATTAAAAAGCATTTACATTCTTGGGGTGCTTGGGTGGCTCAGTCGGTTAACTGCCTGACTCAATTTCGGCTCATGTCACGAATTCACAGTTTGCGAGTTCAAGTCCTGCATCAGTCTCTGTGTTGATGGCATGGAACCTGGTTAGGATTCTCTCTTTCCCTCTCCCTCTCTCTCTGCCCACTCTCTCTCTCACAAAATAAAAAACAAAGTTTTTTAAAAAAGAATTTACATTCCTTTAAACCTGCATAGACAGACACTTCAACCATGTGAAGACATTTTAATATTATCTTATATTTCTTACTCAGACTTGACGTATTTCTGAAGACCTTAAGTTAGCCAATCTGACGTCCATGTATGACAGGAAAAAAACCTCATCTTCAGACTCTACCAACTCTGTCTCAGAGGACTTCCATTTTTTTCAAAGGAGTGATCCAGAAATTCGTATGAAGGAAACAATTTAAGTAGATGCTTTCTTTTGGAAATAAATGTTTCAGAGATCATATCCTGCTGGTAGAGAGTCAATAGCCTTGATGCATAAAGTTCGTAACTCCTCAGTGAGTTGCAGAAGATGTGCAATGCACTAATTCTCCAGGATTGGAAACTTGCTTAGATAGTCTAAGTGGAGATTCATTTCAGAGACAAGCATGTCCCTGAGATTACAGCGCACCCAATGCGAGAATTGAGAAGTGTGGCCTTGACAACCCGCACAGAAAGCAAGTTTGCCTTCCCACCTGGTGTTCCGGTGCACTCTCGCCAGAACAGCCTGCGCATATGGCATGTGATCTTGCCAAGAGCAGAAGTGGGTGTCAAAGACTTCTCAGTGAAGCAGGGAATTGTGGCGCTACTTCAAGGGGTGAGGAGAGCAATGAGCTCTGAGGAGCGGAGGGAAGGAACGCCTCGCCAGGTTAGTGCAGACTGTGCTTATGATGCGGAGGTGACTGAATCCAGAGCATGGGACATGTAGAGATGGGAACGTGCTGGGCTGCAGGAACGGGGTAAGGGGGGATCTATGGAGATCACGATAACAAGGACGCACTGTAATGGTTTCCAAAATGTTGTACACAACCTGATAAACCAAGGACTTCGTTTTGCAATTCTGGTGACAGAAATACAAAAATTTAAAAAGCTTTCTGGTAGAGAGTGTGTGTGTGTGTGTGTGAATGTGTGTGTGTGTGTGAATGCGTGTGTACATGCATTTTGCGGGGCGGCAGTATATGCATGTGGAGCGTGTGTGTGGGAAAGAGAGAACTGTTCTGGCCACACGGCGCTGTGCTGTGGGTGCGTCAGGAAACACTACCCTGTACAGAACTCTGTTCCTGGCTTTCCTTAGTAGAAAGTGCGAATAGTAGTAGAAGGTTCGGGGACCATGGAGCAATAAAATATAAGAGAAAGTAAGCTGGGAAAAATATTGTGTAATAGGATATACATTCCCTCATCTGTCAACTCCTTGGGGACAGGTCACCACCACCACCACCACCACCACAACAACGATAACAACGGCAACAAAAGCCACAACAAATAGCATCACTCTTCCCTGAAGAGATGCCAGTTTGATAGAGAGCGTTCCCAAACTCCTAGCAGGGACAGAACCTCTTCAGAAAACAAACTTGACTGCATATAATCAGCTCAAATTAGCTTCTTCCTTAGTCATGGATTAGAGAAGCGGGCCGAGTAGATGAAAACAACTGCGTGTCACGTGTTCTCTCTCACCGCCTGTGGTTTCTGACCATGACAGTATCATCTAGTTCACTGAAGTTGCCTCCTCTTTCCCTATCTTCTGAGGCTTGGCCAGAAGGGGAAGGTAAGTAAGGGGTGAAAGCTGAGAGGCTCTACGCTTGTGCCAGAAACGTAGCAGCGGCCAATGGTTTTTGATCATTTTCTATGTCGGGGCTTCTGTTTCTAGGCTTCGTTGGGACTCCTAGGTAAGGATATGCTATGCAGCATGTAATTGACAGCAAGTCACTGTGTGTAGTCATCCCACTAACAGGAAGTGAAAACAAAAATCAATCCAATCTGAAAGGGGAAAAAAAAAAGAAATATAACCAAAAAGTCACCTTGCATTCTGAATGGTGTATGGGGTTAGTGAGATGTTTTCCTGGCCAAGAGCTGGGTGGCACAGACAGTCATCATAGATCATACGACTTTGGGACATCATATGCTGTATTTTGGAAGTCTTAAATTTGGAATTTACAATCACCGAATGTGTAAAAAAGGGGAGCTCTCCCAAGTGCCCTATTTCGATTTTTTTGTTTGTTTCAAATTTATGGGAAACTTTTATAGAACCTTTATTGCCAAAGATAAAACTTTCTTCTCTGTCTGCTGGTTGTGTTTTGACTTCCAGCAACTGTCATCTGAAGCACCTGTCTTCCCATGGAAGCCACTCGGCCGTCTACCTCGGCCGTCTACCTCAAGTTCATCCTGAGACTGATATTCTGTTTCCTAGGGAGGGTACTCTGCCCCTCGCTGTGTCTGTTAAGATTAGGTTTGGCTCCATAGTAACAGAGACCCAAGGATAGTGGATTAAAACACATTAAGGTTTATTTCTTATGCAAGAGAAGTCCAGAAAAGGTAAGGGTATAAGTGCTTGCAAAGAAGTAACTGTTGTATAGGTAGAAATTTAAAACTCTTAAAAAAATAGATAGAAGAAAAACAGCCATTTGAAGGTATTGGAGGGGCGCCTGGAGGGCTTAGTCGGTTAAGGGTCAGAGTCTTGGTTTCAACTCAGGTCATGATCTCGTTGGATCAAGCCCCACGTTGGGCTCCGCACTGACAGACAGCACAGAATCTGCTTGGGATTCTCTCTCTCCCTCTCTCTGCCCCTCCCCTGCTCATGCTGTATCTCTCTCCAAAGGAATTAAATAAACTAAAAAAAATGGATTTGAAGGTTTTGGAAAGAGACTTAAAGCAAGCAGAAGCTTGAGGAGATTCAAATTTTAAAAGCATAAAGCTATGAGATAGAACATATGTTTAGAGCATTTGTCCTGAAGGCACTCTCTATTCCTTAGGCAGCAGTAACTAGAGCTCAATCAGCAAGTGCAGTCTTACTGATTTGAGATGTCTAGAGGTTAGAGTTCAAGACTTCTATAAATGTGTGAAAATAAAGGGAGGAAATTGTAAATAGAAGAGAAACACAGAGGGCAGGCCCTCCAAAATCGGCATCCAAATCCTCAGCAAATCTTTGGCTGACACTGTGTATTCATCAAGAGAAGGCAGGGGCATGAATAAACAAAACAGCTGGGAAGAATGAAAGAACTGAGCAGAGATCTCAGTTCTTGCCCACTATGGGGGAGACTGAGTTTGGCATCTGAGTCTTAGAATGGCTTAGTAAATACCTCACAAAGCACTGGAATTCCTAAAGAGCTATGTCTTAAGAATTATGAAAATCTTAGGACTAAGAGACTCCTACTAGAAGATGAATAAAACCATACAGAGCCATAAGAACAAAGTTAAAACCATTCTTCCATAAGTACATGATGATCAGCCAGAGATCTGATTGCCCACAAGATCAAAAATTAACACTTTTCTGAGGAACTGACCGAATCCCTAGAATTCAGAGTTTCTAAAAAGTATCCTGTACAATTTCCAGCATAAAATTAAAATTATTTGACAGGTGGAGAAACAGGAAAACACAATCCATATTCAAGGGAAAAATCAGTCAAAAGAAATAGACTCAAGAAGATCAAGATGTTAGGTTCAGCCAGTCAGAATTAAAGTAAAAATGATCACAATGAATGAACAGATGATGGCTCTCACAGAAACATTAAAAAAAAAACTATAAAAAATGAAATAAAAATTCTACAAGTGAAAAGTAAAATACTTAGAAATACAGATTCATTGGCTGGGTTTAACAGCCCTGGGAAATTCATCTGAACAATTGCTTCCAGGGTTGAGATTCAAGGACCAAATAATGCTCTTTGCCTTTAGTTTTTTTTTAATGCTAGTTATCCTGACTTTTTATTTGTTGAGTCTCAATTGTTTTACTCAAGTTTCCTTACTAGGCATATTTCTGAATAACTGCACATAATATAAAATCATATATTAAATTATACATTAACTTATATTAAAGATACCTTTATGGACTTTCCATAATGTTTAAGAAATGAAGTTGGGTAGAAGAAAACTTAACATGTAACAGCTATGGTTATAAGAAAGTGACTACTGTCATTGTCAGTGTACATTTACATTTTGCTAATTTTTCTAATCATTATTCACAAGGAAATTTAATATTTTGTAGTTCACTGTGTGCAAAAACAGAGTGTAAAGTCAGTCAATATAGTATTATGTTCTGATAGGGTAATCACAACTGTAGCACTCGCTGAATCTAAGAATACAGAAACCTGCTCATTTGAGACAAAGATTTAAGATCAGGCAGTATAGACATGGTAGGAAAACACTTTTTACAAGCATTTTTATGTGAATATAAAGAAAATTTCTGGATGTGTTGTATTTCATGTTTGTAAGCAGAAATAGCACCACCTTACTTCTTTTCTCAAGGATGTGCAGACTGCAGCCTGATCCTTTAGCAGCAGAGGACTCTTCAGGTCTGAGATATCGTATAAATGTGACTCTTTGTTTGTAGATATTGGCATTAGAGAAGCAAAAGAAATGAAAGAAAAGTCTGAGGCCCTAATCATAACACTGATGTCAACTGGGTACTAGAATTAATAAACAGGACAATCATTTCCTCATTTTAAGGAGAAAGGACACAAAGCATTCCAAAGACTGACTGAAGAGGATGTCAAATCACATGATTTAATACTACCTCTAAAAACAAAAGCATTAGTAATAAGTGGCCAGATAGTCAACAATTTGAACTTTTAATTTCAGTACTGTTAATAACTAACTGCACGACGTGGGGCAACAACTTTAACCTTTTTGCCCTTCTGTCTTCCCATCTATAAAATAACGCAGGTAGGTTTTTTAGATCACTTCCAAGTCCTTCCAATGTTCTTTGTTTCCGGGAATTTTCAGGAAAGTGGTAATTTTCCAAGCGTGGTTTCTGGATAAGAGTTAGTGCTCTCTTTCTGTTTGATTCATGTAAAAATTACTTAAGGAGGTTTTCAATCAACATCCTAAGCAATGAAGGTAGACTGAATTCATTCTCTAGTCATGCTGCTGGCTAGCTATAAATTCAACAAGCCTGTAGCGGGTTGCTTCAGCAAAAATGTAGAGTAGATAATTAAGATGAATGCTTAAAGTTCTCAGGCTGCACAGAATTCAAGTTCAGCTTAATGCAAAAAGCTTTGATATTCATGCCTCACCTTTAGGCTGATATTCTCTCTGTATGGAAACACCTTAATTCATAAGCACAGGTGAAACTGACACTTAGTAGGTTAGCATGATGTGATTTTGAATAGGGGATGACATAATGTGGTTTACAGAGAACAAACAAAACAAAACAAAACAAAAAACATCTTAGGTTCTAATTCCAGCCCTTATTAACTTTGCAACCTTGGATTTTTATTTACTTCTCTGTAAAATGAGGGACCTGAATCCACTCATTTTAGTCTTTTCAGTTCTAATATTATGTCCCATTTCAATTTAATTGTAAGTTTGGCAATATTTTCTTTGTGGTCGTTTGAAATAAAAATTATGGTTCAAATAACTAGTATTTTGTGAGTACTACATAAAAACACTCATTCACAAAGAACACAAAAGTGGGGTACATTCCAAAGGGTTTGGGATAATTTCCCCAAGATTTAAATTTAGCAAGCGACTTGAGCTTGTACACTCCAAACACCTGAGCTGACATCAATATCTCCTGGGAAGTGTTTGATTCCTATTTCTATACGATGATTTTTATTGTATCCATGAAATTTCTTTTTGAGGTGTGTCCATTATTGCAAAATAACCTGATTAGCCTGGGGAACTTCATTATCCACTGAAGCATAGTATATTTTAGGATTAAGTTACATTAGTACTTAAATAAGTTAGTTAGTTAGTAGTTTAAGCTAGTATCTAAATAAATTAATTAGTTCTTAAAATTATTTAAATGGCATTTTCCACATAATTACTTTTGGGGGTTCACATTTTCATGAAATATTATAAAAAACAGAGAGCTTCCTAAGAGTTAATAGGTTATATTTGGATAGGTGTATAATGTCTTCTTTGCTAAGCACTGTATAAAGTACCATCTCAAATACTCTATTACTTTTCCTAGGTACAGATATATAGGTGGAAAAGCAACTTCATTTACTTTAAAGACATGGGGGCAGAATCTCTAGGGTAAATAATTAGATCCTTGTAATTAAACTCGTTTTGAGCTGTTGTTGGTCATGGTGTTTTAACTTCAAACCCTTTACCTGCATTACTCAGGAATGACTCACTTGGATGCAACGCGGGAGTCAACTGTGCCGTTGCAACATTGCATTTTGGAAGTTCATTCATGGGGCGTCATTAAGCAAGTTGAGAAAATGTAATTTGCAGGTGAACAATGGTCTCTCGGGTGGATGTGAGCGTGTCTGGAGGTCACACTGGGATTTTCCACTTTACCACCTTGGAATTTTCCAACATGTTCTTTTTTTTTGCCTTTAAAAAAGTAACTTGCCTATTTCAAGCCTCGATGTTCTATACTGAGTAAAGAAAGAAACAAATGTTCTCTAAATACCATGATAACCTAAGTGGTAGGAAGCCTGGGCTAGAAATTCCTCGTGCAGAATCTAAGCGATATCCTTATTCTAACACTTGAAATGATATACCCTCAGGTGCGTGCGCACACGCGCGCACACACACACATATACACGTAGTGATATATATGCAATATATATAGTGATATATATGTCTGTGTGTGTATATGTAGAGTTCCAATTATATATATGTAGTTCCAATTCCTGGGATAAAGCATTCTAGGAGCCAGACTGCTTGCCTATCTTGCTGAAAACATGCTGAAGCCATATTTTAATATTTTTCCGAAGTGTCTCAATCATTTGACAAGAAAGTATAGAACACTCTGGTCAAAAGATAAACACTGCAGATGGCTTATAACTTGAGGTCATGCAGAAACTGAATTTTAGTTTTAATGGTTGTTTGGGAGCTTGGGGGACATCAGACAAATCTCAGGGCCCTTTCAATTGGGAAAAGTTAAAAAGAGTCCTCCTCAAGTTGGCACTCAAAGGGTACGCTCTCAATTTACTGAACTAGAAAAAAACCCTAACACTCTTTCCACCACTAGTTCTCAAATGAAGAGCACTGTATCAAAATGTGGCCTAGGAGGAAAAATATCTTCCTTAAGAATTCATGACTGTAGGGGCACCTGGGTGGTTCAGTCAGTTAAGCATCCGACTTCAGCTCAGGTCGTGATCTTGTGGTTTGTGAGTTCGAGCCCCACATCAGGCTCTATGCTGACAGCTCAGAGCCTGGAGCCTGCTTTGGATTCTGTGTCTCCCTCTCTCTCTGCTCATCCCCCACTCGTGCTCTGTCTCCTTCTCTCTCTCAAAAAATAAACATTAAAACAAAATTAAAAAAAATAATTCATGACTACAAGCCACCACCCACACCACAGGTTTGCAACACACATCTAAACTATAGTTTGGTGATCAAAAAAAAAAAAGAAAAGAAAAGAAAAGAAAAAAGAAAACAAAAAGCCTCAAATGGTCTTGGGTTTACACTGTCCCGAGTTCCTTGGAAAAGTAAGTACAATCTTCTCTGGAGAAACACACAACTTCATCCCAAGCCTCAAAGAATTCATAGATAAATTCTGAGAAACGAATTTTCAGGCAAAAATTATGACCTCCTTCTATCCAACCTTCTCAAAGGCACCGTATGCAGGGGACAACAATAAAAGAAAGAGAAAAATTATATGCAGAAAGATGTCAGAATAGGAGAATTCCATAATTCCATAATATAAACTAAACATATATAATGTAATTAAAAAACAAAAGGGGCCTTGCTGTGTCAGTGCCAAGTGGCTCTAGTAAAAATTGGGAGTCGGAACAATGACCGAGCAAGTCTTACAAAGAACCAAACAGGACTTCAAGAAATGCACAATATAGTAACTGATATGAAACACTTAATGAAAATATTTGATAGAAAGTTATTTTACACTGCTCAACCAGACAGACTTGGAAGACTCTCCTTCTCTCTACCACTTTTGACTTGAATGAACCACTGTCCTGTAGGACTGGAATCAAAGGAGCTGGATGATTTGACCTGCAAACTTCCGACCAATCCGACACAAGAGGCAGGAGCAGTCTTTACAATGATGCCTTGTCCCCACTTCCCTCCCTGGACTTCTCTGAGCCTCTGTCTGGGGGCGAGGGGAGCTGTTCAGAGACACCTCCTGAGTAGTTCAGCAGACAGACCTGCTGCATGACTGGCTGTCCCACTCTGCAGCATCTAATGACTTCACCTCCAGAAAAGTGATGCATCATCTTATTGTTTTCCATCCTTCCTTGCCTCACCTTGTTTCCCCTTACTCTTCTCTCTTCCTTCCTTCCTTCCTTCCTTCCTTCCTTCCTTCCTTCCTTCCTTCCTTCCTTTCTTTCTTTCTCTTTCTTTTCCTTCCTTCCTTCCTTCCCTCCTTCCCTCCTTCCCTCCTTCCTTCCTTCCTTCTTATGATTATTTATTTATTGAGAGGGAGAGAGAACATGGGCCTGCATGAATGGGGGTTGGGCAGAGAGAGAGAATCCTAAGCTGGCTCAGCGCTATCAGCACAGAGCCTGATGCAGCGCTCAATCCCATGACCATGAGATCATTACCTAAGCTGAAATCAAGAGTTGGAAACAACAGACTGAGCCACCCAGGTATCTGTCTATTCTGGGGTGTTGTCTCCTAATTAAAGCATGACTACTTAACACATGTTCCAAATTCAGGCTCTCTCACTAGGGCACGGGGACAAAGACACCATTGAATCTTAGACCAGAGTAAAAAATAAAAACACACCCAGATGCATCAAAGTAAAATTCTAGACACCAAAGGCAAGGAAAAAAAATCTTGAAAACAGCCAGGGACAAATGATGGATCAGCTTTAGGGAAGTGACAATTGCAACAGCAACTGAGTTCTCAAAAGAAATAAAGACAGAAGGAAGTAAATTTAATGTGCAATGTTCTGAGAGTAAATAACCAAAAATTGGGGAATATATTCCAAGAAAAAGGACAAATTGAAACTTTTAAAATACATGAAAACACAGAGAGAGAGCGAGCGAGCGAGAGAGAGAGCCATAAACAAACCTCATTAGAGAAAATTCCTGTTTATTTCTAACAGAAGGAAAATGATCCCAAATGGAGCATTTGTGATACAAGAAGGAATAAAAAGAAAACAAACTGAGAAATATTCAGGTAAGTCTAGAATGATATTGACTTCTTAAAATAATAATACCAGTGGCACGAGAAATAAAAATAATACAAGTACTAAAATACACAATGACTCTATCATATTCATAAGGAATGTTCCAAATTGGACAAAGTATGGGTATTTAAAAGTTTGGAAAAGAGGGTAAAGATGGCGATTGGGGGTAAAAATGTCTAAGTGGCCAGGTTACACACAGAGGAACCGCTAAAAATGACTACAGCTTTCCTATCTGAAATCCATGAGCAAGAAAGTATGTTTAAAATGCTGAAACCATTGAAAAGAAACTGTCAGCCAAGAATTATTTATCAAAAATGAATTTTTAGGTGTGCCTTGGTGGCTCAGTTGGTTAAGCATCAGACTTAGTTTCCGCTCAGGTCATGATCTTGGATTTGTGAGTTTGAGCCCCACATTGGACTCTGTGCTGGCAGCTCATGGAGCCTGCTTGGGGTTCTCTCTCTCCTTCTCCCTCAGCCCTTCCCCCATTCGCACTGTCTCTGTCTCTCTCAGAATAAATAAACTTGAAAAAAATTTTAAAAAATTTAAAAAACCAAATTAAAAATAAAATTTTTAAATTTATTTATTTATTTTGAGAGACACAGAGACAGCACAAGTGGGGGAGGGGCAGAGAGAGGGAGAGAGAGAATCCTAAGCAGGGTCTGCAGTGTCAGCCTAGAGCCTGATGTGGGGCTCGAATTCACAAATCCAAGGTCATGACCTGAGCTGAAACCAAGAGTCAGAGGCTTAACCAACTGAGCCACCCAGGTGCCCCTGAGGTTCTTATGTTCAATATGAAGTAACAATATATTTTTGGAAGACACATATGGTAAATTTGACAATAACCACGAAAACAGTAAAAGAGAGTTAGAGTCAATAATCCAACCAGGTAGAAGCCCTCATTTAGTATTCTTGCTACGGTAATACATTATGTTATTCAGCTTACTACAGTCCGCACTCTCCTTGGCTCCTCCTCCAAATGTAATCCATCCTAACAAGCAAAATACAGCCACCTAATGCAATATCCCTAAAACTCTCAGTCCACTGCAGTATAAAACTCAAGCCCCAAATCTCATCTGGGTCTCATCAGCTCAAAAGTCCCAAATCTCATCATCGAAATCATCTAGACTAGGGATGGTAAGACTTTGGGTGTCATCCATTCTAGGGAAAAAGCTTCTGTCCACCTGTGACCTGTGACACTAGAAAATAAGTGGGCTTCCCCCTAAATACAGTACTGGGCTAGACATAGGATAACAGTTAAAGACATTCTGATTCCAAAAGGGAGCCCATTAAACAAAAAAGGGCGCCGCTCACTGGTCTCGAGCAATTTGGGAATCCGACTGGGAACAGTCCTTTAGATTTCAAGAGCTGGGAATTACCTTCTGTAGTCTGAGGATCTGCCTCGGGCACACAGTTCTACACTTGGAGTCATCCTTCACTTTGGAATGAAAGACAGAGCGTACTGGAAGCTGGGTTGTTTTTATTAGCTTGTTTCCTGCCTGTAGAATTTAGGGAGTCTAATTTTTTTTGTTTTCATTTTGTCTTCTTTCTGTGTCTTTCAATGTATCCAGGCCGGGTGTCTACTGACATACATTCGCCAATCCTCATGGGTTTCCTGTGTGTGTCATAGGAATTCACTAGTCCTAGACAACAGGTTCCCCCATGGTTCTTTCCGGGGTAATCCCATCTCTCCTCTTAGCTTCTGCTTGGATGGCTGCAGGGATCCACTGACATGCCTCCTCTCTTAAATCTCACGCCTCTGTGCCACTGAATATTCGGAACTTTCCATCAGGGTCAAGGCACCAGCAATGGTTATTCGGTGACACTCCTGGCTTTCTCACCGGAGCACGCATGTTTTATAGCAAATCTCCTAATTTAGAATCTTTTATAACCTGAAGGCTGAGAATTTCCCAAATCATCAAGTCTTGGCTTCTTTAAAAAATGTTTTTTAATGTTTATTTATTTGTGAGAGAGACAGAGCATGAGCGGGAGAGGTACAGAGAGAGAGGGAGACACATAATCTGAGGTAGGCTCCAGGCTCCAGGCTCTGAGCTGTCTTCACAGAGCCTGATGTGGGGCTCAACCACGAACCATGAGATTATGACCTGAGCTGAAGTTGGCCGCCCAACTGACTGAGCCACCCAGGCGCCTTAAGCCTTGGCTTCTTTTGCTTAAAGCTTCTCCCCTCAATTTTTTTTCTTTCCTCTCACATTTTGCTATAGGCAGCAGTTAATAAACCAATCTATGCCTTCAACATTAGGTTTGGAGCTTTCATTCAGCTAAATATCAAAATTCATTGCTTGCTAGTTGTTGGCTTTCTGCATAACTACAGGACACAGTTCAGCTAAGGCTTCTGACACTATATAACAAGGACTCTCTTTCTTCCATTTTCCCCAGACATGTTTCTCATTTCCATGTGCGCCCTCAGGAGCAATGCTTTAATATACACACTCCTACCAGCAGTCTACCATGAGTTAGGTATTCTCTAAGACGACAGCAGTTTTCTCCAGTGTGCTCGTCTCCTTCTGAGACCTCACCAAACATTCTTTAGCATCCATATTTCTACCAGCTGTCTGTTCAAGAAGAAGCCAATCTAGGCTTCTTCTGTATCATGTGTCTCCAAAGCCCTTCAACCTTTGCCCCTTATCCAATTCCAAAGACACTTCCAAATGTTTAGGTATGTGTGGTGGCCACGCCCCCCTTCCAGCTACCCACATCTGTATTCATTTTGGGTTGCTCTTGTAACATGTTACTACATGGTTTAAAGTAACAGAAATGTACTCTCTTTTTATCAGAAAGAGAAGCCTTTGGGTCAGAAGCCCAAAATGAGTACTGCGGAGATAAATTCAAGTTTCTGACAGGACTCATTCCTTTGAGAGATTCTGGGGGGAAATCTCTTTCCTTGAGTTTTCAGCTTCTGGTGACTGACTGCATTCCTTGGCTTTTGGTTCCTTCCTATTCTCCCCCCAACATCTTGCTTCAAACATCACATCTTCTACTACTACTGGCTGTAATCCTCCTGCGTCCCTCTCATCAGAAACCTTGTAACTCTATCGGGGCCATTTGGATAATCCAGGAGTATGTCCCCATCATAATTCCCTTCATTTACTCACATCTGCAAATTCCTTTTTACCACGTCATGTGGCATATTAGTGGGTCCTGGGCATGAAGATGTGGACATTTTTGGAGTGCCTTCATTCACTCCACCATAGTAGATAAAACTAAATACTAAAAAACACCCAATTTGAAAAACACTCCAGGGAAGGAGTGAAGAATGAGGCAAATACAAAACAAACAGAAAAGTATAGCCTCCAAGTCAAACATTTCCAGAATCACATTATCAGACAATGGTCTAGACTCCAAATTTAGGGCAGAGAATATCAGATTGGTTAAAAAACAAACAAAAACACAAGACTCAGTCATGTCCTCGCTGAAGGAAACAAGCTTTAAATAAAAATAAAAATAAAATACACTAAGAGCAAAAGGGCAGAAAAAAGATACATCATGCAGAAACAAATCATGCAGAGTCTGGAATCCCTATATTGGTAATAGAAAACGAGTCTTCATCATGAAGTATCTCTGTTTATGCCCAGTAACACACTTTTTCTTGGATCAAGATACAATAATCCCAAGTATGCATATTATTGATAACCGAGCTTTAAAACCAAACACAAAGAGAGAAATCTTTAAAGCATAAAGAAGAAAAAGACCTAGTATCTTCAGAGAAGGGCTACTTATACTGATAGCTGACATTTCAATTTAAATGCCTAAAGCCAGAAGAAAATGGAATAAATACTAAAATGATGAAGTTTATAACTGCTAACACAGAATTCCATATGAAGTGTAAATATTCTTCAGAAGTGGAGAAAAGAATCAGAGAAATCATTTCCAGTAAGCCTGCACTGTATCTCTATTTGTATCTGTGCCTTTATCTCTGTCCTTCTTCAGAAAAGGAAAAAGATCCCAGATGGAAATACGAAAATCTAGGAGGATAAGGGTAAACATAGGAATCAAAAAAAGAACCAAATCAAGAATGGCTAATTAATACAGGAGGGAAAAACTCACTCTAGTTAGTCATCAAAGCAATGACAATTAAAACTAAATCAGTTCATTTAAATTAAAAAAAAATTAAAAGTCAGAGAGTATCACATTCTGGTGAAGGTGTGGATCACCAGAATGCCTCATCTGTTGGTAGGCATGTAAAGTACATTTTTTTGGAAAAAATTTTTTTGACATTATTAACAAACTTGAATATAACCCAATTTTTCTCTTAAGTGCACTTAAAGACATAAACAAGTTTATAGCAGAACTTTTTAGCAGTAGAAAACTAGAAACAACTCAAATATGCACAGCAGTAGATTAGAAAAATTAACTGGATTGTATTCATACAATGGGATACTACATATCGAGGAAATTAGGAAAGCTTATAAATTTAATCACATGGGTAAATCCCGAAAACCATTAAAAAAAGGCATGTTAATTTTTGTCCAAAGCCTGTTTAAAGAAATATATTCAATTTAACTGAAGTTAGAAAATGTGCAAAACCTAGTAACATGGCCATCCGTACCAATGGCATTTTGTTTCCATACTTTACCTTAACTTCCTAATTTCTCCCTGGAAAATAGATGTATCTTAATTTATTCTGCCTCACCTAGCCCTGTTTACAACCAATGATGACCTCAGCAGAAATCTTTTATAAGTTTAATGCACAGCTCAGATGTGGGATAACATGGAATTATGTGAAGGATTCCAAGCAGTGACTTAAGCATTGAGGTTCACAGTTCTGTGCTCTTAGAGTTTCTCAATATTAGCACTGTTGATATTTGTGTTGGGATAATTCTTTGTTTGGGCAGATTATTCTGTGCAAGTAGGATATTTATCAGTAACATTTCTGGCCTCTATCCTTTAGATACTAATCTCCAGACATTGTTAAATGTCCTTGGGCAGGTGGAGGGTGGCAGAAAATTGTCCATGGTTGAGAACCGTGCTTTTATGTGATACCTCTCACTGCTACCCCTGGTGGAAGATTCCATTTTAAAAATGAACATTCTTTGGAATTTCTTTAAGTGTGCCAGAGATATGGGTGTGGGAAAGACTTGCTGTGCTAGCAACATTTACATTATAGAAGGCTTTGGAAGGCTTCCAAGAAGTTGGACAGTCTTTGAAGTACTGCACAGACTTTTCCTTTGGTCAAGCCTGGTCACCTGAGGAGGAAAAGCTTATCTAGTGTACCTTTAAGATATTCAGAGCTTACCTATATTCCTAATGTGTCAGACAGGTCATCAAAACTGCATGGGACAGGATCCAGTCCTAGGAACACTTTATTCCATTTTCTGACTCAATATCTGTCATCTCGTGCAGACTTCAGAGCTAATGCTTCCTGATTCCAAATTCAAATTTCTCATTAACATTAATACCCTCATGGTCTAGGACAGTGTTTTTTATTTTTTAACTCCCCTCCCTTCTCCCTCCCTCCCTCTCTTCCTTCCTTCTTCCTTGTTTCTCTCTTCCTGCCCCATTGTCATTGTCTCCTTCTCCTCCTCTGCCTCTTTCCCTTCTCCTCCCACACTCTTCTCTCCATCTCTTTCTCTTTTTCTCACTTCCTTTTTCACAAATCCTTCTTTAAATTGATAGAGTATATATGTCTCTCAATATGTAAAAGAAAAGGTGGAATATTCAGTCCCTGGTCAGCTCCTCACAAATGATCTTCCATGGTGGTCCCTGAAGTAATTTTGAAAAATATTTTTGGTGTGTGACTATTAGATACACTGGCATTGGAAAGAGCTCTATGGTACCGACTTTGAAATCACAGACATAGGAGAAATGAAACCTCAGGAGAAATGAATATATACATAAGATACATAGACATAGGAGAAATCTCAAGAATGTTAAAAATGAGAGAAACAGGGTTCTTCTCAGTCAGGAAAATGGAGGACAGAGGTAAATTTATTTATGTACAAAAAGGCATTTAATAAATCAATGAAAATAGAATTTTCAACAGTCTAGTATCTCATTTACATAATCTATTTTTTTTTTTACAAATTTTTATTTAAATTCAAGTTAACATGTAGTGTAGGATTGGTTTCAGGAGTAGAATTTGTGATTTATCACTAACCTATAACTCCCAGTGCTCATCCTACAAGTGCCCTCTTTGATGCCCATCATCCATTTAGCCCATCCCTCCTGCCAAACCCCTCCAGCAACCCTCAGTTTGTGCTGTACAGTTAAGAGTCTTTTATGTTTGTTTCCCTCCCTGTTATTATCTTATTTTATTTTTCCTTCCCTTTCCTCTGTTAATCTGTTTTGTTTCTTAAATTTCATGTAAGAGTGAAATCATATGATATTTGTCTTCCTCTGACTGACTTATTTCACTTAGTATAATACCCTCTAGTTCCATCCATGTCATTGCAAATGGCAAGATTTCTTTTTGATGGCTGAGTTATATTCCATTGCGCACGCGTGTACACACACACACACACACACACCCCCCCCACATCTTCTTTATCCATTCATCAGTCGATGGACATTTGGGATCCTTCCATAATTTGGCTATTTTTGATAGTGCTGCTATAAACATCGGGGTGCATGTGTCCCTCTGAGTCAGTATTTTTGTATCCTTTGGATAAATATCTAGTAATGCATTGCTGAGTCATAGGGTAGTTCTATTTTTTAACTTTTTGAGGAACCTCTGTACTGTTTTCCAGAGTGGCCGCATCAGTTTGCATTCCCACCAATGTTATGAGGGTTCCCCTTTCTTTTCATCCTCACCAACATCTGTTGTTTCCTGAGTTGTTAATTGTAGCCATTCTGACAGGTATGAGGTGGTATCTCATTGTTGTTTTGATTTGTATTTCCCCGATGATGAGTAATGTTGAGCATTTTTTCATGTGTCTGTTGGCCATCTGGATGTCTTCTTTGAGAAATATCTGTCCATATCTTCGGCCCATTTCTTAAGTGGATTATTTATTTTTTGGGTGTTGAGTTTGATAGGTTTTTTAATAGACTTTGGATACTAGCCCTTTATCCAATAGGTTATTTGCAAATATCTCCTCCCCTTCCATAGGTTGCCTACACAACCACTTATTCTTAGAATTAACCAGGGAGGACCATTTATTACAAAAAGTCAGTGTTGTGCTTTGGAAAGAGCTTATTACCAAAATATCAGCTTTGGCTTAAATTAACCCTTATGCTATGGCCATAGGAGAATCAGCCAACTGTCTCAGTGTATTTGTTCCAAATTGGAACTAAGCCCCATGGCCCACCTCTGAGAGCAGTTCAGAAAATTTCATGAGGTCACATATTGAAGTCATTTATAAAGTACTGTCCCACAGAGTATAGAGTAGAAAAGATTTTGTCAAATTCTCCTTGTATCTACTCTACGAATTCTAAGAAAGACAGTGCTTGAGTCCCTCTCTCTCTCTCTCTCTTTTTTGAGAATGTATTAAAAATGAAAGTTTAAAGTTGTACTATCTTTAGAATGTATGAACTCCCCTTTCTACATAGAGCACCAAGCTCAAAGCAAATGTAGAGCTTTTACATTTGTAAAATGTACTTTGCAGTAACAGTAGCCCAGATTTGAATCAAGCCCTTCTTTAGTTTTGCTCTGGCGCTAATCTGCCGCCTTGTGACATGCCTGGGGTCCCTCTTGAGCTGGTGGAAACCGGCAGGCTTCTCTGCAGATGATTTATAAATGTATAGCAGCTGCTCTGAAACTAGGGCAACTGGTATCTCTGGCTTCATCTGTTTAGTACTTCAGACTTGGTCCTGATGTTACTGTTCACGTATTAAAGATTGGCTGTGGGCCTTCCGAATGTCAATGTATGCGGATCGATGGCCTTAGGTCCTTAACCATAAATGTTAATGCTAAAAGTGATGATTTTTTTTGCGACTAGATACACTGAAATTGAAAACAGCAGGAAGGTATAAACAAGATATGTTTACTTTTCTTTTTTTTTCTTTGAGACTGAGAAGGTTTGAAATGCAAATGGAGAAGATGAAGGCAACATTACAGGTTGAAATGATGTAAACTTGACTTTCCTAAGTCTTGAAATAGTTCCTCTTTGGTTAGATGAATCTGATCTCTTCTGAAAATAACGCTCAGGGGAATTTAGAACTACATAAATGTGTTTTCAACAAAATAATTTCTCAACACTTTTGATTTCCAAATGGTTTCAGATGAAGTTGTTGAAAGATCATATTCTTTTTTATGTGAAATATTGACTATTTCATTAAAGACTAGGAGATAGAATGTAGAATTTTTTTCTGTTGAAACCTACTATTGTTTATTGTTTATTTAGACTTATAAAAGTCTAAATGTGTGTGAATGTTCCCAAAGGATTTATAAACCTCCAGATGCAAGAGATGCTATTACATGGAAGACTTTTTTTCCCCTTTTCTATATACCAGATACATCAAGTAATATCTGCCTTTGTGTGGTTTGTGCTCTGACAGACTGCTGCTAAGAACTACAGTACCTTGACCATTCTTATAAAAGCCAATGAAAAAAGACGTATATTCCCACTTGATTTTTCCTCTAATTTTAAAAAATTCCTTAACAGATGGAGGTAAGGAAGTCTTTTATGATATGATGTTCAACTGGCAATGTTCATAGAATTTAGGAAAAAGACAATTTATGATATTTTTAAACTGTGGCTCTATCTTCCTAAGTTGTCTTACACTTCAAATTGGCAACAATCGCATATAAAAAAAGGAATAAAACCTGAAAAGAGTATCTAAGGTTTTTCCAATGTGAACATTTCAAAGTATTGGAATTGCCCCTCAGTAGAATACCTGGTTTTTATTATATTACTCTGAGGCTAACAAAAAATAAATAAAGTGGGAATGGCATCGTAAACATGTAAGATTTAAATTCTTTCCAGTTTGTTTTAACCATTTAGGTATGAGGTCATCTAGGGGCCAAAGTCAGGAAATTCCTGGCTAAATGCCCGCACAACATGCCTTCATTCGATGCAGTTTTGAAGCTGTTTTGTCAACATTCACTGATGATAAATTATATTGCTTTTAAAACAAGTATAACCTATCAGTTGTCTCCACTATTTGTCATAAAATTAACATGAATTATTTTATTTTTATTTTTCCACTGTATTATTGATTCATTCAAATTTCTCTTCATAGTGAGTTGTTCACTGAAAGACGGTTTTTCTGAAATGAGACTCAACATATTATAAGTTGTGGTAGAATAATCTGTTTATCCCTTTTAGAGGTTGAAATCGGTCATTATAATTCTCCGATCACTGACAACATTCTTATGAACTAAGCTTACTGTAGGTTTGTTTTCCTTGAAGTCAGATATATTTGTTGATGTTTGCAAATGCTTTCTGTTTCTCAAATTAGTGAGCAGATTCACCACCCCAGAAAGTCCAGCTTTCTTCAATTGTAGGTGAGGCGATTTCCATCATTCATATAGTTTCTTTCATTTAATTGAATATAGAGTTCTTTGCTTTCCTAATATTGGGAATGAATTTTTAAGGTGCCATATGGCCACATGCTCAGTCTATACAGAAGCTCTTTATCACATAACTGTGTAGGATCAGATTCTAGTCTGGAAATTAGCTCGATGCCCTGAAAGTCTTGGAGTGTTAGGGTTGGGGAGGTCTGGAAATGTCATTCTGGTACAGAGATCATGAAGCCAATGCCAGACCAGCTGGGAGCTCTATGTGGGAGTTGGCAGGTAAGAAAACAGGAAGGGCTCAAAAGGGGTTCAAGCCCAGTGAGCACTCTTCATATTCAACCATGGAGAGCATCTTTGTTGATTAGCTCAGTCCACCAGCCACCAATGTGATGCTTGGGATTCCTATCTGGCTGGATTATTCATCATGTGAGGAAATTTGGGTCCAGAGGACAGAAATGACATGCCCAGGTTCATACTATTACTTAGAGTAAGACTCATAGGAGTCTTCCTGTTCACAACTGATGTTTAGAAAGCCGAGTAGTATCACATTCATATACTGCAGATGCATTATGTCTTGTGGCACCGTGTGGGTGCTGTAAGAGACAGGCCATCTACTTATCTTAAATATAAAAATGAATGAGGTAGCAGGTATTGAGTCAGTAAATGAAGTAGTCCTCAAGGCCCAGTGGGATTTCCCTTTGGCGAGATGGAGGCATATAGTGGGTTTTCTCAATTTCACAAATATAGACTGTTATCTGTTTAAATGAAAACAATGCATAGTTACTAAATTGGTTTAGAGAGCAAGAGTCTATTCTGTCATATAAATCAGATGTGATTTGTTGTAATGGGTAACATTTAGGAGATCTGAATTGATATCTTGTTTCCTGCACAGAAGTTTCACGCACTTTTAGAAATTCACAAAAGCATGTAAATATGTATTAAAATGTCACCAACCATTTTTATTGATTTCTGAAGGTAACACCTTATGCTATGGGAGTCATTAGATCTTGCACAAAATCTAAATTATTAACCAAATAATGCTTGTATATACTTCATGTTACAAAATGCATCCTCAGTGTACATATTCATATAAGCCATTTATCTGAAGGTCTTGTTTTTGCTTTAAAAATAAGACTCCCAAATTCTCAATTTAGAAAAATAAAATCTCTAAAGGAAATGTAACTGTTAACTTTCTACAGAGGTTAAAAGAAAATGAAAAGCTGTGATCACCTGGCAAGAAACTGCATAGAACACTCACTTTGATGAAACTTTATGAACCTGAAAGACTGGCTTCCTTACCTCAGTTTGCTCATAAACAAACCTCCGGGAATAAGAAGAGTGATGAGTTTATGTTGTAAGTGATCGAGGATCTGATAAGTCATGAAACAGATTCTGTAATCTGCACACATTCAGGATTTCATACATAGTGTAAAAGAAAGAAGACCATCTTATAGGTTGCCCTGTCCTTCAGATATTTGCATAGGCCATAATGTGAATTACTTATACTTTCACAATTAAATTAAAAATGAATAATTTCTAGAATGCACACTGCAAAACCTACGTAGAGAATAAGGTATGCAGGGGCGCCTGGGTGGCTTAGTCGGTTAAGCGTCTGACTTTCGCTTAGGTCATGATCTCGCGGTGTGGGTTCGAGCCCCGCATCGGGCTCTGTGCTGACTGCCAGCTCAGAGCCTGGAGCCTGTTTCAGAGTCTGTGTCTCCCTCTCTCTCTGACCCTCCCCTGCTCACACTGTCTCTCTCTCTCTCTCTCCTAGAAATAAATAAAACATTAAAAAAATTAAAAAAGAAAGAGAATAAGGTATGCAAATGTCAAACTGAACTTGCTCCAGATGCTACCATATCCCATTTGTTGTCACAGAATTGTATATCCTAAGATTGGCTCAAAACAAACAAACAGCCAAACAATCCATTTCAATAAAGGAAGCTTTTTAGAGTAAGGCTGGTTTATAGAAGACTAGAAATCAGCTGAGTAAATTGAAGAGTCCTGAGTTGAAGAAAGACCTCTAAGAGGCTGGCTATCAGCACATCCACACAGTTATGGTAAAATGTAACCAGTCTACTGCTACTATCACTTGGTGTTTTACTTTTCCAGCCCTTCCAAGATCAATCTGTCGGGTGGATTTTTCTCAGTGATGTGAATAAAGTTAGACAAGTCTTGAGGATCTTTCTCCTTCCACCTAAAACCTTTGAACCAAATTATGTGTGTGTGAAAGGCAGTGGCTTTCCCTTTGAAATAGGAAGTACATTTACAGCACCCCGTGTAGCACCTGCTTATAACGAGGGTTCACTATTTAAGAATTAATAATACTGATGTTATTTCTATATTGTTTTACTTCTAACATTGGATGGTAGAAAAGAGAGACCTAGAGAAAGCTTACATTGAAGCCCAAATTTCCAGAAATGCTTTTTTTCTTATACAGTTCCACTTCCATAGAGTTTTTATGTAAAAGTACTTAATCTTATTATATCATTTTGTACTTCAAATGCAACCACCAAAGATGTTCACGTTCCTAAAACTTCTTAAAACTAACTACAAATTAGCATAGTCTCACAACTGCAGAACTGAAAATAAAGTTCCATCAGTTGAAATAAGCTTCTAGTACGGACAAGTACAAAATGATCCTCAATAGTCTAACCTGGCTGTGCTTTGCCCCTCAATTCTCACACTGCTGATAGAGCAGCACTGATAAACAGTGCTGATGATGTAAAATAGTAAATGTGTGCAATTATGCATTTTCCTAACCTTTCAGTATGCTCCATTTAATTTATCATAGATACATCAAAACCCCAATGACATAAAACATACAGTCCAGTTATTTCAGATGTAAATGTGGATGAATATTAAAAAACTATTCAGATAGTTGTAATTTTCTGTTTCATGGTGTTTTGGTATTACACTACATATCTAAAGTAAATTACATTTTTTCAATGATATTGCTCCCAATAGCCCCAAATTCATTAGAAATGTATTTTAGTTAGGGGAAAAAACATGTATTTTAATTAAAAAATATTTATATTAGAGCTTGACCAAAATATATGTTCAGAGCTAAGTCCAAGAAATCTCTTATGTATTAGAAATAGGAAATTAGACCTTGCAAAATAACCAGTGTGTCAATAAAAAAGGGATACCATTTAGTTTAGCCTTACAAATTACAAGATTTATATAGTACTTAACCCTATCATACCTAACGTGCTAAATAATTAAACATATATTTTGGACCCCAGATACCTGACAGAATGTGTCTGTAAAGAAACGTGTTTTTAAGTCAGAGTATTTACTAAGTTGTCCTTCCCTTATCCGTCCCGCATCACATTTAATGTGCTTCTTGCTTCACTGAATAACATCCAAAGCAACAAAGCCATTGAAAAGCGTTTCACTTCCTTTGCTGGTGAGGTGAGAGTGACCTCATCAGCTTCAGAACAGGAAACTGGATAGTTCTAAAATCAGCTGTTTCCAGGAGAGGGGAAAAAACAATTTTTTGGTCACTACCTGATCATTCCTTTTTTTTTTTTTTAAATCTATCTTTCATTTGTACTTTTTGAAACTGATAGATCTGACAAGGGCTCTGGGGATTTTGTAGTCAGTAGTATGTCTATTTCACAAGAAATAATAAGTCATGGGAAAACACAATGATTAATATTTATGAGTAAGAATTGTGTTTGCTTTTCCGGTTTTTCAGTTGCAACAAAAAGGTATGCCCCATGGAAAATAGGTCTTCTTGAGCTATAAAATTCTTTATGCCAATCTTAACATGTTCAGAGTTTCTCATAATCTGTAAAAAGAAGCTTGTATCTGTTCAAAGGAAGAGAGTCTGTGAATTTTGCCTGTACCCACTATGTAATGTTACATTGGATGAGTAGCTGGGGAAACAGAAACCCACAATGTGCAAATGACAGAGGAGCGGTCACAACACTGAGCAACATACATCTTTCCAAAACATAAAAGTGTTCTTCTCTTCTCCTCCCCCACCTTCCACGACAACCACATAGTGAAAATTCTCTCCGAAATATTAATTTAATCTCTGACACTGAAAAAAAAATGGCATTACTTATTTACTTATGGATTTTTTTTTAAACGTAAAATAAGAATTAAATGCCGTCTTGCTGGCTTCTTTGTTAATAAAATCAACAGCAGATTCTCTCCCAGTCTGATCAGTTCAGTGCCCAACTCTTGAAGCTGTTGCGAATGAAGCTTGATTTTTACACGGACTTTGTCTTAGCTAGCACATAGGCAGAGCCGTTACGTAAAAGTCATAATTCTAAATTCCACTTCTCTACAAACAGCAAGTCAATGAGTTGATTTCCACATCTTGAAAACAGAAACTGGTTTCTAAACCGTCAGCTGTCCTTGAAATGCCAGTTGCTCTGAACAATAATAGAAGCAGGCTTCTTCCCCAATATTTGGGCTTGGGAAGTATCTAGGCTCGTTTATGCTTCTGCAGTCACCGGGGAGCAAGACTCCTGCTCTCCACCCAACTCCTGAAAGAGAGATTCCTGAGGACTTCTTTGCTCAAGTGAGTTTTTATTTTCAAGAGGACGTGCTTTAGGCAACAAGCGACATCTTAGAGATAACCAAAGACACTCAGTATTTCGGAGAGATTTGGAAGAGCCATACGACAGTACCTGCAATGGAAGCTGTGGATGCAAAAGTGGAGAATGGCAGGCAGCTCCTGGATGATTCTGGATCCCTGCCTACAAAACAATGTTGTTAATTTGACTCTCAGATGGTCTCAGACACAGGGAAACCAGGGCGTGCTTCTTCGGGGCAGAAGGAGCTCACGCGTCTGCATTCCCTGGGCAGCTTGGAGAAGTCTGCAACTTAGGGAAAGTCACTTCTGTTTATGCCCATGTGTAGGTGTCATTGGCGTGTATGTGGAAGAGGAATAACGGCCCCGTTTGAATATCACTTTGAAACCTCGTGGTGGAGAGGCGTGGAGTAGAATCGCATTACTATGATGGAGTTTTTGGCAAATGTACTGTAAACTATCATAAATAAGTCACCCTGTGCAGGGACACAAATAAATCTGCTTCCACAGAAAACTGCTCTCCGTATTTATTAAGATGCAATTCCCCATTATATTAAATTTCACGTTGGGAAGCTTTTCTTTCAAGTCTGGAACTTGGTTAACTATGTTGCCCTTTGCTTCTGACAAGGCCACAGTTATTTATTTTCATGTCTGGCCTGTGAAACACATCACAGATATAAAAATTAATTCTGTGTACTGTCTGTGTGCAATAATTATAGTGTAGAAATCAAAAACCCAGGGGACTAAAAAGGTGTTCGTGTTTAAAAAAAATTTCCTTAACATTTATTTATTTTTGAAAGACAGAGACAGCGCAAGCAGGGGAGAGGCAGAGAGAGAGACGGAGACACAGAATCCAAAGCAGCCTCCAGGCTCTGAGCTGTCAGCACAGAGCCTGATGTAGGCTTGAACCCCTGATCCGTAAGATCATGACCTGAGCTGAAGTCGGACACAACCAACTGAGCCACCCAGGTGCCCCAAAAGCTGTTAATGTTTTAAAACTACAATCCTTTTCTCTTATAAAGAAATTGTTTGTGTTGATTAGATTTGTTCTACCATATTTGCCTGAGAATTTTCATAATTAAACAGAAAATAAATAAATACATTTTTGTATAATTGCATATGTTTATAGTAATTTCTCACATTTAAATGGTGAAAATATAAGCTATATTATATTAAATGTACTATGAATTCATGGTTTACATGTATTTTCATTAAATATTAATTGAAATATAATAGGTATGGAAATGCTTTAAAAATCACTGTGTGCAGAAATTCTTTAAATGATTTCTGTCAAGAAGCTCAGCTTGAGCCCTGGAAAATTATTTCTATTTTTCTTTTTATTTGTTTTTGTCTTTCTTTCTTAGAGTGAATTGTATTATTCTTACTACTTATCAGAGATATCAAAGATGTTCATTTTCGTTAATAGTTGTGCCCTTAACTATTCATGAATAACGTGAATTCAGGTATTTACATCTTCAAGGATTTGATGATTGTTTTTCTATGATGAGGTGATTACTTCAAAGGTAAAACATGTGTGAAGCTAATCTTGGGTATGATTTCTAATTTTCTCTAAGTCAATATTTCTTATTAAGCAGTAATTCTTTTTCAATTCCTCACTGTAAAAATACAGCTTTTTTTCCCTTTTTTCACTTTTAATGATTTTTTTTTCCAAGCAAAATTCTACTCTGCAGTGCTAATAAAAACTAAGTCTTACTTATTGGGTGTTTACTGAGTATTTATTGGTTACTATGCTAAGTAGCTTACATACGGTAGCTCAGTGAATCCTCGCATTAAATCTACTAGGCATTTGTTACACTAATTTAAGTGTTTAGGAAACTAAGGCATTGAGAATTTAAATAATGGGTCCAAGATTATATAGCTAACGTGTTGAAAACGGATTTTAACGCCTTTGTCTGACTCCATAGCGCACAGTTAAATCAATAGTTCTATATAGGATGACATTACACATGTGCCTGGCAGAAGTTCTACAAGGGAATATTCCAACTACCTTAAATAATCACAGAAGCACTTCTGCAGTGAATAATTTGATGTTTCTAGAACATCTGATGGTAGAACAATGGATATTCCTTGGCAAGGAAGGAAAATTTGGAATTCCTTTGCCAAAATGAGTATTTTAATGAGGATGAAGTATTTTACATCCAGTTAATAGTTTCTAGAGATAAATGATACTTTTTAAAATTTCCCCAACTGTATCTGCAATGAATATATTCAGTAATTCGTGGTAGAGACATGGGGAGAGAATCCTTGAGGTAAGTTGCGTACACGGCGATCCATGCCAAGTACTCAAGCCAGAATGTCAGCACACAGCTCAGGTGAGATTTCGGGTCATAGATGCTCCTGTTCTGTAGATGTTGGACGCCACTAAGAATGAATGGTTCAAAGTGATCAAGTTCATCTGAAGATTGCGTTACAGAGCATCTCACTCTATCTATTCTTCCAGCCTCAGTTTAGCTTCCCTTCAATTCATCCTCCATACTGTGTTCAGCCAGAATTTCTATTAACCATTTGTACTTTTGTTTTAAATCCTTTACTTGTTTCTAGCTGATTTGAGCATAAAGTGGAGGCTTACAGAGAGTGTTTAATATTCTGGTGTCGGTACACTGCGCTAACCAAATCTCTCGTTGTATTTGTACAAACTGCCTAAGCCAACTCTTCTATTTGCCGTTTTGAATGTCTTTTTCTCTGTGTCTTCCCTTTGTCTGGGATAAGCTTGTTTCCTATAGCAATTCCTTTAAGATCTATGTAAGAGTCATGTCCTTCTGAGATGTCCTTTGGCTGAGTTCAGTGTCCCCTTCTGAGCATTCCATGGGAATTCCTTAACATTTTGGGCATATTTGTAATATATATGTAGCATACAACATTATGATTATTGTTTTATATCTCTGTCTCTTCTAGAATATCTTGATATTTTTGAGGGCTGGAACTCAGTTCTGATATTAGCTGAACTCTGAGAAATGTGCTCAACACCGTGATTCCACAAGTGCTTAATATACACCACAAATGTCCAATAGGCACAAAAACAGACCATTGATGTAATGTATTCTTTAAAGCAGGTCCGATCATTTTCTTTTTTCCCTGCCTTATACAATTTTCTCTTCTTCATCATGTTATGCATTAGATTCCCAGACCATATTCTTATTATAAGTGAAACTTTGTACTCTTTTAGCAAATCTCTTCCTATTTCCCCCAGTTTCAATATGTAGCAATTTCCCAAAAAATATTTGATTTTTGTGTAGTATGTATTTTCATGGGAGACAACAAAAAGTGTAAAAACCAAATAACTTTCTGCAGGAATAAAAGTGAAATCTTTAAATTATCTGTCATTTGTTCCTTAACATGTACAAAACAATTTGAACAGATATCAGTGTATGGAAGTCTACATGATTCTGTGCTGTATTAACATACACCAAACACATGTATTAGGAACCATTTTCTCCAACCTGAGTTTTACTTATAGTCACTTATTCTATTTTCCATTTACAGGTAAAAAGTCAAGTTTAACATAAAGGCATGATCCACACGTTTACTAGGTGTCTCCCTCATGTGACACATTGCTTCGGAAGCTGCTGCAAATGGCCTTCATATAAAATGACCTGTTCCATATTTTATTATGAAATTGACGGACACTCTGCTCTTTTAGTAAATGTTGTATTTGTAGGGGGAGGGCTTCCTTCAAAAATTTTAGTGGTTAATGTCTAATCTATTAATTCCCCCAGCATGACAGCAGCAAACAAGTTTTTAAGGGCTTCCTGAGTATAAAATCTGGACCCAAATCTTTAGCTATATAATTTCATCAGCAGGAAGTGCCTTTTTGCAGACCTTACTGCTGGTCTGATAAAACCACTGATTTTGCTGCTGTTGATAAACTCCCTACATTAAAGTCTTCAACCTTCAACAATTTTCAATTCCAAGCAAAACCTAACAATTTTATTTTCTGTGTGCTTCTCATTTACCCAGAGTAATATGCTGTCCTTTCCCACAGCGTATCAGGTTAGTTCAGCTCACGATGGTGAGAAAAATTTCCTAAGGTTCATTTTCCAGAACACTAGCTGCTTAACATTGACTGGATTGAAACTCTTCGTTCCCCAAACTAATAATGAAGGCGCCTTTATATTTTCATCCGTGGTGGAACGAGAAAACTCAGACCGATAGCTAACTTACAGTCAAACTTTCTCTCTAGTCTGTGGCTTTTCAGTAAAGGCTACTCTGTAAAGCTCTCCTAGGGCTTTAAGCACAAAAAGCTGAAAAATAACAAAGAGAAGCACCCTAAGAGAAGCACCTTACCTAGGCAATCAATGACCACAGGACAGCTGCAGAAGGTGGATGCTAATATCAAGTGAGATCAGGATTGGGATGGACTAGAAAATTTTGAGTTTAATTTCTGAAATCAGAGTCAGCTGCCAGAACAACTCTGGGGCAAATCAAATGCAAAAGAAACTGAGGCCAGGTTACCATATTTCAGATACACCAGGAATCCAGTGCAATTTTAATGGGGATGGGAAGAGATCTGTGTACATCTCTTTCTATTTACTAACAGACATTTCTATAGAGCAGGCCAGTACCAAAATACTTCTAGACAAGTTAAGACAGCAATCCACTTAGCTTCTGTGGGTCAGAGTATCCTGTAGATGAAAAATTGGGGGTGGATGAGTGTGTCGGGGGCAGTGGTGGTGGTGATAATGTCCACGAGTCTCAATGTCAGAGGCTCATAGGCACCCTGTATCACGTGCAGGGAACTCCCATAAATGAGTGTGGGGTGGTCACGTGTGCAAATGGACAGCACAGCCGTTTGCCTCTACCTCCAAACTAAAGACTTATTTTGGAACAGAATGTGTGAGGGGGCATTTGGAGCCATGTTGGTTGAGTTTCAAGAAGCCCACCTTAAAGAGCAGAGACGTGTTGGGGCCCAGTGTTTCTTCAGACTGGGAAAGGCTGATTGGCCTGGTCATTGGCTTAGATGCCTGTGACAGGAGCATATTTGAGCAGACGTTCTGACAGCATTTACATCAACATCCCCTTTGCAGTCAGTTTGGTTCTTTTAGTTCAGACTGGGGTGGGGGGTATGAGGTCAGCAATTAGCTTGGTGAAGGTGTCCACAATCACTGACCCTTTTGTTCCTAAGCCTGGTGACTCACACAGACCTCCACACATGGCCTCTCACACCCAGAAGTCGTTTCAGCTAGAGTCAGAGCAATTTTCTAGAGCTTTCGACCAACCACAGAGCGTGAATGCTTCAGCTTTTGTGTGTTTGTTTCACGTTTCCTTCGAACTCTCAAACCGTGTTGAGGTGACAGTGAAATTACACAGTGAAAAGGGACCGTGTAATAACCAGGGTTGAAGAACCCAAACTGTACACCAGTAAAGCTGGTTAAAGACATGAGTATTTCAATTTTAGGGATCAACATTTTATTCCAAAAAGGAAAACCTCTGTATGTGAAGCCCTAGAGAAAAAAAGGAATCAGCTGTCAAATGGTGTGGCTCCAAGCAACCATGTATACAGTCTTGTGACTCCGTGAAAATTTTCTTAGATTTAATTTTTTTTAATGGAGCTAATAACATCTGACTCATCCCCAATTTTTAAGAGTGAAAAGAAGAAACGATGTGCAAATGTTTGTCTTTACATTTAAAAAGGCATTCTTTCTGTTCATTTATCAAATAAATGTAGCAGTAAGGTGAACATACAGAAGAAATAGAAATCATCATTCTTCTACTACTCCCACACACAAAGCACTCCCTTGTTGTCATTCTCTTCTAGCCCTTTGCCAGTAGCATATAACGTCCCCTCCAGGGACTTTTACACCGTGCCCTTCTGATGACATGTTTCCAACCACCTCTACTAAAATATGACTTTGCAGAGCCAGTGAGAAGTCCACTCTCTTCCACCTAAATTTGGGAACTTCCACAACATTGACCCAAAGGCTAGTTCTTCCACAATTTACCACATATTCCTTTGACTTTTTTTTTTTAAAATCTGGGTAGCCATCTTCAATTGCTATTAGATGCTAAACAAATAAAGACCAGAAACCTGGGCAGTGTAGGTATGAATGTTTCCTTAAGGGGAAATAGCATACAATTTTATTTTATTTTTCATTAAAAAAAAAAAGTTTCTAGAGTATAATGCTATCTTTTTAAAAGTTACAGAAAGAAATAAACAGTAAGTTTCCATGTTAAGGGCTACTCCTAAATTTCTTTTCTTTTTAATGTTTATTTATTTTGAGAAAGAGAGACAGGCAGAGAGAGAAGGAAGGGAGAAAGAATCCCAAGCAGGGTCCACACTGCCAGTGCAGAGCCTGATGCCAGACTTGATCTGAAGAACCATGAGCTGAAATCAAGTCAGACTGAGGCTCAACCAACTGAGCCACCCAGGCGTCCCTACTCCTAAATTTCTTGAACAACATTTGTTTTTGAAAATCTGCCATTATTGCCTAAGGACAAATTATATTACATGCTTCACAAAAATTCAGTTCCATGTTATAGCAAAATGAAATCTCTTGCAAACTCACAGTATATATTTGCCAGATCCCAAAGCAAAAGTAATCATAACAAAAGCCACCAGATCTAAAAACAAAAAGTGCAGCTTTCATTAGACAACTCTAGCACAGTATTGCTTGGTTCTCTTCTAGACAAGGGGTAGAGTGGCCAGGAGCCCAGCGAGGTTGCTCTCTTGTGGACAATGAAAGGTAAGCAGAGAAACAAATTCCTTTTCCACAGACAAGGAAATGGAGATCCAGAGAGAGAGGGAAATTTGCCTGCTGCTGGAGTATTTTAAAGGTAAAAAGAGAAGTCAAATATTGTGATCGCACACCCTGTTTGTGTGTTTGCTTTTTCTAAACAATTCTGCTTTAGCTATGGGCACATGATTTTCCTTATAATTGGGACATGGATCGATCGGTTTATCTCTATAGCCATATATAGCTACTTTAATTTTAAAAGGCATAAAAATAAAAACGTGGATTATTTTCTTTTATGGAAGAAGAAATGAGTATAAACATGGCAGGAAGGATTCAGGTTTGATATAGGAAGGAAACTGACTAGTGCTCAAGGAATCAGCTAAGTTCCTTCAAGAAAAGATGATTTAAACACATTTTCCAAGGTACTTTAAATGAATGTAGGGTAAAGATGGCAAATGGAGAAGATGACTTTCCAAGGCCTTTTCAGGGCAGATACGTTTAATCGTGAATAGTCATCACAAATTGTTTCCTTGAAACACAGGTAAAGACACGTCTACTTCTCCACCCAAGGACTGTTGTGTTAGTGAAACAAGTATGAAACAATAATTTTTCAGAAGTACGTAGAATGTTACACTCTATATTACAGCATGCACGTAGAAATGAGGTATTTTCTTGTTTAGGGCTGGGGTAAAACAAATAATTCATAGCAATTATTTCAAAATATGGGAAATCTAAGTACCTGACGGCTTACTAGCACCATCAAAGGGTTTTACAATTCATCGAATAAAAATCCTAAGTTGACTTTTAGACAGTCGGTTGCCCTTGCATTTTTTCCAAGTTCAGTTATTGTTGAGCTTACTCCAGTTATCTCCTTTTGCCAAGTACAGACAGCAAAATTTAAAGCCACAGCATATAGAAAAATAGATTTGAAGCTTAGCCAGGACCACTTTGGATATTTCTAGAAAAATAAATACAAACTTTATTTTAGTTGGGAGGAGGGAGCAGGGGAGGCATACATAAAAGATAAGTAAATGCATTTTCATGACAACTATAATAGGCTGATGGAGAAACAGTCTTTGGGATTTCAGAAGTTAGAAAGAGATGTAACTATGTCCCTTTCCTCTTACCTACCATCTTTTCTTTAAAAAGGGAGTGAAAAATGAAAGAAGCAGAAATTTCCCTGGAGTTCAAGGAGATGAACATCTAGAAAAAATTAATGTCATTTGTGATGTTTTCCCTAGGAATCCCTTGGAGAGTAGCGTGGCTGTTTCCATAAAGTTGACTGAAAGTGTTCTTGGTACAGTTGGGCTTTTCTTAACACTGGACACATTTGTATATACTACCTTGGTTTCCCCTTAAGGTTTTTGAAAAAGACTGGAAGAATAGACAAACACAGAACACCTTCTCAATTTTTGGATAAAATTTCACTTAATGCAATCGTGGTGCCAGTGCTATGGATAGGAAGGTCCGGTTCAAAATAATGTTTATATAACATGGCTGCCTGGATTCAAGATTTTTAAAATTCTTTCCTGAGAGCTTCAGTCACTCAGTATTCACTCAGCCAAAACCCTTTATATTCTCAAATATCTCAGTCATTTTCACTGTCAGAGCCAAGCACTGAGTAGAAGGAGAAAATAAAATAAATGTAGATATCTCCAAGTTCTTTACTTTCTCTTTCATTCTTAAAGAGTAAAGTGGAGATATACTTTAACACAATAGCTCTGGTACTCCAAAATATATAGCTTTTAATCTCAGACTATCAAATAAAACCATGGAGTTTGGTGCCTTGGAAATCATAATTTCTTTTTCCTTTCTTCTTTCTTTCTTTCTTTCTTTCTTTCTTTCTTTCTTTCTTTCTTTCTTTCTTTCTTCCTTTCTTTCTTTCTTTCTTTTTCTTCCTTCCTTCCTTCCTTCCTTCCTTCCTTCCTTCCTTCCTTCCTTCCTTCCTTCCTTCCTTTCTTTCTTTCTTCACTAGGAAAGACTTTGACTTCATCTGTATCTTGTCACTGAAGAAATTAAGACTCATAGCCCTCATGTTATTTATTTTATCCACAGCTGGGTAGAACAAGAATGCAGTCATTCCTATTTCAAGTTCAATGCTTTCTGCACTACATGATGCTACCATTCTGTTTAACTAGACGTTCAGATCTGGCCCGCAGTCATAAATATGAACATTTCTTGTCACCGAGATGTTCAACAAGCAATATAAAATGAGTTGTATTCTTCCAAGGTATTGATTGCATTCTGAAAATCATTCAATTGATAAAAATTAGCAGTTTTAAATGAGTGGATGAGTATCATGGAGTGAGGATTGAAGCTAATTAATGAGGAATTCTGGGAAGTCGTGTTCTTCCTTTCCCGTTGGATGGTTAGACATTAAACCTTGGAGTTGTCAAATGAGTAACACCTTTGCATCAGTATTAAATTCACACACAAAGAAAATTAATTACAGGAAAGCTGTCTCAAACCCACTTTGTCAGCTCTCTTGACAGGAAATTCTCACTTAGGCAGGAAAAGTCAAGTACCGCTGTCTTAAAATATCCTTGTTTTTGTAAGCCTGCTCTCTCTCTCTCTCTTTTTGCTTGTGAAGGAGAGATGATGCTGTAGAAGCTTTTATTTTGTTTTGGATTACAGACAGACAAATACATCTGTCTGAAAGATTAAGGTTTAGTGAAACAACAAACCAGATCTTGAGCTAATTCCCATTAGAATGTCATCAAGTGGTGTCCCCACGAATTCAAATTGTAAGAACTTGAAATGTTCTGCTTAGCACTGAACTCATACTCATACCATCTCTGGACTCTGGAGAGTCATGTGTTTCTTATCTTAGAAAATGATTAGCAAGGCAGCACCTATGTCCCAACTAAGAGTAGGGAAATGATAATTAGCTAGAGTCACCCTGGCTCATCTAATTTCCATTTAGAGGCTTTTATTAGAAGATAATTCCACTTAACTTGTCCTTTTCAAACAACTGCATTGAGACATTTTATTCTTAAACTCTAATTACTTGAAGAAAGTTCTCGAGTTTGTATAAATATAGATCATAAGTGTTGAATATGCTGATTGGAGGGTTTTTTTTTTTTTGGAGGGTTTTGATAACCTTGGAAATGGTATCTGTGGCAGTAAGTCCCAAGTTCCTTGCTGTAGATCTTCATAATTTTCTAGGAATAATGCACTCAAAATCTCTGTAATTACCTCATAATGTATTCTGTATTACACAACTCACTCAATTTTCCAAGGTGGGCATTATGTTGTTCTGCATTTATTCCTGGGAGTTGAAGACATTGATCATGGCTCCTATAGGTTGCTAAGTGATAAGGGGATGCATTACTCTCACATTTTAAAAACCTACCACCACTCAGACTTTTGTCTGAAATGTAGTTATTGTTTTGGAAAATCTCCATGCATACTTAGGTCTTAGTAAAACAATGCCAATGAATGGTCTTGACTGGGCATAAGTTAATGGTAATTAATATTTGAAAGCTGTTTCAGATAGCAAATTTGGGGTTTAACCTGTGATTAATACTGTCAAGTCAGTGGATCTCACCAAGTTTTCTACCATTCATCCCCCCAAAAATCATTTAGATTTTGGAAGCAGCTCTTGCTTAAACCCATTATACTATCCAATAACTATGGTGATAAAAGTTAGACCGGCAAGAGTATAATAAATTAAAGAACACAGATATAAATTTATAATGTTTGCAGGTTAAATTTTAAGGTCATATGCAACTTCATGTTAACACACACAAAATAATAAGAATATGTTGAATAATTCATAAAATAATTGCGTTGTCATTTTGCAAATGAGTAATATACAAAGTTAAAGATTAAAAACCAGTCAAAAATTATTTTTTATATATTAATATTTTCCTGGTAAAGTATTATGCATTTGAAAAGGATAACATATTGTCTTTTACCACTCACCAATAATTTCCTTCACCAAATATTTATTGAGTGCAGATCTATGTAAGCATGATGAATGGGATATGAAAAAGACCACTCAGGAGCCTCAAGCAGCGTAAAGAAGGTAACTGGACAGGAAAGGTATAGATGATGAGTTCCATTTTCCAGAATACATGTCCCTGGTGTGTAGACAAATATCTTCTAGTGTAACACATATAAAAATAAAAGATAAAATCTATGAAACATCTTTTTCATAGCATGAATGAGGAAGAAGGAAGTAAGAGAGGTAACCGTAGATAAAAAGAGAAAGTACAGTGCTCCAAAGGTAAAGTAGTGTTGAGCTGGGTTTGGCTTGAAAGATATTTCAGGTGTCTGGGTGGCTCAGTCAGTTAAGTGTCTGACTCTGACTCTTAATTTTGGCTCAGGTTATGATCTCACACTTGTGAGATTGAGCCCTTGTAAGGCTCTGTGCTGGGTGTGAAGCCTGCTTGGGATTCTCTTTCTCTCAAAATTTTTTTTAAAAAGTTAAAAAAAAAAAAAAAGAAAGACACGTTGATTTCTGGTGGGCTTTGGGCTGAGTTTTAAGGGGTCATGTATGTAGATGACAGAAGAGAAAGCTCATGTTCCAGACAAAGTGAGAGCTGAAATCAGAAAGCCCTCCATTAAATAAAGACCTGGAATGTGTGATGAACTCATAGGGTAAGCAAGAAAAATGTACCCATTAAGGAAGAGCTATGTGGATCAATCACTGTCCAGACAAGAGTAGAAAAATCCTCCCCTGAAATTTGCCAATTTTAAGCCCATAGTCATAGCTGTGGGTGAAAGTCAGACTATTTGCATGACCTGCAGAATAGCAAGTGGAAATTCAACTTAGTATGGCCAGCTTGGAAGCATCCCAAGGGCCTGGAAGAAGTAAACACAAGTCTCTCCGGTGACATATATTTTAAAGTAGGCCTCAAATTACTTCTGATAAAATTCCAAGGAAATTAACTTCCATTGGAAAAATTATTAAGTACATATGAAAATGAGATTTTGTGAGCATCAGTAGGTACCACAATCTTAACCATTAGATCTGCAAATATTTCCAACATTGAAACGATGACATATAGAACACAAAATAATTTCGTTTAGCTAAATAAAGAAATGAAAGAAAGGGTTGAAAATAAAATATCATAAATAAGAGACCTAAACCTTTTCCAAACAAATCTGAAAAGATATCAAACTGAACACATGGATATGAAAAATATATTAAATGAAATTGAATAAATTGGTGACTGGATTTCTGTTTCCTAAAATGCAGCAGACCAGATTATTTGGACCAACCTTGACACTGAAAATAATTTCAAATGGTCGATAAAAATATTTTTTAAATTTTAACTTCCATGTTGTAAGAAATTACTGGGTCAAAATCTAGAGGAATCCAGAGATGTAAACAGAGCCCTCAAGTTACCTCACCCCTTAAATCATTTGATAATTTTGGAAAAGATGGACCTTATGGGTATGGAATGAATAAGTTAAAGCCCGGAACTACTAGGAGATTCTTTTCGTATGGCTGGAACCCCCATATAGCTACAAATTTGGAAAACATATGAGTCACAAATCTAATCTCAGGGTCACAAAGAAAGTCATTTTTGCATTAAACATAACAGAAAGAAAAAAAAAATAACACTTCCTAATCCTTGTGCACATTTTTAATCCAAATTTGTCTCACTTGAGTGGTCCAAAAAAAAAATTCAACTATAGCTTACAATGTTCCCTGATTGGTAAAGTTCCTATGTGCCTGACCAAAGGAAATGTAGCCATTTGTGGAAGACGGCATTTACTTTCATTGTAGGTTTCATAGAAACCTCCCAAATAATTTTTCAAGGACAGTGAGAGCACTCAATCAATAAATATAAGTATACAAGAACATCTGAAACCATGGCAATGAATCATCAGGTTAAGAAAACAAAACAAGACAGAGAGCCTCAATGGACCTTTAAAGATGTCAAATGTTAGAAATATCAAATAAAGATTGAAAAACAACTATTCTTACTATGTCTAAAAACTTTAAAATATCAGTATATAATAAGCAACTCTAAAGTGACAGCATTTTTGAAAAACAACAGAATAGATTTTTTAGAAATAAAAATTTAATAACTGAAATTAAAAACTCAGTGTATGGGATTAATTCCCCATTAAATAGCCAAAGAAAGAATCAATGAATTTGAATCTGTTAAGAAGATATTATTCAAATTTAGTGTGGACAGACAAAAAGAAAAAAGAAATAGTGAGATATTATGAAACATGAAGTGTAAGGAGAACAGTTTTACAAGAGACTTAATTGGAATCCTCTAAGGAGAGCAGAAAGAAACTAAAGGTGATGTTTTTTTTTTCTTAGATAAGGGTAAGAATTTTCCATAAATGAGTCACAGTTTAAAGAAGTCAAGCAAATCCCAATACATACATGCATATGCATATACATGCACATATAAATAGTTACATAAATAAATTCATACATGGTAAATACACAAAATTAAATAAATACAAGAAATTCTCACCTAGACAGAGCACAGTGATACTGAATCCAGGACTCGGGGTAGGACTGGGATTGCATTATTCCTACAGGTAAAGGAATAACTTGTTTCTCATATTAACAATAAAGCCAAAAGATAGTGAAGTAGTATCCTCAAAGTCTTGAAAGAAAATAAATTTAAGCTTAGATTTCTATACCCAGCTAAACTATCTTTCAAGACTAAGAATGAAATGAAGTCAAGAGGGAAAGTGGAAACTGCCCATTCTCTTAAAACTGAGACCTGCAACTGGAACAGTTTCCATTGCATGCCACTATTCAGAGTAAGTCACAAGGCCAGTCCAGATTCTACGAGAGAGAAGATAGACTCCACTTCTTGATGTACACAGCAGCATTTGAAAATAGGTAAGGATAGCACTGGCAGTGACCTTTTCCAGAGGCTATCTTCCATAAGATAAAGAACCCCTCTTGATCATTATGATAATGACAAATCACAAGGAAAAAAGTGTGCAAAAAAAAATCAACATACAAAATTAGACCTAAGCCAATTTCAATTAATAGTAGGATGGTTAATGGGGCACCTGACAGGCTCAGTTGGTTGAGGGACTGACTCGATTTCAGCTTAGGTCATGATTCCCATGGTCATGGGACTGAGCTGAATTGGGCTTTGTCTTTAGTGTGGAGTCTGCTTAAGATTCTCTCTCTCTCTCTCTCAAACAAAACAAAACAAAACAAAACAAAACAGTAGGGTAGTTAAATACTGTTTATGAGTGAAATATCATAGAGCAGTGAAAATAAATAACCCAAAGCCATACTCAACAACATGCATACACTTTAAGTGCAATGTTAAGGAAAAGAAGCCAGATATAAAAGAATGCAAACTGTTACCTGCCATTTATATGCAGTTCAAAAACAATCTAATTAAATGATGTATTGTTTACAAATATGTAGGGAAAGTATAAAAAATGCAAGGGGATGATTAAGCCAAATTTCAGAAGAGTGCAGCAGAAGGTGAAACGAGAGAGAAATGTGGAGTTCAGTTCCTTAATCTGTGTGTGGGCACATAAAAGTTTATTTTGTTTGATTATTACTATTTAAAATCGCATGTGTGTTGTATGCATCCAGTTGTGTATATCATACATATCAGTCAAGGGAAAAGATAAAATTATGGTATGAAACCATCAAGTTTTGGGTGGAAATGGAGAACAGAGACACTCAGCTAGTTCTGGTCAAAGTGGAAGTTGGTGTCATCCCATTTCAGAACAATTTGTTAATATTTAGTGTAGTTGACTGTGCAAACTGACTCTGACCCTGAAATTTAGCAGAGTCTCCCACTCAGGTGCAAAAGGACATATAAACAATGGCGCTTAATGCAGCACTGTTTATAATACTAAGATCCCAATTAGAAGGGAAATGAATTTTAAAAGTTGGCATAGTCATACAATTGTATGTAAGTTAAAATTATTCAGCTAGAGTTTATACCTCAACTGGGGAAAGAAAAATTAAGCAGTAAAAAATTCCAGAATGGTATAGAGAGTATGATACCAATTAAGTAATTCTTAAAACACATAAAATATATAAATATACAAAATACTTCTATAGAATGCTTATATCTGAATATGAATGAATTAAATATATAAAAGCATGCACAACAACTTTATAATAATGGTTAGCTCTTTGAAAATCCCTGTCTCAGAAACCTCAAATTATAGCTTCCAGCTTACACGGAGCTTTTATTTCAATGTCAGGGATCGTTAAAATAGAATATCTGTGCAATCAGGGATGAAGTATTAAGAGGATATAGGTAACCTTGGAGTTGGGGGAGACTGTTGATACAATGTGTGGGATGATCAAGAAAGGGAAGCAAAGATGTGTATCTTTCAGTGTTGTCTCTGCCTTCTTATATGAGGCAAGATGGTAAGTAAGAAGTCTAAGGAGAGGAAATCTATTTGAGGACTTTGTCCATAGTCTTTGACAAAGTTACTAAAATACTGCAATCATACTATATTCTTGTATAATGTTTGATTCTTTCAAAAGCAGTTTAACATGTATTATTAACTCTATGTAGAACATGGGCAGGCAGGCAGTGTTTTTCTATTACCGTTAGGAAACTGAGGACCCCCAAAGTTTAATGACTTATCCAAGGTAATACAACTAGCGAGTGATACAGTTCCAGGTGGAATTCCTTTCTCTCTTAGAGCTGCAGTGTTTTTTATTTGACAATCCTCCCTCCCCAACTCTGTTAGCCTAGTTTTCAATTTGAAGAAATTACCCTAGGGGTGCCTGGCTGGCTTTGTCAGTAGTGCGCATGACTCTCCATGTCAGGGTTATGAGTTTGAGCCCCCTTTTGGGGGTGGAGGTTACTCAGAAATCAGTAAATAAATAGACTCTTTAGAAAACACACAAAAAACCAAAAAGAACACCATATACCTTTTTATCTAACACAGTTTACTTTTACATTCAGGAAAAGTGTGAATGGGAAGGAAATAAGGTCATGCATTCTACTGATATCAGAATGTAGCTAAGGAGGTTCATAAATCAAGCTGGCAGTGAATCTTCAGCAGTGCATAAACTTGGGAGTGAGTAAAATACTGTTTACTTTGCTTAGCTGCTGATACCTGCCGGGAATTCTGTAGAGCGGTGTGGCCTGTGTCATGGCACACCTGTAAAGTACCAGATCAAAAAGCAGGAGCTGTTTGATCTTCATTATTCCAGGCAAAAGCCCACTTTACACACCCCTGCTTGAAGCCTAGACGTCCTGAGAAAATAAGTCTCTCTTAAAACCCAACCCCTTGATCTCTTTCGGAGATCAAGCTTTTGGCCTCATGTTCTTGAAGTTTTATATTATAATTATATTCATTGTGATTTAATAAATACTATACTGGTACACAAGGCCATAGGGAGACAAGCTCTTTGACAGCCATACTGAGCTTAAAGCTAGTCTGGCAAGTACACAGTTTATACGGTTTTTAAACTATGAGCTAGAGGCACCGCAGGGCTCAGTTGGTTGAGTGTCCAACTCCAACTTCAGCTCAGGTCATGATCTCATGGTTCATGGGCTTGAGCCCTGTGTTAGGCTCTGTGCTGACAGCTCAGAATCTGGAGACTGCTAAGGATTCTGTGTCCCCCTCCCTCACTGTCCCTCCCTTGCTCATGCTCTATGTCTCAAAAATAAGTAAAACATTAAAAAAAAACAACACCTGTGAGCTATATTTCCTTACTCAGTTATATAGATGAAGATACCAAAGACACTTTTCATAGAAGGCTTTGTGGAACAGGTTCCAGTATAAAGTAATCAGATGGGAAGAGGAGGACCACCCTCATCTCAGCAATCTTAGAAACACTCTGTAGATGGCCTTTATTATTACACATATTTAGAGCTAGAATTTTCAAGGGTTTACAGCTGGGCTACATAACTCAAGGAAGCTCCTCTCAGGAAGTTTAGGGATTCCTTTCTACTTCTTACCTCTGGAACCTTGTACTCACTTTTGTCACGTTCTCCTATCAAGAATTCTTTCAAGGATGAGGGAAAGGAATGAGGAAATGGATGGGTGAGGTGAGAAAGTAATGCAGGGAGTTTGGGGACTCTTAGTTGATGTACGAGTAGTGACATAACTTTCCAGCTCAGAGTTAAATTCTAAAATTCAATACACTGGACTCAGATCTCGGCTCCTCTCTATATGTCTTATGGGACATTTCACAACTTGGTTTGCTTAGTTCTCCATTAATTCAACTGGGGACAGGTCTTCCTGGGGACAGGAAGACCATTTACTTTACAGAGATGCTGCCAACATTGAAAAGCATCATTCGGGGAACAAATAGCAATGCTCCTGATACATAGAAAGCATTAAATAATCATTCTTTTGCATTTATTAATTTTTAAAATATAATTTACTGTCAAATTAGCTACCATACAGTGTGGATAGTGTGCTCTTGGTTTTGGGGGTAGATTCCCGTGGTTCATCACTCACATACAACACCCAGTGCTCATCCCAACAAGTGCCCTCCATTCCTTTTTAATGCAAATTGTGTTAATTGTGTTTGAATAGGGGCACCCTCTCACTTCATCACAAAATGCCTCCTTTCTCTCCTTCCTCTCCATTTTTAGCATACTGATTCAACATTAACCTGTAAGGAGACACTGCCTGGTTATGGGAACGGACTCTAGTAAGGGCAAGAATAATGTCAATCATAACCAAGGCTGTAAAACATTAGTGTTGAAAATGGTATTTAGGAAGCTCATAATCATTGCTCTACTTCTTTCTATCATCTGAGGAAATGTTTTATGATCAGGTGAACAGAAGGGTGTGAACCAGCAGCAGCCCTGTAACTTTGAAGCTCGATACTTTTGAGACTCACTTATTCCCACAATGCCTGACCACACCCTTACACCCTAACAATGCCACACCTTCAGTTTCCAAATGGAAAATTTCCATTATGAAATGTGAGCATTGCTTAAACTTAAACTTCGGGGCATTCTCCTTGGGAAACACATGTTTAATTGCATCTTTTCCACCACCAATTTTGAGAAAGTCATCTAGTTGTTTTTCCCTTTTAGTTCAGTTTCTCCTTAGCATACATTCATCTCCGCATGTCTCTAAATAGTCCATCACGGTTAAGAAAGCTTGAGAGGAGCATTTAAAGAATCAAGAGTGTTGCAGTTTGAAGAACAGAAATGATGAATCTATAAGTATTTACCATTGTTGATTACTCCGACCATGAGGAGAGGGATTCTCTGCCTCGGATTCTCTTGTAATCAACAGAGTAGGTAAAAGTGACGCTCTGTGACTTTAGAGGTTACGTGAGAAGCGATCTGATGGCTTCTGCCTGGTTTCTTGGGCTATTGCTCTGCAGAACCTGGCTGCCATGCCCTGAGAAGCCAAAGCTGTATGGAGATGCTCAGGTTCACAACTCTAAGTGAACAGCTGGCATCAACTGCCAGACAGGTGAGTGAGGATTCCACGTTGGTCATCTGGTCCCCTTGGGCCTTCAGATTCCTGCAGCCCCAGCAGACCTCTGGCAACAACTTCCCAAGAGACCCAAGCAATAACCACCCACTCACGTTATGAGTAAATAAAATGTTTTCTTTTAAAATGCTCATCCATTTAAGGCACACAATTTGGCACACTTTAGGAAATTTGGAGGTGTGCAGCCATCCACCACATCCCTATTATAGAACATTTCCATCACCTCATAAAGATCCCTCATGCCACTCACTGGGTGTAAAAATTTGTTCCCTCCCTCAGGCAAAGGCAACCAATAATCGACTTTCTGTCTTTACAGATTTACGTTTTCTGTGCATTTCATATTAATGAAATCATACAACACGGAGTCTTTTGACTATGACTCATTTCACGTAAAATAATGTTTTTAAGTTCATCCGTGTCGGACCAGTGCTCATCTAATCTGGAGGCCTGAAGAGCTACCACTGAGGTGGCCCAAAGAATGGACACTTGCCCAAAACTGTAACAGCAATCCTGCCTCAGTTTCTGGCCTACTGAACTGCCCTGAATTTTCACTTGCCAGTTGTATTAGCCAATTCTTTAAAATAAATCTTTCTGTGTGTGTCTGTATATCCTATTGGCTCCATTTCTCTAGAAATAGCTATAGTTTTCATAGATTCCTTTGAGGAGATTGAGGAAGTTCCTTTATATCCCTAAGGGTTTTTTTTTTTTTTTTGGTATGGTTTTTATTTTTATTTTTTGGATTTGGTGTTGCTGTTGTTTTTTAGTTTTCCAGGAATTGGTGTTAGAAACCATCAAACAATTTTTCTTTGTTGAGATGATTGTGTAATATTTGTCCCTTCTTCTATTAATGCTGTGAATCCTACTACATTAATTTTTGCATGGTAAATCAGCCTTGCATTCCTGGGATAAATCCCACCTCTATAATGCTTTATATACGTTGCTTTATATATGTTTAGTTTGCTAATATTTTGTTGATGATTTTTTATATCTGTGTTCATGAGGGATTATTGTTCTGTAGTTTTACTTTTTGTGTGCGTCTATCTGGCTTTAGTATCAGGATACCACGTGCTACATAGAATGAGCTGGGAAAAGGGGGGTGTGGGTGACTCAGTCGGTTAAGCATCTGAGTTCAGCTCAGGCCATGATCTCATAGTTCATGAGTTCAAGCCCCACACTGGGCTCTGTGCTGACAGCTCAGAGCCTGGAGCCTGCTTTGGATTTTGTGTCTCCCTCTCTCTCTGTTCCTCTCCTGCTCCCACTCTCTCTCTCTCAAAAACAAAGATTAAAATATGTATATATATATATGTACGTACATATATATATATTTTAAAAAGAATGAGTTAGGAAGTGTTCTAACATATTCTATTTTTCTGAAAGTGTGTCTGAAATACTGATATTATTCTTTACATTGGTAGAGTTCACCAGTGAGGTCATTTTCTTGTGGGTAGGTTTTCCATTCTAATTTTTTTACCCCTTTTCAGTTTATTCAGAGAGAGTGGGTTCTTACTAAGTTACTATGGTGAACATTTCAAATCCCTGTTTTCAAGGACAAAGCACACACCAAAGAAAAGTAATAAAGTCAGAGGAGAAAACAGCTAATGTGATTAATAATGTAAACTTCTGTTTCTCAGAGGAAAAACTCATATTCCCAAAGGCTATGCCACTTATGTATTTGAGGTGCTGTCACAGCACATCTGCATGACCCTTGCATGTGATTCTACATAAAGATCCAAGGACTAATGTGTCCTTTATGATGTCATTCTCTAGCATTGATACATTGAAATATATTTTATTTTTTTAAAGTTTATTTTTTTATTTTGAGAGAGTGAGAGAGGGGAGGGGCAGAGAGAGAGAGGGAGAGAGAGAATCCCAAGCAGGCTCTGCACTGTCAGCACAGAGCCTGACAGGGGGCTCGATCTCACACATCATGGCACCATGACCTGACCCAAGATCAACCTGTTCACTTAACCAACTCTTTAGGGTGCCACCCAGATGCCCCTGAAATATACTTATTTTTATTATTATTATATTTATTGTTTTTCTTTAACTATAATGTTATAGTCAGCTAATTATATTATTATATAGGTATTGGGAATTGGTAAATGATTACATTATACCATATATAAATTTTATTTAGTAAAGAAAGAATTTTATGACATTTATTAATTTTTTAGATGATTTATTTTTGAGAGAGAGACAGAGACAGACAGACAGAGAAAGAGAGTGAGGGAGGGGCAGAGAGAGAGAGAGAAAGAGAATCCCAAGCAGGCTCTGCACTGTCAGCACAGAGCCTGATGCAGGGATCAAACTCACAAACTGTTAGATCATGACCTGGGCTGAATGAAGTCAGAGGCTTGACTGACTGAGCCACCCAGGTGCTCCAAGACATTTATTATTAAAAGGGGTATTGAAGTCATAATGTTGAGAATCGCCGGAGTAAATAATCGCTGATAAGGCTCCCTATGTTAAGATAATATTAAATTTGCTAAAATCTGCTAAACCAATTTCCCTTAGATGCTTGATTAATATAACCCTGCAGTATAATAAGCAACTTCAAGGAATTTGTTTAGGTTCTGCCTTGTGTCTCTGACCTATTTCCTGTTTTAGGTATTGGTTAGTTTCTGTGTTGATCCTCAGCACAACTTAGAGATAAAAGCGGTGATACTAATTGTTAAACCAGCTTCAGGTGGCTTAATGAAACTACTACTTATAATACATCTTATGTCTAAACACAAATAACGAAGAATATATATTCTGTGTGTGTGTGAGCACATGTATGCACGTGTGTCTGGTCTGTGTCTCTATTTAAAATTCCCCCAAAATTTTGAGTTTTGTTATTTGGCTCCTTAATTTTTGTTATTTGGCTTAATTTGTTTAATAATAATAAAAGAATACATTCACATTTAATGCTGCATAGAGTTTCTTTTCTGTTGTTTTTAAGTACACTTATTATACACCAGGTACTGCTCTAGAAACTGGGTTCCAATGAATACGGCATGTATTAGACTGGTCTGTGTCAGGAAACAGAAGCCCACTTGGATTGTTCAACCACGGAGACTTAAAGCACCATTGTTTAAACTTTATTTGTTTATTTTGAGAGAGAGAAAGCAAGTGAGCAGGGAAGAGGTAAAGAGAGAGGGAGAGAGAGAGAATCCCAAGCAGGCTCTGCACTGGCAGCACAGAGCCCAGTGCCGGACTCTAACTCACCAACCATGAGAACATGACCTGAACCCAAGCCAGGAGTCAGACACTCAATGGACAGAGCCACCAAGTGCCTCTTAAAGCACTATTCAAATTGGGGAATAGGTTTAAGAGGTGTTGAAGGCCCTGTGACTAGTAACAAGGAAAGCATTACTACCCAAGATCTAGCGGGGTGAGGGGAGAAAATACTTACCACAGCCCCATTAAAGCCAGACCTGTGGAGAGTGGACTGCCCTGCAGGAAACTGTAGTTATCAGAACTAAGGCCCAAAGTACAGTGAGAATAGGACAGAAATACACTGGCGACAACTTCCTTTCCATTTCTTACTTGCTGTTTGTGCCCCCCGTGGTCGAAGCCCAAGCCCAAGGACCCAGGTGTGCATCTGTGAAGGTGAGCCTGGTCTGGGCTCGGAGCAGGGCCAGAAGAAATGGGGGATGGTTGTGAGGGCACCAGATGGGAAGGGAGGGCATAACGTCAATAAGCCTTCGAGGAATTGATACTTGTGAATGTGCAGAGAGGTACGTGGGCCCTGGGAATACAATATGGTAATGGGCATGATGAAAGACACCTCACAGTGCTGGGGACACACAGGAAGAGAGATCTATCCCAAAGGAGGGGTCTTCACTGAAGAAATACTTCTCAGTACAGTGTTTGATTTCTGACTCATATTCATATAGGCCAAGAAAGATGGGGAGCAGGGCATTTGAGGCAGTGAGACATTTGGGGTCCATCATGGTAATTATGTAAATATCAACCCCAAAACACTTATTTAAAGATCTATTAAATATCAAACCCTGTGGCAGGAACTAGGGATTTAAGACACGATTTTTATTTTCAAAGGATTTCCATCATTTTTATATTCCAGAGTGTAAGATGTCTGACTCAAAGAAATATAGGATAGAATTAAATGCTACCTATTTTTATTACAATGTACTACTTGTTTTTATTTATTTCTGAGAGAGAGAGAGAGCGTGAGCAGGGGAGGGTCAGAGAGAGAGGGAGACACAGAATCCAAAACAGGCTCCCGGCTCTGAGCTGGATGTCAGCACAGATCTCGACACGGGGCTCAAACCCATGACCATGAGATCATGACCCGAGCCGAAGTCGGATGCTCAACCGACTGAGCCACCCAGGTGCCCCCTTTCATGTCATTTTCAATGGCAGCTGCCACCCTAGCAGAAAAAGCACCAACAAAAGTTAGAGGAATTATTATTTATTATTTATTGTTATTATTATTATGGTCTTCAAATGCTATGTATCTATTTTCAAGTTTGGGATTCACCAGGAGTGACTACCATTGTTTTCTAGTTTTCGAAGTAATAAGAGTTCACTGTGTGTAGATCCTGGATCCAGCATCATGTAAAGCAGTCCAAGGAGCTAAATGCAAGGAGCAGAAATACCAGCATTAGAAGATCCAGGTTGTTTGTTCTATCCAATAAACTCTCAAAGATGTATCCTTCTCTATTTGTATTGTGTAGGTTTTCTATTTGATAAAGTGCGATATTTAAAGTGCAGTCCTTTAAGTATGCAATGCATTTCTTTATTTGATACACCAAGCTTTTTCCTGTTCCCAATGTCCTTGGTATGGAGAAAGAGCAAAGGAGTGAAAAGATGGATGTATTTCTTTTGGTAAAGTTCAGCTCATACTGCCTGATGGACCAAAGTGTACTCAATTTTGTATGCAATTTTGTGTCTGCCCCACAATCACTGGAGGGAGAGCGTTATGGGTTGATGTAAGTAGACTTCTCCCTCTGATGTTAAAGAAATCAGAGGGAGAGACGGATGGACAACTATACAGTCACATATATTAGCCCACTGTGCTAATATTGTCTTGTTAAGTAAGATCAGAAGATAAAACCCCCTGAACCCAAACACTCCATAAAACTGGTCCCTTGTCCTAGACAGCCCTATCAGCAACTTGCTATCCAAGTTATGTCTAGGTCATTTGGGCTTAGCCTTTTATACCAAAAAAAAGGGGGTGGTTGTGGAGGAGGAGATACTGATGGAGGAAGACTAATTTTCCTTACACAGAAGCACAGGAGGCAAACTGCCTGCTGACTGTAAAATGCTTTCAAAGGGCAAGTGCTTCTCCATAAATGTGCATCTTTATTCATTTTTATGTAAAACAGATCACATCAAAGGAGACAATTATTCACTGAAACTAGATGTTGCTTTCTTGATCACCTCTAAATTGAAATCCTCCTGTTAGTGGAGGATAGACAGTGGAGAGAAGATGAATCAGACATCTATGGGGCACTAATTCAATCAGAAGGAGAATCATCACTGAGTCTGCGGCTTCAAAACCATTGGGGGTGGGGGTGGGGAAAGGGAAGGGGATCAAAAAGCCAGGCAGTAGACCCGATGGGACAATGACTCTGCATTTCGGTGACAATTCACTTTTGTCAGTTCTTGATTGGTGTGAATCACTCTGACGAAGTCCAGGGTGATAACATCACTGGAAAGGAGCTATGAGGTCTGAAAAAAATGACAGAAATGGGAAATCCCTCCGCCTCAGTGTCCCCATCAGAGCACAGATCTCCTCAGCGGTGTCAAGCTGACCTTTAGCGAAGGAAGCGTAGGGTGGGATTCTTGTCTCTTTGATTCTTTTTTTCTTGTTTGAGTTACACGAGGGCTCAATAGCTTCCCTACACAGAAGCTGGGTCAGTGAAGTTTCCTCCAAACGATCTCAGTCCCTCTCTGGATGCACAATTATGAGGTGTCCAAAGCCCACTCACCAAGCTTTGTATGAACCAACTAAACTGAACTCTAATCTGTGCCGAACAAAAGGCGTGGGACCTCAGATGAAATCAAGTTTTAAACTGGTGACATGAAAGGTAGACTATTTTTCTGCAAATTTGTGGTGGTTTAATTCTTGCACCGCCAGTGAGTTGAGAACTTGGGGAAATGTTCATTCTTTACGCTGAGACAGTTTGTTTGCATTTGGATCTTTTTTGAAGTCTTGTTTTTAGAACCTGTTATTGAGGTGTGACATACCTACGGAAGAGTGGACAGATCTTAAGGGTACATGCAGCTCCGTGAATTTTTATAGCCATGAACAAGCTGTGTGACCTGCACCCAGATGAAGAAACAGAATTTACTAGAATTCTGGAAGACCCTTCTTCTTCCTAGTCACTGTTCTCTTCACAGGATAATCGTGATCTGATTTCTGATACTGGATATGTGCATTTGAAATTCATATATAAATGAGTTATGTAGTATGCATTTCTTGTGTCTGGTTTCTTTGGGTTAATATTGTGATTAATCCATATTGTTGTGTTAATTCTCACCGCTGGATCATACTCCACTGCATGAACATACCTCGATTTATATATTCATTCTACTAATTTATTCATTCCCAATTTTTGGCTATCACTAAGAATACCACTGCCAAAAAATTCTTGTACGTGTCTTTTGGTGAATATATACATATCTTGTTTGAGCACATGCTTAGGATCCGAATTGCTGGGACACAGGTTAAATGAATGAAGTGCTATAGTAAATACTGACACAGGCAGGGTGATTTTCCTTTTTGGAATTCAGAGGACAAAAGGCACATCCCCCATTGACTCGAATGCAGGAATTAAACACGGATATAAAGTGAAGTTCACGGTATGTTTCATGGCAGGTTTGTGAGTTTATGCTTTACACGTGTGTCAAACTGCATACCCTGGTGTTTCTCACACTGTTGCAAAAACCAGTTGCTTTTCTGAAGTCACTGAGTATCTACAGTGCAATGAAGTGTTGCTGGAAGACAGCCTTTGATAGACTTAAATTTGATATTTGGTAGTTGAAGTCTCACTGCTATTATTTATATACTTTTACTGTTGAAAGTTAGCCTGGAAAGATAATAAGGAGTCTCTAACTAGAAAAGCCTTCCTAGCTTTGGGGACAAAGAAGGAGATGGAGTGGCCCTCAGACGACCCACTTTTGTTGAACTATTCCGGAGGGCTCATGACATGCTTGTAATCAAATCAAATCTAAAGACAACCCCTCATGTCATATCAGAAAAATAATTTCAACTCACATGAAAAAAAATGAAGAACTAAGGGTAAACTTCCAACATCGAAGGTATATAAGCAGATGGTAGAATTGGGTCGATCAGAAAAGGACACAAAGCAAAATGGTTTCTATATCCTGGCCTTTTCCAAAATGAAGATTAAATGGTGCTGGAGGACAGGTTTTTGGTGTGCAGAAATTGGGTCCAATACAAGACCTATCGATGTGGATGCAAAGTAAATTGCTAGGTCATGTAGAGTCTTGTAATCACCCAGAAGGATGTCAAAACATATCCAGAAGTGAAACCACTTCTTCTGTGTGAGGAATATAGCACCTGCAGAGACTCTTTACAAACCCCGGGTCTGTAAGGTGTACCCTGCATAATTTATTACACACTATTTGCGGCTTGCAAAGCTCCCATGCACAACTTCAGGAAATGAATAATTTATCAGTCTTTGAAGGATATTCTGGAGCATTTGTAAAGGCAGATGGTAGAACTTGAAGCGTACTATACATAATTTTTCAACAATGGTAGTATAGAATTAAATGGCCATTGACGAAAATAGAGGCATGGGATTTTGAAAGTGTACTTTGGAGGGATTCCCTTCTCCATTTGGTAAAATGGATTTTTATTGGCTATAAAAATATCCACTGCACTTAGAGAGGTTTCCTTAGCAGATGAGTACAACAGTTATATTTGCAGTCCTCTTTTAATAATATTGAATTTAATTGACTTATATTTATTTGATTTATATTCCTACCTAACTCTTCCATGGGCATATGCTGCAAATTGACTTATATTGATTTTTTAATTTATTGCCTTGTTTAAATTGTCTGGAAAAAAGAAAAATATCATTTTTTTACATTTAAAAATTTTAGAGAAGAAAATGCTTTTTAAAAAGGGGTAGATTTATCACTGGATGTGCTCATGGTTATGAATGAATAGAATGATCATTTAATTTGAACACATGACAGAAAACATTTATTGTAAGTCGCACAGAGACTTAAGAATATACGCCCATTGAATTTACGATTAAGTATTTTGTTATTTACTGTTAATAGGTATAGCTAGTAGGTATAAGCTCAACTACAGTCTTTCTACACAATGCATATGTTTTGTTTCTTTAAAGAAGATATCGTACTTATTACAAGTAGGTTAAATCATCCCAAATTTGGCAAACGGAGCCTGTTAAAACATTCAGATATGTTGTTTAAAACTGAAAATTTATTAAATCTGTAAGAATTAAATAGGAATGCCAAGCCAATATTCTTTGTCCCTCACCAAAATATAACAAAAAGTAAAACCACTATTATTAGCATTTTAAAATGGTTAACATCTCATTATTCCTAGGAATAAAAATGTGGTAAATATTCAGTTAATAGTAGTACCTAGCTTTTTCATTAAGCCATAAAATTTGCACTGGTTATATTTATATTTGCTGTCATATTGCTAATATTCCCCAAATTCATCTAAAGAAATTATTGTAATAACTACCATTTATTGAGCATTTATTAATTTCAAATGCTGTGAGAATACATATACATGTGCATGCGTACAACACAGATATATCAATAAAAATACTGTTGATTTTCAGTTTTAGTTGGTAAAGTTTATTTTAAATCTTAGATACGGTTTTCAAACTAAGAATTTGAGGGTTATATTAACTCCTATTCTCATAACATATGTGAGTCAGAACTACAGAAGAGCGTGTTCTAGGATATTGTTTTGGTTTTATCTTTAGTTTTATGTGTAATAATAATAAAAGTTACCATTTATTAAATACCTATTATGTTAAGCCTCACACTTGGCATCCCGTACACCTTATTAACGATACAAGAGCTTTTCTCTAACTTAACAGTATTTCAGACAGAATGCCTACTGTGTGCCAAGAGCTTTGTTATTTTGGTTATAGCCGTGAATAGTTCTGATAAAGACTCTATTCCCTGGGAGATTGTATTCCCATCAGAGAGACTGAAACAAACGCAAACCAAATAAATAACACATAGTAAAGATAGTAGTTAAGTGCCACAAATGATAATAAGTAATAAAATAAATAAAGTAACTCAACAGGCCAAGGAAATAGAGAACGATGGAGAGGTAGCTGTTCTAGAGAGTGGTCAGAGAAGGCGTGTCTGAGGAGGGGAGACACCAGAGCAGAGACCCAAAGGAATGGAGGCAATGAGTTGTGTGAAGATCTGAAGGGGCCCATCCTGTGAAGAGCCTGGAAGCAGCAGGGGCCAGGCATTTTCACACCTAGTCAGGAAGGCTGGGAGAGAGAGACGGTGACAGAGACAGAGTAAGAGAAAACTGCCCTGGCCAAACCTCATAGGTTGGTGGAGCCACTGAAAGGCATTTGAAATTGCTCCGGATGGGATGGCGATCCTTTGGGGGAGCTTTAATCAGAAAAGGGGGTGAGATCTGATCAGCATTTAAAAACAAATACATAAAACTTTAAAAGATACGGAAGTGTTGCATTTTTTTGTTGTCAAGATTACTTCTCCTAACATTTTCATTCATCCACTCAAAAAATTTATTGAGCAGAAGGCACAATATGAGTCCCCAGGAAAGGTAAAGAGAAATACACAATCCTACCCTCAAATAGCTTCTACCACTCAAGGGTCCTGTTGTGGGACATGATTACGATGTTTACTATTATCGGATTATATGCCAAAGGCTACGGCTGTAGGAAGATAATTTCCCATAGTATAGGGGTGTCCTGGACACCCCTTATCGGGGAGGATTCAAAGACGAGAGACCCATGAAGGGTCTTGAAAGATAAGTAGGAGTTAACCCCTCTGTCAAAGGACTAAATGGCCAGGGTGAAGTGTGGTATGTGAGGAGCTAAGGAGAATTCTTCATAGAGAAATGGCATGTGTATACCTAAGGAGGTAAGCTCACAGCCGCCACTCTGGGGATTCTAGATAGTCGGGTTTGGGCGGGAGCATTTGGCTAGTGGTGAGAGATGAGTTGAGAAAGGTCGTCAGTTTCCTGTTACTCAGGGTCTCAGAGTCTTCATTAAACATCTGCATGTTATCCATTAGTATTAGGCGGTCATTAAAAAGATTTTAAGTGAAGAAGCATCATATTACAATACACTGCTAAGACAGAAAAGGATTGGGGTGTAGTAAGTAAGCCTTTAGGAAATTGCTGTAGTAATCCAGATGAGAAATGATGAAGGTCTAGGGGCGCCTGGGTGGCTTANGACTCAAAAAAAGAAAAGAAAGGATTCATGAAGGGGTCAACAGGACTTCATTAATGAATAGATGAGGGGAATGAGGATATCTCTATCTCTGAAATCTAATTAAAATAACTCATCATAACCACTGCATCATTATCCCGTCTTTCAATAAATACTGCACCTTTAAAATACATATCATACAGGCACCTGGGTGGCTCCGTCATTAAGCATACGACTTCAGCTCAGGTCATGATCTCATGGTCCATGAGTTCGAGCCCCGTGTTGGGCTCTGTGCTGACAGCTCAGAGCCTGGAGCCTGCTTTGGATTCTGTGTCTCCCTCTCTCTCTGCCCCTCCTCTGCTTGCACTCTATCTCTCTCTCTCTCAAAAATAAATAAAATATTAAAAAAATAAAGTACACATTATACTAGCTAATTAACATGATTTTCCAATTGGTGGACTGTAGGAAATTATATGATTAGCTTGTTAAGAATTTGTTAGAATAGCTGGTGTATTTGATGGCTCTTAAATCACACCAAGTACTCTCAACTTCCCTTACGATTAGCACTGGAGAGGCTTTTGGCTGGGTTAAAATCATGACTATTGGAATACAATTAAATTTGTTGTATGCCTGAGAAGGCTTAGGCCCTATTTTCACTTGGTGGTTTTAAAAAAAAATAATTTGCATAGAGCTATTGAAAGAATGATTTTTTTTTTTGCCATTTGCATTGTGCAACCTTTATGTGGAAACAATGGGATGTACCGCACTTATTAGACAAATAGGTTCTCATAGTGAGAATTCAGTGGTTACTGATCATTTATCTGTTGGATCCTATGTTTTCTCAGGTATTCTTATTTGAGAACCGCCCTTGTCTCACAAATTTATTCTTTTAGGTTGAAGTATGCAAAACATCAAGTTTTTCATGTTCTGGGGTGGTGGTGGTGAAACTGGACAGTATGCTTATTTACTCAAAACCCCCTGCAAAATTTCTGAGATGTAAAATACCCTTCTCGTTCACAGAATTTGGCTGATCAAATCTACCATTCTAGGAATGTTTCTCAGATGATCTTACTGGGTGTCTTTTTATTCCTCTAGAAGTTGAGTGAGCGGGTGACTCCACTGAGCACGAGGTCTTACATTTAGTCCTGGCTTTGCCGTTGCTATTGTTGTGTTCTCAGGCAGGAATAGGCAGCTTACATAATACCCACCCAGATGATCATTTGTGGTTTGGTTACTAAACGCATAAAAAATATTAGACCAAGTTTTAAGGATGCTTGTGAACAACAGTTACCCACTTCCTCGTGTTTTTATTTTTTTTAATTACTACTTTTTCAAGACACAGGGTTTTTGTATCACCATTTGAGATGTTACTGAAAGTATCTTGTATGCACTGTACTTTAAACAGAGGTGTGAATAACAAACTATAAACATGTATTTGGACACTGTGAATCCACATTTATATTTTAGGTGGACACTTGATTAGAACCACCAGTTAGCTGGAAGACTGCAGTGATCTTCTGAAAAATAACTGCAAGTATCACTGCTTGGGTTATAATAACGTTCGGCACTGTGGCTGCACTTCTGATTAAATTGTTCGGGATAAAATATGTGTGATTTTGAGAGTTTGTAGGGGGAGTTTTGTCCATTTTTCAACTCTGTTTTCTTCTCATCCCCCATTCCACTCACATAAGCCATCTCCCATAAAGAACTCCCTCGAATTTTGGCTGAAATTCTCAATTTTTCTGAAAAGAAATATGCATGATTATAGTTGAGGTGGAAAATGCAAACATCCTTAAAAGTTAATGTACTGAATTTAATGCACACTAAACAGCCATGTCCTAGAAGAGGTTTGAAAGAGAGTAGTTTCTAATAGTTTTGGTTTACATTCAAATGTGAGATGGAAAGAAAGGGTACAGAACTGAATGCACAAAACGGTGGCCTGCTAGACCACAGGACAAATATACATATATACATATATATATATTTGCTGTTTATATATATGTGTATTTGTTGAGAAGTTAGAGTTCAGGGTTAGGGGGTGACTTTGCAGGACACAGCACCAGAGAGAAGGTTGGTGTACAAAAAGGGACAGTAAGCTTTTAGAGATGTGCAGACTGCCTTTTGAGTCTTTGGCTGTGGGTTCATCCATACATATGTATAAGGAGATAAAGTAAGGAAAGAATCACTGGATAGAAAGAGTTGAGACAATCACTGGAGACAGGGTTGGTAATATTTTGTATTCCCGCCAGACACAAGAAGAAGATCTCTGAATACTTTGGAAGATTGCATAGTACCCTCAGAAGGGTACTGCCTTAATAGTGGTGCCAAATTGCTCCCAGACTCAAGGTTTTACTTGACCTATCTTAGTACAGTTTTAAAACAACGTTGGAAAGAATCAAACTAATTCCAAGTGCTAGAATTGTATCTCAGCAAAAAGCCCAAAAATAATAATAATAAAAAAAATCCCGGATCCTACCATGTAAAATTCATAGTTTGTAGCATCCAGTAAAAAATTAACAAGCATGCGTAAAAACAGAAAATATAAGTGATAACCAAGAGAATAAAAAATAATTAATAGAAACAAAGCCAAAAAGAAAAGAGATGACAATCAACAGACCAGGATATTAAAACAGCAATTATAAATGTACTTCACATGTTCAGGAAAGTAAAGGAAGGAAAGAATATAATGAAGAGCAAAAAGGATATTTAAAAAAGATGCATATTGAACATCTAAGGGTGAAAAATAGAATATCGGAACTAACAACGCAAGTGGATGGGATTGGTAGCAGGGGAAACACGACAGAAGAAATTAGTTGAATTGACAACACAGTAATATGTATCATTCAGTTTTATTTTAAATTTTATTTTAAATGTAATAGAGGAGGAACAAATAAAGCCTGAAAAATAATTCTTCAGTGAATTTTGGGGTAGTGACAAGTAGTCAAAATATATGTATACTTAGAGTTTTAAAAGGAGAAGAAAGAGATAAGGGGATGGAAAAATATTTGAAGAAATGATGGGAAAAATTCAAATTTGATAAAAACCTATACACCCATAAATAAAGGAAACTCAGTAAACTATGAGCAGGAAAAAAAACAAAGAACTGGGCCAAGAGACAAAATCCAATGGTTGAAAACTAGTGATAAACAGAATATGTTAAATTAGGAGAGGAGGGGACACCTCTGTGTTAGTTTTCTATTGCTGTGTAACTAATCACCACAAAGTTAATATCTTAAACCTACTTGTAATCTCATAGTTCGTAGGTTAGAAGTCCAGTCAGGCTCAGATGGGATCTCTGCTTAGGGCTCACAAGGATAAATTCAAGATGGCAGCCCTATCTCTTACCTGGAGGCTCTGAGGAAGGGTGCTCTTTCAAGCCCATTCATGTTTTTTGGTTGGATTTAATTGCTTGTAGTTGTAGGCCTAAGGTCCCTGTTTTCTTGCTGGCTACCAGTGGGCCTGTTCTCTCCTCCTAGGGTTCAGTTGCATTTCTGCTCCTACTTAAAATCTCTGATTTCTAGCAGCAGCTTGAGAAAACTTCCCACTTTTAAATGGTTCCTAGAATTACAGTAGACCCATCCAGGTAATATGCCTTTTGCTCAACTCAAAGTCAGCTGACTGGTAGCCTCAAATGGATCTGAAAATCCCTTTTGCTATATCAGGTAACATGATCATAAGAGTGATGTATCTCTCTGTATTCACAGCCCTGGAGATTAAAGAAGAAAATCTTGGAGAACCGTCTGAGAATCACAAAAACTGATACACTCATTCAGAGCGTTTGGTGACAAAACTTGTATGGAGCACCTGAAGGATGGACGCTGTGGAGCACAGTCGCATGTGTACAATGGACAGGAGAGAGAGGGCAAGGACACCATTTTAAGCCACATGCATGAGTGAGGCTCAACAGGCCCTGGGTGGAAAGACAGACAGGGTGCGTAGGATGTGGTGTGGCAGATGACCGGTAACAGCAGGTAGTGGCAGAAAACAGTAGCTGAAGAAAGTTCGTCTCAGGGTTTCCGGTACCATTAGGTGACAGATTCCATCAAGATAATCGATTCCTTTGCCTAGCACAGACCTCGGTGCATAGAAGGCAGGTATTAAATATGTTTGGAATCAAAAAAAAGAAAAAAATGAGCGGAGGTGGATTGGCGGTAAGACAACACACAGAAATGGAAGAATCGTAACAGGAGGTTACTTGATAAATCCAGGAAGGCAGGCGATTAAGTCCAATGTCTGGGCCGGCACAGTTTCCTTGGGGGCAGTCTTCGAGGGGAGGAGGCAGGGACGTCACCACAGCGATATCCAGTTGGGCACTACGCTAGGTAGTGTCTACATTCATATACTCCTTTGATTCTCACGATAACTGCATGATATAAACATTCTTTTCCTCCCTCGATGTAGTTGTAGAAAAAAGTAAGTTTTGAATAGCATCAATAAGCAAATTGTCCAAGAGCTCATAGTTATCGATCGAAAGAACGAGGATTCTTGCTGCCTGAACTCCAAACTACGTTTCCTCCTCGTTTGCCCGGTCCTTGGCGGCCATCAGCTGATAAACATATTGATAAACATATCAGACTGCTGATTTGGTCACGGCAATTTTACTGCACGTTTGTGTCAGGCACTATCTGGGAGCTGTTAGTTACTATTTTTCCCATCAAGGGCAACTGAAATGTGATCAGATAACAACTCGCCTTTCCCACTTACTGCATTCAGGTTGCATACGGTTATGGAGAGGCTTCTGTTCCCTTCCTATTCACTGCATCCTGCTGGATCCCACGTGCTGGGAGCGCTGGATGCCACAGTTTGAAACACGCCTTCTCATTATACGAGGTTCTGTAGCCCATTCCACAGAATTGCTCCTCTCCACAAGTGCTCCAAGGCAGGACGAGCTAGAGGGGAGAATACAGGCAGGATGTGGGGGTCCTGGGGCACAGAGACACTCATGCTGCCTTTTGAGTTCAGTGCGGGCAGGCCGATGGCCTTTTCCCAACGGACATAGAACCAGCATTACCACATCAAGCCAGATATTCACACTGCATTCACATTTGCTGGAACAATCACGATGCGAAGTGGTGGGGGGTGGGGGACAAGGTTGAGGCTTTAATCATAATAGTGTGTAAGGGAAAGGTCACAACTACTGGGTCTTCTGGATTTTATAAAAATGTCTGGGTTTTGGTTGTAGGAGGAAAAGTTTTACGACCAGGAGGTTTATCATGTGGAGGTGACATGAAATGGAAAGGCTGTTGTGTAGGGAAGTTGGGGCAACATAGGGAGGTCATGAGGACGTGAGAGAGAAATTGTGACACAAAGATCCTTTGTGGGAGGACATGGTGAGAGCTGAGAAAGGCCCTTCAAAATGTAGTCCTCTTTTTTTTTAATGTTTATTTATTTTTGACAGAGAGAGGGAGAGGGAGAGAGAGAGAGGGAGGGAGGGAGGGAGAGAGAGAGAGAGAGAGAGAGAGAGAACGAGCGGGGGAGGGGCAGAGAGAGAGGGAGACTCAGAATCTGAAGCAGGCTCCAGGCTCCAAGCTGTCAGCACACAGCCTGACGTGGAGCCCAAACTTATGAACTGTGAGATCATGACCTGCGCCAAGGTCAGACGCTTAACCAACTGAGCTACCTAGGCGCCCCAGTACTCTTCTTATTTGTACTTTCAGAAAAACCTTTTCTTCTTGTTAGCAGTTCTTTATAAAATGAATGGGAATCGTGATACATATTGCTACATCCTGGGTCACTCTTACTGCCCATGTGAATTTATATCCCACGCATATTGGCCTATGGTTTTGGAAACTGGAATAAACATGCAGATTGTGAATAAACAAGCACTGTGAATAAATCAGTTTACCTACTGTTTATTGAGGTTAGGAGCCAATGTTAGCCAGAGCTTTTGGTCACACCCAGCCACCTATGAGAGTCTGAGACCTGCAGGCAGGTGGCTACATTTCTTTTTCAGCTATACCATCTCTAAAGTAACACAGTTATAAAAGGACAGGAGCATCAACTCCTCACAAAATGAACCAAACAGATGTGAAACCACAGTAGTCAGCATTGACTTATGGTCTAGAATATCCCTTTCTCTGTTTTTTTACTGGTGACTCATGATGAATGGTAACAGATTGATAGGGTTCTGGACGGGACAAGTAGCTGCCTGTAAAATTGAGACGGCATCCATCATACACATACTAATTGATTCATTAATATGAGTTACAGAGGTATTTTTTTTCCCCTTCTCCTTGCTGTGTTTAGACCTGTCGTCACTAACAGAAATAGAACGCCTTGTTTTCAAAAGCTGGGTAGAAATGCCCTTTAAGCACATGCAGGCGGTGTGGAAAATGATAGCAAATATTGTTCCCTCACTTCTATTTTTTAGATAAATAAACTCCAGTAATTCGTCCCTCTTTTTACATATGTAAAAATGTCTTCACGTAAATACATAGGTAAGATACAAAAGCAGGCACCTTATGGATTTAATGGCTTTCTGCAGTACTGTTTCTAAGTAAAACAGGTTGTTACGCTTGATACTCTCGAGATTAAGTAATAAACATGCTATTGTTCTTGTTGAAGCCTCCCCTCAGGCATGAAGTACTCTATTTATTGGACACATATTGTATGTTTAGCATGTGTGAGGCCATCAGAGTGACACAGAAGAGGAGAAAGACAAGGTTTTCACCCTCAAATTCTTATGATGTAGATGGAGAGACCAGGGAAACTCATGAAACAATCGCAAGGACTGAAAGAACAATACAAAAGAATGGAATGATAAATTCTGTGTCGAGCTAAGGAATGGCAGCAGGCCGATTTCAAGGGTGCCCCGGTGAAGAGGAGAGTGTTGTCTGCGTACAGACCCAGCATGAGCAAAGACACGGAAATGAGTGCAACGCCATCATACCACGGGAACAATGATGAGACCCAGAAGCCGATCTGAATACGTGAATGAGAGCCATGGAGAAGTTAAAGGCAAGGCAAAAACCCTATACTTTGTAAAAGACAGCTATTTAGCATCTTCCGGATTGGTAGAATAAAAGAGGAAGAAAACCAGGAAATAAACATTCTTTTTGAAAACGAAAATCCCTTCTTGTACCAAGGCAGTTTTACCCTGGCATTACTAATCATATGACAAGTCAAAGTCTAGCCACTTCAAGAAATTTTCAGTTTTATCTAAATTGCGTGCACACGTTCCTAACTTTTATGTTGATGTGGCAACATACATTCCACTAATCCATCGGAAAGCGACTTATTAGAAACGGGTGAGAGGGATTCTTTTTTCTAAAGTGCAAATTTGATTAGTGTATTAAGAGATTAACATTTACTGCAAAACAAAAGCAATAAGAACTTCAGTATGATCTCTTACCCCCCTCCCCCGCCACAAAACAAGTAAACAGGAAAACCTCTCTTCCTTCTGAATTATATTGAACCTCAGTGCATGTGCTCAAGAAAGTCTTTTTCACTTGGGAATGATTGTCCGGGCGTGTGAACAGGTTGCATAGATATTTGTTGCTATTCAAGAAGAATTGGGGTAATTATACTGGATGCTGAGCACTGTCTGACTTGTTAAAATATAGCAGCTTAAGGTTACTTTAATAATTATCTTCATATTTTTTGGTAATTATTATGAGGAGAAGGCTAATTAGCTGTTTGGGATACCCAAGCAGAACTTGAACTGGGGCAAACGCAAAATAAAAAAATAATCTCTCATTAGGCCTCAGGCACAGCGATTTGGCTTCAGTGATAAAGTGCAATGGGTAGTTAGGAATGACTGGGAAGAAATCTTATATAATCATCTGTAAAATTTACTCTGCATGATTTACCGACAGACCAAATGTCTATTAAACTCTTTCGATATTGATTTATGTAAAAAAAATTAGGATGAGTCAAATTATTGAGCTTTATGGGAACCAAGAGCAGATGTGAAATCTAAAACAAGAAGAGGATTTTAATAAGATGTACAGACTATGCATCAGGCTTAGGGTTAATACTGGTCTCTGGGCCTGAAGAATTTAAATCAATCCCAAGACATGACAGTAAAAGGTTTATCATGAGTGCGAGTGCTTTTCTTTTCAGAGGCCATTATTCATCCTGTTTGGTGCGCATTATTATGGAAAGATACATCCGCCACTGGGAGGAACCGTCTCTATTGGGGAGGCTGAGTCATTACAATTCATAGTGAAATGCAGTACAATTTCTATTTCCTTGGCAGTACTGAATAGACAGTTTGTGCTACTTGTTGACCATATCCACATCATTGTCGTCTTAAAAATAAGAAAAAAGTCTGTCATAATCCTAATTTTAAATGTCCGNCAGTACTGAATAGACAGTTTGTGCTACTTGTTGACCATATCCACATCATTGTCGTCTTAAAAATAAGAAAAAAAGTCTGTCAAAATCCTAATTTTAAATGTCCCTTTATAGACAGAATACCTTACCAGAAAGAAAGCATTACAAGGAAAGCGTCACAAAAATATTGAGTAGACACATTATAAATGTGAGTATGATTCTTTGTCTTTGAGGGACTTACTGTATATTTAAATAAAGAAGAACCGTTTCATATTGTCTATATATCCATCCATCTATCCAAATATTTATCAATTCACCTATCACTTATTATACAAGTGGTAATAGGTCCCCCAAAGGGGGATTGCACTATAGGACTTACGAGAAAGGAGAGTCTGCTAGAGTCTGGAAGAGTAACTATTATTCTCAGAGGTTACTTGGTTTATTTGGGTCTGAGAGCTCTAAGGAGAACTGAACATAAAAGGTGGAATTCTCAGATTCTTGAATTCCTGCATTCTTGTCTAGCCCTGTCATTCAGTTGTGTGATCTTACACAGGTCACCTAAATTTGCTAAATTTGAACTTGGTCACCCATGAAATGTGAACAATTACAGATTTCTATATCCTACACACCAATGGCCATAGCAACTGTATAAGGTGAGTATTATTATTACAGTTTAAATATTAGGACACCGAGGCTTACAAAGGCTAGGTAATTTCTTCAAACTTACAAAGACAATCCATGGATTCAAATGCAGGCCTGTGCATTCCACCTCAACCTTGTTTCTTTTTCTACTACGCCGTGCCTGATTTTCCTCCCAGGACTATTCTGAGGATCAAATGAAGTAAACTCCAAAATGCTGCAGACATATGATGTGTGCCTGTACTGCTTGGAAGACTTTCCAGCAGAGCTGGGGGAAGGGCATTCCATCCTGTACAAATCAAATTGAAGAGGCCTAAGGTAACTCATCATATGGTCTTTATCATCATAGTGTTCTATCAGGAAAGCGATTACATAAAAAACTACTTTTGGTTTCCACCTTGTTGGTTATGATTTTATTATTTGACAACTTCTGGACTGTCGACTTACCACAAGTATGTCATTTCTCAAATTTCTAGAAATGTTCTTCTAGTTTATCAACAGTGTTGAAGCATCTCCTTGGAAGAGCCTATTTCATAGACCCTGGCTCTCAATACCAAATGCTTTTGAGTTATTTCCTCACCTTCATGAAGTTCCTGGTTAACTTTTAAGATGCTATATCCCTGTGGCCGTAGCTCTGCAGAGGCTGGTGCGTGTCTAAATGCAGACCAGGTCTGCTAATAGCACAGTGTTTACCTCCCGCTGAATCTCAAATCAATCACCGAAGAGTCCAAAAGGAAGGCCAATTGTAAACATTTCTGAAAGGCACTGGTTGCTACCATTTATTTCGGATAAAGGTATTCAGAATTTTAATTTAGTTTCTGCTAGAGTTTAGGAGGGAATAGGGATTTTTTATTCTGGGGTATTGTATATAAAACTCTTAAATATGAATTTCTTCTTGAGCTGTAAGTTTTCAAACATACCAGAAAGGCAATTTTTATTTTTCCATACCTATTCCAGGATTTGTTTGGATTCATTCTAAATGGTCCATTGACAATAAGTAAATGACAGTCCTTCGGTCAGTGGCCTGTATACACCATGCTTTTCTCTACATGTAGATGGGCAGCTGGAAGAAACATTGTTCAGTTAGGGACATCTGCTTAAAGAGGGAAAAGGCCTTTGGTCGCTTTCAGAGAATCCCACTAATGACCTAGTTATGGCGGGTGGGTGACGGCAGGAACGATGGATGTTTCTGTGCAAGCTCAGCTCTACTGGGCTGATCGTAGATACAGGAATGATGAGACAAATCCTGGAGCCAACAGAGCATCGAGCTGAGTGACAGATTCTCTAATCCTGCATGTCACACCTGGTCCACAGTTGGTCTGCCCTTGAATTACAACAAAGGTATACCACCCTCTTAGGAATAAATTTGATTCTTATTTAAAAACAATTAGCTAAGGGCCCTTTTGTCTAAACCTCCCCTTCAAAATGGAGTCTTACCGCTTCTAGGCCTTTTGGCTAAGATCTAGTGTAGTATCTGTTCTTATCAGTTTAAAATGGAGTCTTGTTAGAAAGCACAAAGACCACCTAGCAAGCTCTCTCACTCCAGACCAGACTTATAATGCTGGCTAACGGGGACCTTGCACACTTTCCAGTAATGCAAATAGAATGCAGCATTTTTACAGCAAAAATTATACTGTTGTCATCACCTAATTCAGAAAAACAATTGCTTTCAAAGTGATGAAATGTTGCTAAGTCACCAAAGCAATTGGAAAAATTTCATTGAAGTAATTTTTATTCTCTTGAACCCTATGGTCTTAGCTAGCAGCTGTGGTAGAAAAATTTCTCTGTGTAAGGAAGATGGGTCATAAAAACTGCCTTTTCTGAAAAGACTCTCAGTCTTTGTGTGTGTTTCTTATGGTCTGTATTATAAATTGGTCCAGAACTTACGTGACATAATGCTACTTAAAGAGTGTCAGTGTCCTGATACCTCTTTCTCTCTCTCCCTTTCTGTCCCTGTCTCTCTCTCATCTTTAAGACCACAGGTTGTAAATGAAATTAAATGCAATATAAAATAAATCAGGTTATCTGCAGCTTTTTTTTTTTTAACAGAAAGAATACTCGCTACATCATTTGTAAAGGGTAAATGGATAAAATATTTAATGAATAGTAATGTCTTTTATTCTGTACTTTTTTTAAAGGTCGTTTTGCTATTCATATAATTTGGTATTTTTAAGTATCCTACTCTGGTAATTTACAGGACGACACTGTTAATAGTTTAGGGGTATTAGAAGTCATTGAGCCCAGCGCCTTTTGCTTACCGAGTAGAAAGACGCCAGACTGATCTTTTCCCAAAGTGACCTGGGAACTTTACAACAGAGTAGATGTAGAGGCTCGTTACTGTGGACATCCTATTTATAATTTCTGGTTGTGTTCGTGTGTTCTACTCTTATATTTAAGGAATGTCTACACTTCTGTTATCTTACTGAAAATTAACACAGCACATCTTCAGAGTACATCTTTCCCCCTTTACTCTTCTTTAATGAGACAGAGGCTCATCATTCAGCTATCATGATGCAACCGTTATTCACCAGTGCTTGACCCCAGAGAATTACGGTGCAGGGCAGCTCACCTGAGAGGTGGTAGGCTGAATCTCTGCCAATTTTGTATCAATTTCTCTATCCGTTTACTATTAAGTTTGAATTACTGAGTTTGCTGGCGCAAAAATTATTTTCCAGTAGAAAAATCTGACTTCAGTCTGGATTTCATATAAATATTCTCTTTTCCAACTGCTCTCTAAACAGTGTTATTTTTTTATTAAATTTCTCAATTTTTAGCCAATAAATTCATCACCAGGCAATTTATGACATTATTACTTCTTCAGGTGACTGAACTTTAGGACCCAGATGCACCATTGTTCTGGCCAAGGTCATTGTTTGCAGTGCTGGGAAAAACATTTGCAGATGAGTTCATTTTGGGAAACTCTGTATAACATGCAAGTATAAATAAGTTTCCTATGCATGACTCACTCCCATATCTTTGCAGACAGACCGAGGAGAGGAAATAAAAACTCTGCCATTTGGTAATTCTTTTCTTGCAGAGCAGCTTGTTAATAAACAGAAAAGCATTTCAACCTTTGATTTAAATGGGAATAGGTTAAATCAAATGAATAATTGGAGTGCCGTGTTCACATATTAACAGGTATAGACTATTTGATACTTTACAAAATCATTCCTAACATTTAAGCTGGTGAAGCCAATGCTACTACTAATCTGTCAGACAGGAGAGTGCTATTAAGTTGAACCGAAAAGAGCATAAACTGAGGTTTAGAAGGTTTGAAATTTGACTGACGGACACCTTTATCATGATGCTGGTCAAAGATAATGACTCAATCAACACTATTTGATGAAATCACATCCATGTCTTGCTTTCTGAAAATGAAGAGGTGCTTTTTTTGGTAGTTACCCTTCAATTCTCATGCGGGATGTTTATTTATGTCACTCACAGACTAGTCTGAAAGTCTTTTAAGGTTTCATCTTTTTTTTCTGGATCTCACAGTCCTACTGATATTTTCAAGATATTGAGGGGCTAAAGGAAGTATATGTTCTGTTCTCAATCATTTAGCTGCTAGGCAACTCTGTAAATTATGAGCCACTTAGTTAATGCTTTTTTTAAAAGTCTATTTATTTATTTTAAGGGGGCATGCAAAGGGAGAGACAGAGCAGGGAAGGGGCAGAGGAAGGGAGAGAGAGAGGGAGAGTCCCAAGAAGGCGCTGTACTGTCAGTGCAGAGCCCAGTGTGAGGCTTGACCTCACGAACTGTGAGATCATGACCTGAGCCAAAACCCACAGTCGGATGCTTAACCGAGTGAGCCACCCAGGCGTCCCTACATAGTTAATGCTTTTAACGGTAGCTGCTTTCTTCGTAGGAATTCATTCATATAGACTTCACCAAAGGATATGAAAAATATTTCAATACTCAAGACCCACTTTTTTAAGGCAATATTTAATTCATGCTATTTACCAAATTGCATAATGTCTGCTAATTACAGACATAATTTAATCTACATAATTAAATGCAGTGTAATTTAAAAAAAAAAAGAGTAAAGATAAGAAGCACACATTTCCTACTGTTCCATGTCTACAATGTGTGAAAGCTAATGCATGGGAAGGGGCAATGTTTCTGCATCTACAGAACATCACTGTGGGAGAGCACCCTTTCCCTTCCATTTAAACTGGAAGACACAATTTAAAGAGACGCCAATCCAAGAGCTCACACTTCCTCTTTGAAAAAAATGCTTGATGATGCTCTTTACTTGCTCCCACAAGGCAAAGAACTGAACGTGTAGAAAAGGAGTAGGAAACAAGGTTGTGTAGCTGAGAAGGCAGTAACTGCAAGTCTAGGTGACTAGAATTGAAGTTTTATAGTATCTAATTTTTTTTCAAATATTTTCTTCACAGAATTGTTTCAGTCAGTCGTCACCAAAGCTCTTGAAATTACTACCATGGGATTCTGTTCTCAGATTGACTCAGCTGAAACTTGCAGGTGGATAACTCGGCAAAGATCATCCTTTCTCCTCTTTTCTTCCTCCATTCTTGTTATTTGAGTCACCAATTTGAAATGCACCATTACCACCAAATAACTATTTAGCAGCATACAATCACACAATTGTGTGAAGAGACAAACATAATGAAGGACACCAGGGAAATTGGATCCTTTCTTCAGGGCTCCTATCCTGCACTGAAATGATTGAGAGTTCTGTAGCTTTTGTAACAGAGTATCCTCCTAACAATTACCTGCAACTAATGGTATGCTAAACTGAACAGGAAATCAAGTCTTGGAATGAATAGATCCATTGGTCCAAGTGACAGAGAGCCCAGCACTGTTTTCAAATTGTTTCAAAAGAGCCAATGTTCTCATTATATAATTATAGCTCAACCAAATTAAAGAACTGATACCCTTTCTGATTTCATATTATTGCTTTTTCAATTCAGTATTAATGATGTATCTTATTGCTTGCATTGGTGAAGTTGGACATCTAGCATTTATCTACCTTCTCCTGCTGACATTCTTCTGTTTTCCAGCTCACATTGTATTTGTGAGCAAACACTCACATGTAAAACTTAGAGTGGCTGTTCATGTGCTGTATAAAAATCATTCTTAAAATTTGGAATCATTTTCTGTGCATGCTTCTACAAGCAGTACTTTTGATGAATCTTACAAAGGGACCCAAGAAAATGGTAACATTAAGTAATGAAGGTCAAGGACACAAGGAATTCATATCTAAGACATTATTTTTCAGTTAATCAGTTTTTAACCACATTTAGCCTTCAGAAGAATGTTTTTAATTGTATGTTCAGGCGAGATAATTTCCCCTTTCTTTAGATCAGTCGCTGCAATCTTCTGCCACCCTATCTCCAGAGCATATTTTGCCTTGTGAAATGAAATGGAAAATTTGGAAAGTGTGACCCAGAGACCCGTACATTTCCCAATAAATTTGGAATGGTCAAATTTGACAAGTCATCAAAAATAATCATTCCTAGAAAACCCTCCTGTACTGAAATGCAATTCATAATACAACTGCAAAGCAATTCTTTCAGAAATTAGAATTCAGAAAGCTTCTTCAATTCTAGGTAGAAAGATTTTGAGAAATAATCATAAATTATTTTGAGGCATGCTGTTTTTTATTATTTTCCTTGATTTCTCTTGAGATCACTATAAAGAAGACTAGAAATGACATAAAATAGTACAGAAAGCAACTGAGTATCAAGTTACAGGCAATGAGAAGGCTACATAGATTTTGGGGGAAGAGTTTAATAATATTAAATACAATTTCTTAAGACCTTATAAAATCCCATGTATCCATCGACAAAATGATTTATAACATTTTATATATCCATTCTATGGGATATCATACAGTGATTAAAAAGAAGTGAGTCAGATCAATGTGCCTCAAAGCATATTGATAACGTAATAAGAAAAATAGGTTGCAGTACATTATGTAAATAACGATCCATTTTTTTAAAAAATTAGCAGTGCATATGTATGTCTGTAACTGTTTACTCAGTCCTAGGAAAAGGTTTGGAAGGCTAGAACAGACTTTTAATCTTGGCATTTCACTGGCTGTGCTAAGCTGGAGTTTCAGAATTTTGAGAAGTATGTTTTATGTTTAAATTTTTTAAAAGACTTTAGCTGTCAAAATTAAAAACTGTTTCAAACATCTATGTGAAAATGTTTTGGGGAGTGACTGCATCTTCTCTTTAAAGGGTTTAATTACGTCTGGTTAGCAGGCTTTGTAACTTCTGTAGGATTGTTTCTCTACCCAAAAGAATAATAACCTAACTCAAATGGTTGTTGCAGCAATGACTAATATGTAGGCTTTCCAGACAATATGCTAAATTCACCATTTGATGCACCTATTTATACTCCAAATACCTAGTGATTGTAGTTAAAGTATTTCTTTTTAAAACATTTTTATTTATTTCTGAGAGACAGAGAGAGACAGAGCACATGCGGGCCAGGGGCAGAGAGTGAGAAGGAGACACTGAATCACAGAATCGGAAGCAGCCTCCAGGCTCTGAGCTGTCAGCACAGAGCCTGATGCAGGGCCGGAACCCACGTACCATGAGATCATGACCTGAGCTGAAGTCGGATGCGTAACTGCCTGAACCACCCAGGTGCCCCTAAAGTATTTCTTAAAAGAAAAATGGCAAGTGCCATAACCAGGTGACTGAAAAGTTAACTGTTTCCCTGGATCATGATGGAACTAGAAAGCAAAATGAAGAGTGGGGCTGAGGCCAAGATTTTACCAGATTGGTTTTTATTGCTCGGGCATACTTTGGTGCTTTGAAGTGCCGCTTCCAAAGGAAAATAAAAACTAAGAGCTCTCTATAGAGGAAAGAGGACAGAAACCAGTTTCTTGGTTTAAAGTTGGTGCTAAGGAAGCTCTTCTTGCTTTAGGGGAACTGAAAAACACTGATGCACACATAAATAGAGTATGTAGGGTCGTAGGTATAAGAAGACACAGGAAGACAGTATGTCCTGATGACAAGAAACTGAATCTACCTGGTTATAATGAAAATAAGAGTGAAAGTAACAAAGTGAAGAATATCTTGGATATTTGGGTGCTAAACGTGCATTCCTACGTAACTCTTGAGTTCAAAGGAAATCTTATTTTTTTTAATGTTTATTTCTGAGAGAGAGAGAGAGAGAGAGAGAGAGAGCAAGAGGAGGAGAGACACAGAGAAGAGGAGACATAGAATCCAAAGTAGGCTCCAGGCTCCGAGCTGTCAGCACAGAATCTGACGCAGGGCTCGAACTCACAAACTACGAGATCATGATCTGAGCCAAAGTCGGATGCTCAACTGACTGAGCCACCCAGGTGCCCCTTAATGGAATTTATGAAACAGATTTACTAAATGATTAAGGAAGTAATATTTAACAAAACTTACTAGATGTTATCCTTAAAGGTAGTTACATAACTTTAAATAGATTTAAAAGATTAAAAATGAATATGCTCAATTAGAGAAATTCACCAGATGAATTTAAAGACTGTAGACCAAAGGAATTAAAAAAATAAGACTAGAAATGCATAAGGTAGGAAACAAAACAATATTAGAATACATCAAGCAAATCCAACTGTCTTTTTGAATTAAATATATACTGGAAATAAATAAATACATACCATGTTCATTAACGAGAAAACTCCAAATCACAAAGATGGATATTCCAACCAAATTAATTTACAAGTTCAATAATGCTACTGACAGGGGATTTTATGACATTTAATGAGGTGAGGAAATTCATACAGTCAATGGCTAGGACATCCTTCAAGGAGAATAAAAATTAAGGATGACTTTTTCTAATGACTATCAAGACTTGCTATAATACTGTAATGAATAAAGTGAGATAATGTTGGAATAAGAATAGACAAACAAGCATAAACACCTAGAAACAAGCCTCAGGATATGTGACAAATCCATCTACAATAGAAGTAGAATTACCAATACATTACTGGTCTCTCCTTATACTGTTGTTTGTTCTGACGACTCCTTGATTAGGTAGGAAAACTCATGGACTATTACCCATTCTACCTTCCCATGTCTTAAAAAGTTCTGACTTACCTAAGGCTCAAGAGAGAGTAACAATGATAGAAATTTCCCTTTGGACAAAGAAGAAACCTAGGAGGAGGTGAACTTGACTTCTTGTCTCTGGGCAGTCTGATCCTTATTTGTAAATAGCACAGTGGAGAAAAAAGACAAGAGACCAATTTGTATATCTGTCCTCTCCTTTTCCCTTTTCATTGAAAACAGTGGTCCTCTATCTTCATTGGGATGGATTGACTGTCAAGTGACAAAAATTGGGGGTAAGGACCAGTATCAATGAATGAGTAACTTTCTCCCTACCTGTGTTCTCTCCCTTTCAGAGATTCTGAGACAGAGAAGTAAGGGCCCGGAGAAAAGCAATGGCATGGCTAACTCCTTGTTGACACCCCCATACCTTAGGTCCCATGATCGATAAATTGACTGCAAGTTCCCGGTGGTTCAAAATTAACCTTGACTTGCTTTAGAAATCACACTGTAAGAAAACTTCTTTCTGAAACTAATGTTTAATTAATGATTAATTAAGATATTGCTGAGTCTATGGAACAAATCTCCAGCAAAGCTGATGTATTTCTGCACTCACAGCCTTCGTTGCTTAAACCAGAGCTTACATTTTCCAAGGCACTCTTTCGCGAAGCTCCTAAAAAATGTTGTTTAGTGACTAAGTTGTTTCTTAGTACCACTATGGAAAGACGGAAGATCCCTCAGTACTCAGTGAGTCTCAAGACTCTTAAGCCTTGGGAACTGATGGATTAGATCATTAGGTAAAATGCCTCTATAAGTAAGATTTGCCAAGTTTCTAATGTTACTAATCTTTAACGTACCATAAAAATTGCTGTGGATTTACATGGAGCAATTATTTTGAGTACAAGGAAGAAAACCTCATTACTCAGAGTTATTACTAATAATCACCATCATTAACATTACTGGCAAGAAGGCAGTTATATGGCAAGTTATACTAGGTTAGTACCAGAGACAGAAAACAGAAAAACCCTCCCTGAGGGCCTGTAGTAAGTTTACAATTTGCATAGACAGCCTGTAGTAATGAGCTGTCTGTTAAGAAGGTCTGGGGCACTGTTATGAGTCTCTTCAAAGAGGTGAATCGCCCATGAATTACACAGTTGCCCTCTTTAAGCACCTCTGAGGTTTTAGCTCCGTAAATGCTTTTGCTGCCTTGACGGCTGTTTTTAAGTTAAGTGAAATTTTCATCAATATGGGAAAACTTTGCTAGTTCTCAAGGGAAATGCATTATGAAGAGAGCAAATATAATATAAGAGTTAGCCTCCCTCACCGATATACAAACCAGGCCTTTTTCCTGAAGACTGTACTCTAAGTAAATTTTATTGCTTATAGACATGCTAATCCAAAATCCTTCTGAGAGAGCCCAATATCCAAGCAATGTTGTACCTGGATGGCATTTAAAATGAAGTATGAATTGTACTGTATATTTGCAGGACAATCTGTAATAAAGTTCCGGTCTCTTTCCTGCCTCTCAGGAGACAATACACTCAATTCCAACTATACTTTTTAGAAAGTATACTTTGCCATGGACGCAACTATAAGTTTCCCTCACTGAGATGTGATATGGTATTTTATCATTTAAAAATTTTCTAAAATTCAGGGAAAGCTGAATGCTAAACCTTAAAGGATTTGACACACTGGCTAGCACCTATGACTGATATGTCTGAAGACTTCAATTTTGACATCCTAGCATGTACATGATCAGATGAGAGAAAAGAAATGTACTGAACACAAAGATGTTACACTGAGATTAAAACCACCAAAGGCTAGAGCATACTCTGCACGCGATAACTATCTTTGTAAGAATCCCAAGAAAAGAAATGCCTACGTCAGAAAGATGGGTTTGATAAAATATAAATAAGAGGTTCAACCAATTTGTGGGTTAATTTCAAAGAATTGTACTGTGAGCCGAAAATTATCTAAAATCTCTTACATGTTTAGTAATGCATTTAGGAACACTGATGACATAGAGTTTCTTACTAAAATCATAGGTTATCCAGGCTTTTAAAAATACATTTTACATTCATTTTATTTTAAAGTTATTTTGGTTTTGCTAAAGGGTTGGGATGCTTACATTCTCTTCTTTTTGGATTGGCATTCTTAGAAGATACAACTCAGATAACTGTACCAATTGAAAATGTCTGCCATGTGAGGGCATTTTCCCAGAAAGACATTTAAATAACTATTCTCGTCTTAGAGAGTTTGAGATGAAAAAAATACTTATCACATTTCCTCCTCTGATAAAATACCCATAGATTTTCACTGTCTTCATTTTTCTTTAATCCACAAATTTTCATTAGTTCTGCATATTTCCCAGTATTTAAACAGTGGTTTATCAAATTATTTACCTTCCACTGTTTATATTATCTTAAAATGTTTATTTACATTTCTGTCTTAAAAAAGATGTAGCAAAACACAGTGTTTAGAAGCCAATGTGAGCGACCTGTGGTTGAATTCCAGTTGTAATTTGGCTAGCCAAAAAAATTGGTTTAATACTATTTATCTCGTAAGTTTGATGAAAGGGTATGTTGAAACCATGAGCATAGGCAGGTACTACACACAATTATTTCCAGCAATCATTAGTATCTATAAGAGAATGATGGTCTAAGGAGGGAATCCTCCCAACTGTGTACCGCGACTTACCTGTTTGCAGGTGTGCCGTGGTGCAGATTCATTCACCTCCCTCTGTACATAGGTTGGGGCGTCTGCAGCCCTGGATGACCACCTCTTGTCACAAGCTGCCTTATAATTCACTTTAAATATTGTGTTTTTTCAATTTTTGTCTTCACAGGAAAGTGATGAGAAGCTACTGACTAAAGACTCACAGAAGATTAACTTCTATATTAAAAAGTAGGGTAGAAAATAGGTAGAGAAATAATCACTACTTAAGGATTATTAATCTGCAGAGATACCAGTTTATTCTAAACTCCTAGGTGTCTTGATTTCCCTTGCTACATAAGCCCCTCCTTAGTTTTCTGTCTTAATAATAAACTTAGTAAACTTGATCAAGATAAGGACTTCAATAAAACCCTTTTCTGGCTGAATCTTTATTGACTGCTTCACTAATTTCTTTTTATATTTTATTTTGTATGATTAACTTTAAAATATTAAAAATAATTACAACCTAAGATTTTCAGTATTTTGGATGGTAAAAAGCATTATTTAACCTAATTTTTCACCTATCTTCTTAGAAATACTGTGAAATATTTTCTTCTTAGTATCTCAAAAATTATACCATAGCTTTTAGACCTGAGAGACAAAACACTAGAAAAAGAGCTGAATCTGGGGGTTTTAATGCCTGCTCCACATTTCACACAAAGTGTACTATCTAGACCTTGGTGCTTTGGGGAGAGAATGAAACATTCAATGAAACATTGACACAATGAATTTAAAATAACTAAATGTATAACTTGTGGTAAGCTAGAATCATCTGTACTGGAGTCTGGTGCATCTGTATTGCTAAAGGTTGAGGAAGAACTAATGAGAAAACAGCCTGAAAATTGGAAAATTGTATCATCATCATCATCATTACTATTATTTATTTTTATTTTTAACAGTAATTGGGAGACCCTGACACTCTAGGCAGATTGTCTCAGTGCATCAGGTATAACGGAGATATTCCTTTGAAGCAGAGCTAGAAACGACCTGGAGTAGAAGCTATTAAATGGCATGATCAGAAAACCAGTCTGCTATCATCATCTTTTTGTGTGAGTGAAAATAATGTTAGAGAGTTTGAAAAATGAATTATTCATATAATTTCTTTAATTATCATTATTTCAGTGGAAGGTTTATCCATAGTCTCAGGATATCCTTCCTTTAGCTCTTCTGTTTTGGTTTGATGTTTGAGTGGGGTTTTTGTTTGTTTGTTTTGTTTTGTTTGTTTGTTTTTTAGTGAAGCACATATACAAAAGTAGGTAACAAAATTTTTCCATGAGAGCAGTACTGAGGTACAGCCTTCAGCACTTGGAGGATTCTAAAACAAAGTTTTGGAATTCAGATGATAATACCTGTTTCCTTGAGGACATTTTATTCATCAGAGGACTGTATCAGGCATGAAATATATATAGCTGGAGACAAATTACATAAGAAATCATAAGTTGTAATCACAATAGTGTGGGAAATTTCACTCATGTGCAAACATAATTCTAGAAATCTCAAATAGTAGAAAACAGGGAGAATTGCACTGTTTCACCCCCTGTCACCAGAAGAAAACTTCACCAAGGAATTGGTTACATCATGTATTTCCCTTCAGCTCAATTTACATTTATATACTGATTGAAAATTTGTGTGCAAAAGAGCCTTTTCTCTTCATGTGGTCACTGCTAATGCTCGAGCTACTGCATTATACATGTAATGTATTACATATGTAATGTATGACATATGTCTTTACATATGTTTAATGTAAATCACTTTAAGGCAATTAAGACATTTTAAAAAGTGCAAGTGAAAAATCACAAGCCTCCTCCTTAGAACACGCAGGAATCGACCCAAAGACTTTCTCAGTCATCATTTTCTTTCATTTCATTTGCCAAAGCAGCTCTATTTAGGAGCCTTTTCTCATTGTCCCTGTTTCTAAACTTCTCATTTTTCACTTCAATGATCCAGTAGATTTTCTCAAATGCCACTTTATCTAGAAAGTCCTTCTACATGAAAAAGGGCTGAAGGCATTACTTTGAGCAATTCCCATAATTGTTGTTAATCCTATATTTCATTATGATTATTTTTTAAAAAGTATATTTCATTTACAGATCTAGAAAAGTATAGATCCTTCTGTCCTTGCTTTAAGATTCCTTGAATTCCTTCTTAGTCCTTAAATCATCTTGGATTCATTTCTAGTTCTTGATGTTTTCGCTGCCCTATGAGAATATTCTGTTCTCATAGGAAGAACAAGGCGGGGGCCGTGTAAAACAGAGAATTTCTCCCCACTGATCAGTTCCTCTTTTTAAGAATGACTAAAATTAAGTTAAACTGGTCACTGCTATGCTCAAAATAAATAGTCGTTACTTCAAATTCTTGTACCATAGTTAAAATAAACATGTGCTTTAGTTTCTCATTAGGAGATTATTTAAGATTGTTTATCTTGTACCTAGAGTTGTTAAAATAATGTCACACAGTGATTAAATTGTGCAAGAGCACAAGGATTAAGGGTCTAATAGCTTTTTAAAGTAATGATGCGTGGTTCATTGTTGCTTACTTGCTGAATACATGCTAGTTTATAATGTTGTATCCGGACTGCTCATGTTCTTGAGCTGTGCATTATGAGATGAACTTCTGAACAATTCCTACTTGTCCATTAACATCCTAGGTTAACAGCTTCCATAACACCCTGTCTATTTCATCACTGGAAAGTCATTTAACCTCCTGCAAGCCAAGTATCCACATCTACAGAAATGAAGATATGAGACAGACCACATCGCTATTGTGGAGTTTAAATTAAGTAGGATGCATTTGTAACGTTCTCAGTAGATAAAGAGAAGTCATAAGCAACAGAATAGTTTATAATAAGAGTTTGCTCATTTGTTGTGAAATATCAGGTAGGAGAACAGAAAGGAGAAAAGGAGCAAAATAATCAAGTAGGTAGCAATGTTTGGTGCCTCTGGTCTTCCTTCATCAGGTTTTCATCTTCAGAGGTGCACCTCTAATTCAAATCTCAGTTCTTTTCCCCTGCCTGTACTCTAACCTCATTATGTGCCTTTGGATGAAAGGAAGTGGTCTTAGATTAGTGAGGACATGTATAGAGAGACACCAAATCAGGGTGAGCCTGCCTTCAAAAGACGTGACAAGCGTAGCAGAACTGAACACATGTTCAGGGCAGGACGATGGAGACAGGTATGATGAATAAGATATGGGAACAAGATATATAACCTATGAGTTTGGTCATTAATAGTCCTTTCCGGTTTCTATTTTTTTCAACACTGTGGTTTGAGATGCATTAGTGGGTCAAGAAATCAACTTAGTTGGTTATAACCAGAACTTTTCATTTCCAATAAAGAAAATAGAATAGAAAATATCATGGGTTGATTTTTTATACTAGCTATTTGTATGTGAGTGTTTACTATTTCAGTTACCCTAGGTTGTTGTAAAATAAATAAATAAAAATATTGAGAACATTCTTAGCTGCATTACTCTTCCTAATGCCAGGCCTTAAAAATACAGGAATATGAAACAATATTTTGGCCGAAGTATGACTCTTGATGCTTTTAAATGTTGATTTTGTATAAGCCACAATCACTCACTGATCTCTCTTCAAATATCTTTTATGGGATCTTATTAATGTTCCTTGCTTCTGCTTCTGAAAATAGGGATGCTATATTCTTTATGAAAGTTGGACTTTTAGTAATTTAACCAAGCATGAAATAATATATCATGATTCTATAAAAAGAAAAATCAAAATCAATTTGCTTCAATGGAAAAGGTAGGACCAGGGAAGTTGCTAGGTAGGCATGGTCAGCTAACAGCTGTGGTTTGAGATGAGCACCTTGGATAGCGCCAAAATAAACCAGTGGCTTTGGCCATAGGCAAACAGGTGATTTCATATGTAGATTCACCAGACCTATACTACTTTCAAAGTAGACCCTGATGATCTTAAAGTGGCAGACTCCACTCACATCAGAACTTTGTCTTCAACCCTGGAAGTCTCCTTGGATTTATTTTCTGTCAGTAGTAATCTGTATTTCAGTGAGTAGTAATCCAAATATCTAAAGAGATATTTAGAACGACAGTTGGATAAACAGAGATGCTGGTGTCATCCATTGATTTCTTTGAGTTGGCCTTTGAAAGGTCTCTCTCTCTTGTGAAGCATTATTAGGAATCAAATTCGATTCCCAGATGCTCCCTACCTTCAGAACAGGAACAGCCCACTTATGGTTATGGAATTGTCATAAGTCAGTGACACATAGTATGAAAAAAATAAATTTGAAGTACGTGGAAGAGGTGTGGGGTCTCAGTTCTGTCCATTTCTAACTGTGTAACTTTGAGATAATAACTTAAATTTCCAGATCTCAGCATTCTCAACTATAAACTGGAGCTATTAATATCTGTCCTATTTAATTTGTAGACCATTGGTGAAAATGAGATGCTGCATCTAAAAGCATTTAGTAAAAGCTAAAAATGCTCAGAAACAGAAAATAGTATCATCTCCTACTCATGCATTTAGAAGCTTTTTTAAATATCTAATTATGGAATTTCAAGGTAAATTAGATTTAGGATTATCAGGTAAAGTGGGGTAATATTTTAAAACTAGACTCTCTAATTCTCCTTTCTTGTTTTCCATGGCATCTCCTTCCTAGAAACTTCATAATATTCCAAGTAAGAAACAAGTTATGAGATGATCTCACTTTTACCTTTCCAAAAATTTTTTTAGAAGATTCTGGGATGAATGGTGAATGGAGACTAGGTTTAGGCATTGTTAGCTAGCCATATATCTGATTCTAGAATCCTGTACTACCTGCTCTTGGGTTCACCTTTTAGACTATGCACATGGCTTTTACATTCTTCTTCTCTCCCTAAGCTCATATATGGTCTTTCCTTAACTCCTCTCCCATTTCCAAAGGATGTTATGGCTGGGATCCAGAACTGGTTTTCTTTATGCCCCTCCCATCATTTTCTATTATCTTTGGAGAACTTCCTTCTAACTACTATAGAAGATGCTGATGGTGTCTATTGTCTAACATAATGTTTTCAGTCCTATATGGCTCACAGAATAAAAGGCTTGTGTGTCCACAGTGTCTCTGTTAATGGCTAGAGCTCTGAGCACTAGGACAAGGTATTCTTTTCATACTTCTTCCCAGACATTTCTCCTTTAGATGAGTAGGTAGTTTCTCTAGTGTGGTTGTCCTTTTTCTATGTCATACCTGATATCCTTAATAGTATCTGGGTTTCAGGGGACCTGGGTGGCTCAGTTGGTTAAGCGTCCGACTTTGGCTCAGATCATGATCTTGTGGTCTGTAAGTCTGAACTCCTCATCTGGTTCTCTGCTGTCAGCTCGAAGCCAACTTCAGACCCTCTGTCTCCCTCTCTCTCTGCCTCTCCCCATCCCCCCTCACAAAAATAAATAAACATTTAAAAAATAGTATCTGGGTTTCATTTGTTTTTTTCCTTTTCAGTCTTTTTGGTTTAAATTTTCTTTTTCTTTTTTAAAAATTTTTATCATTTATTTTTGAGAGACAGAGCATGAGCAGGGAAGGGGCAGAGAAAGAGGGAGACACAGGATCTGAAGCAGCTCCAGGCTCCGAACTGTCAGCACAGAGCCCAATGTGGGCTCCAACCCATGAACTATGAGATCATGACCTAAGCCGACGTTGGATGCTTAACCAACTGAGCCACCCAGGCACTCCTGGATTAAATTTTCTTAATCAAACGGACAGTATTTGTGTGATTTAATATCTCATGAACCCATGCCTACCTAGAGATGGTCAGTTACAGTTTGTTCTTAGACATTAAGATGCCCATATGAGTCCTATGCAATCCTGGTCTTTGCAAAGACTGTTTTATTACGTTTATTTTAATACTGGACCCCATCCCCAAACTGAAGGGATATGTTTTAGAGATCACTGTTTATAGATCTCTATCTATTCCATAAGTAGGTTCTGGCATTTTCTGATTATTTTTTTAACAAGAGACTTTAAAAATATTCTTTTGCTTCCTTTTATACATAAGCAAGAAGATGTTGAATAATGTTTAAGAAATTGTAACTCTCCCATTTATAAGAGGAATGTGGGGCCTCTGGGCTTATTGTCCATGACAAAGGGCTGGAGAAAACAGCAAGTGGATAGTTTTCTGTCCCTGTAAATGCTAATTTATGGTGGATGAAAGAGAATGCAGAGGACCCAACAGCAGGAGTATGGGATTCATTGTTGCAAATAAAATTGTGTACAGGGAAAACATGATAGAAAATAGCACGAATTCTGATAAGAGACGGAGAGAGATACACTTGGGCCTTTTTTTTTTTTTATGAGTAAACATGGTTTTAGGCCACAGATGTTTCCTATTACAGAACTTCATTTTCCACACAGAAAAACAAAGAAATCATCTTCATGGTAGTATTTCAGTCACCTTCTATTTAAATATCTATCCCTATGAGTGACTAATCACATGAGGATATATTCCACCCACCCCACCCCCCAGCCCAGTTTCCCTTATTTCTGGTTCTTCTTGGTGTTTAACCTCCAGGAGGGAATTTTCCTTGCATCATGGGTTGGTGATGGTTGTGTTTGATGGCCACGCCTTGGACTGTCACATCTCGTTTTACTGTACCCATGTGTGATGTCTCCGGTTGCAGTGAGTTCCCTACACTGTGTGACTGGTACTGAGTACGCTAGACAGATTCCTTTGTTATAATTTCGAGATCTCCTTCAGTTGGATGGCACTTTGGGCCCCTCTTGGGCAAGGAGGTGAAATTTGCAGATGCTCACTCCCAGAAGAGGAGAGATGTTCTCTCTTAGCCTTTATTCTCTTTCCTCCAGTCTGAGATTTCTCTAGTCTCCCTCCTGCAAGCCAGATAAAGTTACATTCTGGGTGGGCAAGTTATTCTATTTTCCTTGTGATTTCCTCTCACATTTTGGGTTATGATGTATACTCTTTAATCCGAGTCTTCCAACACTTAATAGTTCAAATGAAAAGCAAACTTCCGGAATTCAAAAATGTCTTTCCCCCCACCAAGCCATTGGCTGCCTGTCTAATATTCATCCACTATGTAAAGAATTAGTTACTAAGTATAACCTCCTGGGATCAAGGACAGCAAGAGAATCTAACCGACTGAGTTATTTTGCAGATGAAACAAAGGTAACAACCATAAAGCTCTAAATAGAGTAAACTTTCTACTCTGACTCTGGTAAACTTTCAATGAAGAGTAATATTTTACACTGATACAGTTAGCATTCCCGGGGAGCACCCACAAACAATAGCACAATGGGACTAGTTGGGAAAACAGCTTTAAACTTAAAAGTTACACCTAAGAAAAATGCAGTAAGCCCTTGGCATTTGAAATTATACATGTTTAACCTTTGAAAAGTGAGGGTGTGTCATATTGTGATTTGCAATGTTGCATAGCTGTGAGTTGGAATGTACCAGTTACCTGACTGTGGGAGAGTGGGTCACTTAGTAATTTTTTTTTTTTTATTTCTAGAAGAGAGAGAGAGAGAGACAGCGTGAGCAGGGGAGGGTCAGAGAGAGAGGGAGTCACAGACTCTAAAAACAGGCTCCAGGCTCTGAGCTGGCAGTCAGCACAGAGCCCGACGCGGGGCTCGAACCCACGAACCGCGAGATCATGACCTAAGCGAAAGTCGGACGCTTAACCGACTAAGCCACCCAGGCGCCCCGGGTCACTTAGTAATTAACTGAACTTGCATTGAGGGATGCCCAACAGCTATACTTCAATACAGCTTTCCGCTTTTTGTTTCTTATGCGTTATTACCTTTGCTACTTTGGGGACTCACTGAAGCTAACTAGATATATACTTCATGCCCCATGTTAGTATAGTTACATACACCGTTCCTATTGTAATCACTATTTTATTCTGTGACATAGGTAGACAATTTTCTCCTCTTTGACTCAGTTCAGTAAGATCATAACAGAAAAAAAGGGAAATGTTTTGTTACAGAGCTAAATGGCAATAGAGAAATGCATTGTGATCCTGGGATATAATGTTTTAAATTACTGAAATGAAATTATTATCATATTAATATATTTCTAAAACAATACCTTTGATTATCCTTAATTTATTATTCTAGATGGCATCTTAAATATGCATTTGTAAGACATGATTATATTTTCCCCAAGTTTGTTTCTGTTATCTTCTCATCCACTGCATTTTTCATAATTAAACTTTCTATTGCATGTTCTTTACCCGGGCATGAAAACAATGTCAGATTATTATACCAAACATTCAATTATAATGTAAGGATTCTTGAATTATGATATATTTAAAATATCATTGCCACTGCCCTTCCAACCTCTAATTACTTAATCCTGCTTATAGCTATAGGCTGATTTCAACACATAAGCCATAAATAATTGTTTTAGTCTCCATATTCCATGTAGTTAAATCAAAAGGATTTCAGTCACCAAATTGGAACTTTCCATACTGCATATTAGGGTATCACCAATACAGTAGGTTACTAAAAAATAAACTGGCCAATATTTTAACAAACACTAAGGTGGCATGACTCGAGAGGTAAGGATCAAATTTGAATAGGTAAAGTAACCTGACTTTCCATTCTTGGAAACTGTCTAATCACTTGGGATTGTGGCGATTTTCCCAGCCTGCTTTGTTTAGGGTATCTGTGCTTTAGACCATCTTACTTGAATCATTTTTTAAAAACTTAATTAAGAGATGTAGGATCATAGAGAAAGGTATATTAACAGTATAACACGTATGTGTAGAGTTTTAAAAAGATTATAGGGGCGCCTGGGCAGCTCAGTCGGTTAAGTGTCTGACTTTGGCTCAGGTCATGATCTTGCAGTTCATGGGTTTGAGCCCTGCATCGGGTTCTGTGCTGGCAGCTCAGAGCCTGGAGCCTGTTTCAGTTTCTGCGTCTCCCTCTTTCTGCCCCTCCCCCACTCATGTTCTGTCTCTCTCTGTCTCAAAAATAAATAAAAACTATTAAAAATTTTAAAAAGATTATAAACTAAAACCACGTGTGCACCATCCAGATTGTGAATTAGAATACTACCGGCACCTTTGCAATCTCTCTGCTTCTCCATGATACGTGTTGCCTCCAATGTCCAGAGCACCACTGTCTTTTGCAAGGTGTGCTTATTATCCTCTGCTTTTCTTTAAAATCTTACCATCTATTTGTATATGCCCAAACGATATGTGTTAAAATGACGGGGTGGAAGAGAGAAAAGCAAGAGAAGCCTAGCCACATAAAAGATAATACTAACTTTGTCACATGAAGACTTCCATCAGAAAGCTTAATAAAACTAGGTTGTAGTTGCTCTGAGGCTATAAGAGTGCTTCTGTGGTGGGCGAGGTTATGTGTGAATCTTGGGGGGTTGGAGAGCAGAGTTTATCAGGCTTGTGCCTCATTCTTAAAATGACTTAAATTTGTGAACCAAATTAATGCAATCCATATGGCCTCCAGATGTTTAATTTGCAGTGGATAGCATGGCAACACTGGAGATGAGTTTTCATTTCATTTATTTTGGCCTGTCCCTGATGATGGGCAGCCTGTCGAGAGGAGCCCAGCAATTCTGATGCTCCGATGACTCTAGTGATGAATAAAATGATGGCAAATGAGAACCCGTTAAATTTCTGAACAGTGATGATTGCTAGGAATTTCTTCTTACTCAGAGCCTAGAGTAAGCTACTTACTCATTTGTTGTGATATATTTTCTGAAGCCACTCTAATTAGTTCCTTATAAACATAAATTTTCACATCTTTGGAAACATGTATCACATATTTTCTGAGTTTTCCCTTATTCCAACCAATCCTATTTTTTCTTAGTAGGTGTATAAGACAATGTCTCATAATAGTGAATATTTGTGAAAATTGCCGTTGAAGATACTGGCTGTTTTTTTCATTCTTTTTTCTTTTCTTTCTTTTTTGTTTTTTACTCAACATTTTATACAGCTGTAACAACAAAACAAAAACACAAAAGTACACTTTAGATACTTCCATTGTGGAAAATAACAAAAGTGATGAAAAGTCAGAGATACTTGCAAAGCTCTGAAGAATACTGTGGATTTTACTGCTGGACCATCTTGAATACAGTTAGGCAACAATCAGAGAATTATCTTAATTTTCCTAATGTATTTTTTTCCCAATTTATCTTAATCTTTCTCATGGATCTCAAATTTCATTTTGTTTCTTTTTCTTGCTTTTTAAAATTTTTTGAAGAACCTCTCTCAGCGGACTCTACTGCAGAACCCCGCTATTGAAGAACAAGGGCGGAGCTACTCTAGAAGCAGACGGAAGACCATGGTCCTATCCTCTGGGCTCTTCTCTATCTCCTGAGGTGCTCAAGGAAATTATGAAACTCAAAATTCTGCATAATGCTACTTCAAGACCGTTGATCCAGGGCGTCTAGGTGGCTCAGTCAGTTGAGTGTTCGACTCTTGATTTCAGTTCAGGTCATGGTCTCACAATGCATGGGACTGAGCCCTGTGTCAGGCTCTACACTGACAGCACAGAGATTGCTTGGGATTCTCTCTCTCCCTCTCTCTCTGCTCCTCCTCCTTTTATGTGCTTGTGCTTTCTCTCTCAAAATAAATAAATACACATTAAACAAGAGAAAGACAAAAAGACCACTAATCTAGTCCATTTTTCTCCCTCCATTGGAAAGGAGGAGATCTATATAGATGAAAGAGATTTTAGAACAAAATTCCTAATTTCATATATGAGAAAAGTGACAGGTAGTAACTGAGTCAGGTTCTCTAGAGAAATAGCACGAAAAGCACAGACAGCGAGAGAGATTATGGGGGTTGTCTCATCATGATTATGGAGGCCAAGAAGCCCCACATATGCCATCTGCAAGCTGGAGATCCAGAAAAGCTGATAGTATAGTTCAGTCCTGGTCTGAAGTCCTGAGTATGAGGGGCTCCAATACTCCAGGACAGAGAAGACAGATGTCCAGCACAAAAGAAAGGAAATTTCCTCTACCTCCCCCCCCCGCCCCATTTGGGCTCTCTCTCAATGGATTGGATGATGCCCACCCAAGCTGGTGAGAGCAGATCATTCCTGGGTCTATTGATTCAAACGCTAATCTCTTGCAGAAACACCACATAAACACTGCCACAAATAATGTTTTACCAGCTATCTGGACATCCCTTAGCCCAGCCAAGTGAATGCAGTAAAATTAACCACCAGAGAGATGGCCAAATCAATTATATCTTTGTGATATTTTCATAGTACAGAAAAGTACAAAGAGTAACCATCAACAAGAAACATACAAAATGATACAGCATGAGTATTTGTAAAAAAAAAAAAAAAAAAAAAAA